>NW_027468657.1:1253515-1261015 GCF_046254945.1 Alosa pseudoharengus
ACACTGTCAACACAGTTCGTATAACGTTAGAGGTGGAGGAAAAATTCAGCCAAGTCCTATGTGACTAAATATTAAACTACTACTGCAAACCGAATGCAAATTACAAAGACACAAGGGGTGACATATTCTATTGTAATGCCAGCTCCTTTTGTCTGGCGAAGTCATATTTTAGTGAACTGAGTCCTGAAAGATGCCATTTCAGTTAGCTAGTTAGTTAGCATTAAGACAGGCAGCAACGACATGCTGCTGGTAGATAGTTTGGTAACCTAGCAACAATAAACACTTGACCCGCAGCACTCTGAAGGGAGCTTTACTAGATGGAAAGGAGCGCTGTCCGGAGCTCTGTTCTAGAATCTTTGGCTGTCAGTGCAAAAATAGCGATGTGGACACAGGCTCACGAGTCACTGGCAACAGCAGACAAGGTTACCAAAAACGTCTGCCAGCCAAACTGTAATGCATGTCCTTTTTGGAATGTTGCTGGAATGCTAGCTAACTAGCTAACTGCAATGGCAGCAATCTTTCAGATCTCAGTTCACTAAAATATGACTTCGTCAGACAAAAGAAATCTGGTAGCCTAGGCTATTACAATAGAATAGGCACCCCTCATGTCTTTGTAGCCTAATTTGCATTCGGTTTGCAGTAGTAGTTTAATATTTAGTCACATAGGAGTTGGCTGATTTTTTCCTCGACCACTAGGTCTACACGAACCACGAACATTGTTGACAGTGTATGTCCCGCCCCTTCCTTGATTTTAATTGGCTAGCTAGAGAGAAGTGACATTGACAAACCAATCAGGAACTGAGAAATCAAACTCCTTCCGTTTCATGCAAACTCCCTTCCGTTTCATGCAAACTCTCTCACACACACCACTATACTCTCTCACATACACCACTATACTCTCTCACATATACTACTATACTCTCTCGCATACACCACTATACTCTCTCACATTCACTACTATACTCTCTTGCATTCACTACTATACCTTCTCGCATACACTACTAAACTCTCTCGCATACACTATTATACTCTCTCACATACACTACTAAACTCTCTCGCATACACTACTATACTCTCTTGCATACACTAGTATACTCTCTCGCATACACTACTAAACTCTCTCTCACATACACTACTATACTCTCTCACATACACTACTATAGTCTCTCACATACACTACTATAGTCTCTCACATACACTACTATAGTCTCTCACATACACTACTATAGTCTCTCACATACACTACTATATTCTCTCACATATACTACTAAACTCTCTCACATACACTACTATACTCTCTCACATACATTACTATACTCTTTACTCTCTCACATACACTACTATACTCTCTCACATTCACTACTATACTCCTTCACATACACTACTATACTCTCTCACATACACGACTATACCCTCTCATACATACATGTAAAATGACTATAATAGTGAGTGTGCATGAGTATAGTGGTGTATGTGCAAGATTATGATAGTGTGTGTAAGACCAAGTATGAATTAAGGCCTAGACGGCCCCTCATATGTGTGTGTGTGTGTGTGTGCGTATGTGTGTGTGTGAAATAACGTACCTGGGTGGGGAGTGGAGTGGGGAGGTTGGGCTCTAACCTGTCAGCTGGAAACAGACACATGATTGATGGCTGAGTGACAGGTGATTGACAGGTGGTCAATGCAGGAGAATGCTGGTGGGTGTGGCCTTACCTGGTGGAGGTGGGACGGAGGTGGAGCTACTTCTGGAGGGGACAGGGGAGGAGCCAGGGGTGGGGCTAGGAGTCAGCGCTGAGAACCAGACCACAAGCAACCAGTCAGTGTGTGTGTGTGTGTGTGTGTGTGTGTGTGTGTGTGTGTGCATGTTAATACGTCTCTGTGTGTGTGTGTGTGTGTGTGTGTGTGTGTGTGGGTGTATGTGTGTGTTTGTGTGTGTGTGTGTGTGTGTGTGTGTGTGTGTGTGTGTATGTTAATATGTGTGTGTGTGTGTGTGTGTGTGTGTGTGCATGTTAATACGTGTGTGTGTGTGTGTGTGTGTGTGTGTGTGTGTGTGTGTGTGTGTTAGTGTGTGTGTGTATGTGTGTGTGCATGTTAATACACGTGTGTGTGTGTGTGAGTGTACCTGTAGGAGAGTCAGACAGGCTGCAGGTGCTGCGGCGCCCCCTGCGGGTGAGAAAGCGCTCGCTCACCCTCTTGGCCTCCTCCAGCAGCAGCAGGTTCCTACTGCGCTCCTCTGCACTCAGAGCAGGCTCCGGCAGATCATCCTTCAGCAGGTCCAGCACATGGCCCTCAGAGTCTACACACACACACACACATTAACACATACACATATACATATAAATACTTATATACATTGACACACACACACACATTAACATACACACACACACACACATTAACACACACACACACACACACACACACACACACACGTATACATATAAATACTTATATACATTGACACACACACATACATTAACATACACATACACACATCCACATGCACACAAGCACACACACACACACACACACACACAGACTCACAAAACATTATAATTTACACACACACACTTTTTTACATTTTTGCAAACATGCACAGCGATGGAAGTGATATTCTCCTGTCACTGAGTGCTGCCCAAATATAGACACAAGAGAATAGAAGCCTATGACCTCATGTAGAGATAAGACATCACACACACACACTCACACTTACACACACACACACACACACACACACAAACACACACACATGCACACACACACACGCACACACGCACACACACACACACACACACACATACACTCAGCAATACTAGTAAAGTGGGTGACCAGTGAGGTAGTGAGGCATGTGTGGCTACAGCTAGTTAGAGTTTTTTAGCAGCCCCAGTGTTACGGGCTGAACCTCAATCCGCAACATAAATGAGACAGAACAGCCGAAGGGCTCGAATCTAGGGGGGTTTTAATACAAAAATAGAATTTACAGTAACTAAGAATAAATAATTGTCAATTCAAAGTCCGAGTTAATGGCGTCCGTGAGAAGCAGGGGCCGTGCAGCTCAGTCGGCGAGAACAGGAACAAAGGCGTGGGCTGGACCATCTAGCTCAGGCATGCGCGCAAGCATCCTCTTCACCTGTGCACAGGTATGTTTTATAGGCCCACAGCCAGATCTCAGGACATGGGTTGGCCCAGAGATAATTAGCAGGGGCGCGCTCTGAACGAAGTTTGTGGCCATAGCTACCAACAGGGGGAGCCAAGCCAGAGTTACTATTGGGTGACCACCAAGTCCAGGGGATGCGTAACACCCAGATCTCACACCACACTTGTTTAAAAAATGGTGCAAGCAAGGCAAGGGTTGATGTATTAGCCTGTATGAGATGCACAGACACACACACACACACACACACACGTTTTCAACTGCTATATACTGTACACCTAGGTCTCTGTGTGGTGATGTTTACATGTGTGTGTGTCAGGGTTTCCGTTGTCCGGTAATTACCGGACATTGGCCGGAAAAAAATGAAATGTCCTACAAAATTAAATCTCTCCGGTCAAATTGTCCGATTGAAATTGGCTAATAATCCCGTCCCCTAACGCAATCTGAATTTGAGAATAAGCCTTAGGGCCCTATCGTGCACGTTAGCGCAATTGACTTTGTATACTCGCACGTTTGTCTTTCCTATTTTGCTGTCAGCGCATATTGGAATTTTCCCTCCACAGCGCCCACGGGGATGGTTTAGCGAAAAGAGGGGGCGTGTTCCAGCGCAAACGTTCCCTGTTGCTATTTTGCAGTTTCAGAAAGCAATTCCGCCACAGACCAGGACAAAGGTGGTCTAAAGTCAGTTGCGCAAATTCAGATGCTATTTTAAGAGCGCAGGCTTCGCCATAATGTAGCGTGTGCACAACATGCATACACTTTGCTTCTCTCATTTACACGGAAGCAGTTCGCATTTTTGCAAACCATACATAATTATAAGGAGAAATATTAGGCCTACCACACGAGGGAAATCATTGTGGTGTCTATGAAAATGTGAAAAAATAATATGCATAGCCTACATCTGGCGTACACAGTATCGCAAATTATTCAGTCTAATTGTAGTATTGACGGATCAAACTAACCTGTGTCAAGACACATAAGTATATAAGGACACCTGACAAAGTAGGTTGTCCGTCAAGAACCAAGAAACAAAATTCTGAAGACTGCGAAATCATCTTTACTATCATGTAAGTTAAGTAAAAACCTTACTCTTCAACTTACCAGTTAAGTTACCAGTTAAGTTGCGCTGGCTCATATTTTTTTCTATTGCTCAGTGAGATGGAGTACGTCTTAGGACAAAGAATTAGACGCGGGAGGGAGAGGATCTACCGGCCTAGGCATACCTATCTCTCCCTCAGTGAGGTGGAATAGGCGTAAGCTATGCCTGACCCGTCAGGCTGTGACAAATGTCTGCCATCTCCTGGCAGATGAGCTGGGGACTGATGCACTCTGTCCCTATGCCCTCCCAGTTGCAGTAAAAGTTACAGCGGCACTGTATTTCTATGCGTCTGGGTCGTTCCAGCACCCCCTTATTACCATTGGAGGCATTTCGCAATCTGCCATAAGTTCGGCTATACATGCAGTTACATCAGGTCTAGTCCGACATGCTGGGGAATACATCCAATTCCCCGTCACACCTGACAGCCAGGAAAGAACGAAGCGGGCGTTTTGGGAGAAGTGTGGGTTCCCTGGTGTCCTCGGTGCTATAGATTGCACCCATGTGCAACTCCGTGCCCCAACAGAAAACGCACTGATTTACATCAATCGTAAGGGAACCCATTCCATCAACATACAAGTGATTTGCGATGCAACTTGTAAGATAACTCACGTATTTGCAAATTACCCTGATTCAAGCCACGATTCATTCATACTGGCAAACTCTGCCATTCCTGCCATCTTTGAGGGCAATCCCCCCTTGGATGGGTGGCTGTTAGGGGACAACGGCTATCCGTTAAAGACATGGCTGATGACACCATTTATTATGCCAGCAACAGTGCGTGAAACAGTATATAACCGAAAACACACAGAAACACGCAGTGTGATTGAACGAACATTCGGCATACTGAAAATGCGCTTCAGGTGTTTGGATAAGTCAGGAGGCACTTTACAGTACAGTCCTCAAAAAGTCGCAGCATTCTTTGTGGCATGTTGTGTTTTACACAACATTTCCATGGATCGTGGATGTGTTGGTGACATAACTGAGGAAATATTAGAGGACTTTAGGAGACGTGATGTTGAACTGCATGTGCCGATGCCATTGAACCCAAATACCCCAGCAGCAGCACGGGAGAGGAGAGCTTATTTGACAGAAGAGCTGCATCGTCTATAGCAGGCTTGGAATTTCACCATTTTAGGGGCAAGGCCACTTGGCCTTCAGTTGGGCATATTTGGTGGGGGGCACAAAGGCCACATGTCAGGGCACCAAGGCCAAAGTTAACTATACAGTAGTATGCTATAAAAATGATCAAAGTTGTATTCACTGCAGTAGACCTGCATCACTGTATGAAACATTACAAAAACATAAAACATGACATATTACATAACTGTAAATCATCTGATCATCTAATATTTTCAGATATCTAGGCTATATTTAACATTTATTTTATATTTGGCCTGTTATGAAATCATGTATTGAACAATTTAAGCACAGCTCAGCTTAGATACATGCTTAGCATTTTGTGATCATTAAGGCTACTTTCACAAACTCTTATAGTCAGCTGTCCTCTGATTTACCGATATCTAGGCGACATTTGTAATATTTATTTTGTATTTGGCCCGTTATGAAATAATGTGGAACAATTTAAACACAGTGTAAAACTTAAATCCCAAATTTGGAGACATCCATGTATGTTGAAATTAACTGCAAATTCAAAACGGGATTAGTCTGGAACGGCTAACTGTACAGGGGACTGCTTTACACCTTTCTGTTCGGTAAGGTCTGCTGTTTATTCTGATATATGGTTTGTCATATGTTAAACGAAGGGTTCGTGAAGTATTCCACGGGGATGAATGGGTAGGGAGATGGACGCAAAACCTTCAGTAGAATTTATGATTAAATTTAATATTTTTTACTTTTCTCAACCGTTCACCACAGCAATTAGCGGCTAACATCGTTTAAAAGCTGAGAAAAAGCTCTTTCATGTGATACTTGTGATGTATGTGTGATGAGTAGGCTACTTCGGGAGTAGTTCAACTGAGAAGAATGGGTTAATTTGGACGCACTTTCTTGCGCTGTCACTTTCTCCACTGCGTAATTTGGCCATAGGCCATAGGCTAAATATATATCGCTATTAGTAGGACGCAAAGCAGAATATTTAAAGAAGGGGGCACCAAGGCCACCGTGGCCTGTAAACCTCTGATTTTCAAAGGGGCGTCACGGCCAACGCAAGGGGCTACGACGGCCATGGCCGTCATGGCCGCCGTGAAATTCCTACCCTGGTCTATAGTGAAGTAAGCAAAGTAATCTCGGTTTAATGTTACACTACATTGCAGAAATCGTTGACACTTCTTTATTTTTTATAGTATATCTTTGATAATTCTTTATTTCAAAAGGAAAAATCAACAGCAAGCTGTTCGTAACGGAATTAAAAAAAAATAAAAACGGAAAATGAAAAGTTGAAAAGATGTAAACAGAGCTAGACCCTCTTATAGGCCCGCGACGCGTACTACGACAGGATTGGACTCCGGAGGGTCCGGGAGTGGCAATGCGCGATGTACTCCTGGTGGAGCGGGTGGGGGGAGGAGGAAGGGGCACAACAGGAGGAGGAAGGGGCACAACAGGAGGAGGAAGGGGCAAAACAGGAGGAGGAAGGGGCACAACCGAAGGAGGAAGGGGCACAACAGATGGAGGAAGGGGCACAGGAGGAGGAAGGGGCACAACAGGAGGAGGAAGGGGCACAACAGATGGAGGAAGGGGTAAAACAGGAGGAGGAAGGGGCAAAACAGGAGGAGGAAGGGGCACAACAGGAGGAGGAAGGGGCACAACAGGAGGAGGAAGGGGCACAACAGGAGCAGCTGGTGTGTTTGGAGACCCACGCTCCATGGCTGCAGCAATCCTCTCTAGACTGGATGGGATGCGCCTGAGAGGCCGCAGCAACATCGCCACCCGGTCAAGACGGGCATTGATGCCTCGCTGCAACCCAGACAGCTCCCGCTCCAGCATGTCAAATCCGGTTTGCTGGAGCTGCAGGAACGGGTGGTCCCCCGGTCTGACGATGCTGCTACGTCTGGGTCTGGATTGTCACGGTGGTTGCGCTGCTCCCTCCTCAGCTGGCCCTTGCGCACTGCTCGGCCCGTGCGTACTGCCCCCAAGGCCAGGGTCTTCTTCCTGCGAAGCTGCGTTACGTTGTTTTGATTAATTGTATGGCTGTGTTACATTTATTTCATGTCAATAAAGATTAAAGATTTTCATGACGTATGTGAACTTGATTAGTAAGTGTACCCTGGGGTTGAACAGCTACTGTATC
>NW_027468657.1:1268515-1271015 GCF_046254945.1 Alosa pseudoharengus
GAGGATTATGAGACTGCTAACACTAGCGTTTAGAGGAGTATGAGACTGCTAACACTAGTGTTTAGAGGAGTATGAGACTGCTAACACTAGCATTTAGAGGAGTATGAGACTGCTAGCATTTAGAGGAGTATGAGACTGCTAACACTAGCATTTAGTGGAGTATGAGACTGATAGCGTTTAGAGGAGTATGAGACTGCTCTCACTATGAAACCGGCAAGAATCAAGCACGTCTCCATGCACGTCTCCCATGGAGTTCTTAGTCGAGCCTGCCACTTATCAGCCAATCAAAAATAACGAAAGGGGCTACACAATAGCCAATCAGAAAAAAGCACTATTGTATCTGGGTAAGATTTAACGCAACAGCCAATGAAAAAATCGATCGTATCCTGAATTGTTCACGTGAATCTGCTAGTTTCCAAAGTTTCGTTCATCTTCAGAGGAAACCACTGAGCTTCGAGCATCAGTTTGAGCACAGAGTAAGTCATCTTTTAATGTTACAACAAATCCACAACTTGTTTGACACAAACAACAACGTGACTGCTGCTAGAGAACGTTTCCCAGATAATTAGCATCAGTTGTTCATTAGTGTCTGTAACTTAGCCAACAGTTTTACAGCCTGTTCACTGACAACACTTGGTCAGAACAAGTAGCCTAGTCATATTTTCGTTATCATACGATGACTGACATATTGTCACATTATAAACATCTCTCTCTCCTAATAGGCTTAACAATTTTATTAGCACTAAATAAACTGTATTGCTTATTGTCATAAATCACTTTTAGTTTTAAAATCATGTCATATTGTATAATTAATTATATCCTGGTCATGGATGCATTAATCATTGCATTTGTCTTTCAAAGATGTCAGGTAAGAAAAACAATTAAGCATCATCTCATTCGCCCTGAGAGGAAGGCCAGGTTAGTGGATGCTAGCTCAGAGGTGGTGAAAAGGGTAGGTCCGTTATTGAATTGTCAATGCCATGTGTCAAATCTTTTGTTCTGCAAGTCTGAGCAATTATAAATTATACTTATGCCCCATTTTGAGTTTTTTGCCCAACATTGCACATCATCTACTTAGGAGGGCATTGCTCCTACATACTTTGGCCGATAATCAAATGCCTGATCTCTTTGGAAAGCTGAGACACTGTAGTTTTTGGAAAACAATTAGAATAACTGTGTGATGTACTGACACAGAGTTACAGAGGCTAGAATATTGTTTTCTTTTTCTACCGGATAACAAGCATCTCTGAACTGACCACATTTCAGCCCTCTAGATCTTGACTTGATATGACTTAGAAACACAACTGAGCCCTAGCATCAGGTCTGGTGAAGCTGTGTGCAAAAGTAGATCAATATAGAATGACAATATGAGTACTTTAGACCATTATTTGCCAAGGTATGCTCATGCGTTTTGTAAAATGCCCTATAGAAACTACCCATAGGACTTTTGGTTTTCTAAAATGCATACTGACAATCAGATGCTTACTGCATATGAACCCCTTTGAAGCATAATCTTGGCCTCAAATTAAAGGTAACACTGAAGTTTCATGCTTGCATTTGGTGTACTTCAGGGGTTCTGATATGGAATGACTACACTAAATATGGAATAATTACAAAAAAGTATAAATCATTAAAATTTCTATTTCAATTCAATTGGTGTGTATAAGATGGACTATACATCTAATCCAACTAATATTGGATCAACTGTTAACCGACACATCTGAGGGCATATTAATAACAGCAACAAAAACACTAGTAATACTATTATTAATGAAACACCCCCATTCCCGCAACCCTTCCGACCCGCCACCCCTTTGACCCCCAGACGGGGGGGGCGTTGACGGGGAATGTCACTCCTGCCTGTCCTCAAAACTTGAGAGCCCTGAGTATGAGACTGCTAACGTTTAGAGGAGTGTGCACTCTAAACCCAGATTTAGTTGTAATAAATATGTTAGGTGGTCCCTACTAATGTTTGTGTGTTTTGTGAAAACTCTATGTCATAACTAAATGATTGTACTATTTAAGTGAAATATACAGTGCACTGATCATGTTAAGCAGAGACAACGATAAATGTTATGTTTTTGCAAGGCAGAGGAGGGGTCTAAAAAAAATTCTGCCCATCAACCATTCCTCCTGCTTCTCAGTCCAGATGAATGACTCCATGCCTCGTGCTGCTGTGACAAATAGGCTACTACATCAAATGGTGGGTGAACTTTCTGATGAACTTGTTGAAAGATTAAAATTCTGATGAAATAACCGAAAATTATGTTCAGTTTGACCAATAGTTAGCTAAATGTTTGTTTACGTGATTAACTTACATTAACCTGAGAAAAGTAAGGTAACATTAGCTCCGTTGTTAGCATGCTAGTAGTCTTTCGGACAGTTAGCTCATGGTAGCTACCTTCTAATGGGTGTGTATGCCAGATTATAACAATATCACATATGTTTTTGTGTAAATATACTTGTCTTGGTGCTACTAAGTTTAATTCAGACTTTATCA
>NW_027468657.1:1276015-1286015 GCF_046254945.1 Alosa pseudoharengus
GTGTGTATGTTGAACAGGTGTGTGTGTTGAACAGGTGTGTGTGTGTGTGTGTTGAACAGGTGTGTATGTTGAACAGGTGTGTGTGTGTGTGTGTTGAACAGGTGTGTATGTTGAACAGGTGTGTGTGTGTGTGTTGAACAGGTGTGTGTGTGTGTGTGTTGAACAGGTGTGTGTGTGTGAGGGACACACTCACCTCTCTCAGCGGCTGGCTGTGCTGCACCAGTTAACAGGACAGAAGGGCAGGTGTGTGTGCCACCTGTTTGCTGCAACTGATCGACACACACACACAGACACACACACACACACACACACACACACACACACAGTCAGAACAAAGAAGTGGTAGTACTCAACAGTTCAAACTGAGAGAAACACCTGCTGACTTCCATGAAAAAAACACAACCATTACACAGAAACACTTACACATACACACACACACACACATTATACACACACACTCACTCACACACACACCAGTCCAGCATGAAGAGCCAAAAAAAATTTCAACACAACTCAAAAGAGCCGCACAACACAACACACAACTCAGGTTTGAAGCTTTTATGCATCAGTTAAGTCCGGCATACCAAGTACCAAACTAACGTGTAGAACATGTTTTTTAACAGTGTTATTTTGGTTACGTTGACATATCAACCAGAAGGGTTATGCTCTAGCCTACAAAAAAGATTAATCCTCCTTTTGAATGTCCGTGTTCCTCTTTCTATTTACGCTTAGCGTCAGGGTTTTCCTGATTGCAACAGTAGCATTACACCTGGCTAAAGAAACAAACGTGTCTGCTTCTTTATGGGCTAGACTTCTATCCATAACATGACAATAAAATTATTTTAATTTAAACATTGCAGCCTAACTATTGCCAGTACTATCAACTTATGAAAAGCATTTTCATTTACCAGAAATATAGGCTATTTCAAAAAATAAAAAACACTAAATCCAAGGAGAAGTGAGAACATCAGTTGAGCAGCCGCGAGCCGCACGAGAGGAGGCAAAGAGCCGCAGGTTGGCCACCCCTGCCATAAACACACACGCACACGCACGCGCGCGCGTTAGATACAATATCATGAATATGCATGGCCTGGGTCAAACCAGACGAACCTGTTAGCAGATTTTGCTCTGCAGGCCCGTCTGGAAAGAAACCCATTGACCCAGGATCCAATCACTATCTCTTATCCGGCATGGGGCGGGCTTTATAATGAAAGGATCCAATCACTATCTCTTATCCGGCATGGGGCGGGCTTTATAATGACAGGATCCAATCACTATCTCTTATCCGGCATGGAGCTTTACACGATGGCAGAAAGAGCGGTGCGTTCAACACAACCAACGACTGCACAGATCCACTGTCTGGAACCGGCGAACCGGAAGGGACTTATCAACTGAGATTTGAGACGCAGCCTGGGGTTTACCAGCCTGGAATATACACACACTCACACACACACACACACACACTCTCACTCACACACACTCTCACTCACACACATTATATACAATACTATGAATATACTCACACACACTCTCACTCACACACATTATATACAATACTATGAATATACTCACACACACTCTCACTCACACACATTATATACAATATTATGAATATACTCACACACACTCTCTAGCAGACATCATTTACTCTCTCTCTCTCTCTCTCACACACACACACACATTCACTCACTCCAGTGTATCCTCTACGTTTATTTCAGCCAGAGGTGGGCACAAATACATCAAAAACTATTTTGTTACAAACTACAAATACTGGCTCATAAAATGTAACAAAATAAAATACAAAATACTGATGTGAAAAATGTATTTTAATTGTATTTTAATTAAAATACAAGTAATTAGTAATTTGAAAATACAAAAATATCCACACAATAATCATGGTGTACCAACTTTTTAAAAAGAAACTACACGGAATATTATTGAAAACGTATCCCCAAGAGACAAGAAATACTATTTTCTGATTGGCTGGCAGAGGGCTTTTAATTCTGTACATTGGTGCTCCTATGAAGTAGATCTGGTAAAAAAAATGTAAACAGCATCCCATATCGAGGATTGAACTGACAAGAAGCAGACTTCGCAACAGTGGAATCAGCTGTAACATAGCACAGTGTTTCCTAACTGGTGGGTCGGGACCCAAAAGTGGGTCGTGGAACCGTTCTGGGTGGGTCGCAGAGCTTGTGGTTAAAAATAAATTAAAAATCGGCAATTTAAAATGCTACCTTATCAGATCTAATATTGGACCTTTATTTTGATAAACTTTATTCGTAGCCTACATATCAGTCATTGCCATGGACATAGACAATGTTTATGTGACAGGTCATGTTAGAGATCATTTTAGTGGTAAACGGAAGTAGGCTGCTACTCTGAATATTTGAAGTAGCCTACAGTAGGTTCGGATATGGATTCACTTCAACTGAGGACAAAATAGGACAGAAACCCCATTGTGTGGTGTGCAGTAGATGGCTGGCACATGAGAGCATGAAACCATCAAAACTAAAATGCCACATGGAAACAAGGCACCCCTGTCAAAGTCATACCTGTCGAGTACTTTGAAAGGTGATATTAAGAGTTGAAGACTTCACAAATGTAGGCTAATGCCAAACAAGTAGGCCTACAGGCACTTCGCTTGCCTTACCATGTAGCTCACCATATCCATTGGCTTGAACGCTAAAATATATATATATGGGTCGCAACTTTAACATGGGAAATTGTGGGTCCCAAAGTCAGACCAGTTGAGAACCACTGGCACGGCATACTACCCACCATAATTTCCGTAACCAATGAATGTAGAACGACAAATTTAACAGGTCGACCTCTTTTTACACTGATCTGCATTTCCCTTTTTGCGCTATAAATGCCTATTGCCTACATAAATGACTGGCAACATGGGGGACAAACAGAATAACATCCTGTAAGGTGTCCCGATATGTAAGGGATAATGTATAGAACGCCGGTCATTATTGGGAAAATAAGTCCCGACAGGGTGAACCGGACCCCGACGCGCAGCAGAGGGGTCTTGTTCCGCCCTGAAGGGACTTATTTTCCCAGTAATGACCGGCGTTCTATACATTATCCCGATTATTACACGGCTACTTGCCAAAACGAAATAATGATATGACTTTAGCCTACATAACCTAGCCTCCCCATGATATGACTTTAGCCTACATAACCTAGCCTATTTGTTACCGTTCATCGTGGCATTTGCTGAGAAACAAATAGTTCAACAACACACTCTGCTGAACTTGAATCAAACATTCTTTAGAACACAGCTGATCAACCGTCTGCTTTCACGTTTGAATGAAGTTCCAGTCCTTGCGTAGTGATATGAAAGACGTATCAGAAGCACAAAACCCGTTGCCATTGACAGCGGTAATTATATGTTTGCAGCGGTAATTACATGAATTTATTTACCGCTAGAACTTTGGGAAATCCCATTCAAGTCAATGGAGCGTTCTACTAGCATTGTGAAGAGCCGTATAATAAACAGAATTAATTAACTTGGTGGAGATAACTCTGCATCGGGGAGGTCTTTGTGTCCGTCTCCTGCATTATTTATGCATACCTCTGCAGATGTTTTCCCTGGCATAAATCCTCATGTCAAATCCATTAAGTGGTTTTAATACTGTCCTGTAGTGAGAATGAATCATCAGCTAATAGGTACTCAAAGTCATGGGGTCAAAGGTCATCATATGGGGTCCATGTCCTAATGTTCTTCCTCAGTATCTTATCTGTATCGTTTTCCCATTTTAGTCTTGACTTGACACACCTGACAATTCAAGCTCCTGAAGTTAGTTACTTTTTATTTTTATTTTTTTTAACTTTCAATGTTCTAAGGGGATGATGAAACATAAAAGACAGGCGCAAAAAAATTGGGCTTACAACCCATGTTGACCATTTTGGCTCCCTCAGTTGACTTTTCTATTCATTTTTTCCAACTTCAGACATGTCCAGAGGGGATGGTAAAAGAGAAAAATTGTATCTAACACTTACGTTGGTAAGAAAAAGGAAAAATGGGTTTACATTTTACGCTATCCTTCCAAAAGGGTAATGAAATTAGTATTTGTATGGACAAATCTCTACTTAGGTCAACTTTAGAGCTGATAGGGAATTACCCAAGGGATATCATTGGGCACCCACCCTATTTTTATGGAGTAGCCCCTAGGCAACAAGAAACAACAAACCAAAAAAAAAAACAGGTCCACCATGATTCTGGCCTTTGGCTCCCGGACTATTATAAGCATAGCTTATTGTAATGGTTAGTATATTTAACTGAGTGATGAAATGTTGGCTTATTAGAGAAAAAATGAGTATTCTTAAGTATTTAAGTATTTGAAATACTCTAAATACAATCCCTCAAAGTATTTTGTTACAAACTACATTAGATTTTTTCCAATCCTGCAAAATACAAATTCCAAAATACGCTAAAGTAATTAAATAAGTATTTAAAATACGTAAGGGATAATGTATAGAACGCCGGTCATTATGGGGAAAATAAGTCCCGACAGGGCGAACCGGAAGGGACTTATTTTCCCATAACGACCGGCGTTCTAGACATTATCCCGCTTATTATATGGCTACCTGCCAAAACGAAAAAATAAACTCCACGATATGTCTCTTTACACTTATTTGTTACCGTTTCGTCGTGGCTTTTGCTGAGAAACAAATAGTTCGCAACACACGCTGAACTTGAATCAAACATTCTTTAGAACTCAGCTGATCAACCGTCTGCTTTCACTTTTGAATGAAGTTCCAATGGAAGAAGTGACCGGAATACTTGCGGAGTGATATGATCAGCAGCACAAAACCCGTTGCCATTGACAGCGGTAATTATATGTTTGCAGCGGTAATTACATGGAGCGTTCTACTAGCCTTGTGAAGAGCCGTATAATAAATATAATTAAAATACTGCCCATGTCTGATATCAGCATGGCGGCCCGCCACGGTTTAATTAATACCGCCATGGTATCAGAATCAGGGCAGACACACATTTGCTTTTTAAATAATGCTGCCGACGTATCCTCCCCTGCTGGCTGCCGCTCACATTGCAATTTAACAACAAGTAGCCTAAACTAGTCAGAGGTTATTATGGCCCGTCTAGTTTCACTTCACATATTATATATTGTATTGATGTAGCCTATTTAAAACATTAACTTTCTTCTCAGTGTTTCCTCTTCATTTAGCGGTGCCACTGCTTCAGAATTAGGGGAGACGCAAAATATTGTCCGGAAGCATAGTAGGCTAAATGCACTCCGCTGGTTGCTGAAAATTGCAGTTTAACAATAACCAGCAATGCTAATTCCTGTCTGTACCTGTCTAGTTTTATTCCATAAATATATTGTTTTTATAGACGTTAGTGGCATGCGCTATCAAGAGCTTCCATGTGCTACGCATGTTTGTCAACATCGCAAAAACTACAATTTTCGCACAACTTGGTGGAAAGGTGTAGCACAGGCTAAGGGAAACCCATTCATTTCTGAAGCTGATCGTATAAAGTATTTCCCATATCGTAGCCTATTAGCTCGCTCACAACAACAGCAAAAATGAAACTGGAGAGTGGATGTCTCCGCGAAGACACCGCTGTTACATTAGATGCGCACTCAATCGCGAATCGACGCAGTAAAAAAGCAATGACTGGCAGTAACGAAGGTAAATTAGATTAAAGCAAAACTTGGCCAACTTGGGCTGCCGCCACTGTTTAAAAAAAAATCTAGCGGAAACACTGCACTCACACGCCTTATATGCAATAGCAGTAATATAGACATTCGCTCTCACTCACATATTATCAAATCCACTGACCACTCCTCATCCAGCTTCACGGCCTTCCGATTCAACAAAGGACACACGCCAATATGCCCCCCTTTAAAGGACACACGACAATATCCTACTGCCCCCCTTTAAATATCCTACTGCTCCCCTTTAAATATCCTACTGCTCCCCTTTAAAGGACACATGCCAATATCCTACTGCTCCCCTTTAAAGGACACATACCAATATCCTACTGTCCGCCTTTAAAGGACACATGCTAATATCCTACTGCTCCCCTTTAAAGGACACATGCCAATATCCTACTGCCCCCCTTTAAAGGACACATGCTAATATCCTACTGCTCCCCTTTAACCCTTTAGCCGCCAGGGTTTAAATAGGATTTTTCACATCAAAATTTCAAAAGGCCATGGCTTGAAAGTGGTCAGAGATAAAGTCCTACTGGATGGCAACCACCTCGAATTATGCACATTTCAGTAAATACTGGATGTTGAACTTATTTGAGCAGTTTTACTTTCTTTTTTGTCATTTCACCCACATAACAAATGAACAGGAAAACAGTTACATGTAAACCAACAACAGTAAACTATTACTATAACCACAAACCCTATGCTACTATACAATAAAGTAGCCTGGTCAAGTAAGTTCCTATCGCGGGTGACTTTGTAGTTCTTCAGAGCCCTATTTTTACAACCCCTGCTGTCTATACCACATCCATTTTTTTATTATTATTATACCTTTATTTAACCAGGGAAGAAAATCACATTGAGATAGATATCTCATTTACAAGTGAGCCCTGGCCAAGGTAGCAGCACACAGTGAACATAATAGAGACAGACAAAGTAAAAATAAGTACATAAACAACAGTCACAACACGCACATACACTAACACGCTCACACACACACACACCCACACACACACACACACACACACACACACACACACAACAATACAACAATGAAACAAAATTAAAAGTTAGGAACAGGTGCAGACAGTTTGGAATGTTTGGTTGAGATATGACTTAAATTCATTGATTGAAATAAATACTGTAAGTTTCAACGATCTTTGAATGTCATTCCAAGCAGTTGATGCACTATAAATAAAAGCAGTTTTTCCAAACTCGGTCTTCATTGAAGGAACTTTTAAAATAATATATCTACTTGTACGCAGATTATACCCTTGACTATTGACAGTTAAAAGACTAGTCATATACGGCCATTAGCCATAGCCATTACGGACACTATCATCACTATTACTACTGGCACCTCCAGCTTTGTTGGGCAGAGGGTCGAAATAAGCATGTTATGCTTAGTGGACACTGTCGCAAAGACGTACCTCCATTCACAGACGCACCGTGACTATCACTGTCAATAGACGATTGATCATATTCTCCAAAAGGCAGATATTCTCCTTCAGAATCAGAGTAGGTGAATAACAGACCCAAGACTTCATCACACGTGAATTTTTTTTCAACATATGGTGTATTTCTGCTTCAATTTGTGCAAAACTATGGCCCGCATCACTTCCGCGTTATAGAGGAAATGCACGAGAGTTTCTCGCGTACTTCCTAAAAACTTTCACAAACAATTGAAGCTCTGGGTGTCTGCCATCGAGTGGTCAAGAGTACAAATTTGCCATTGAGTGGTAAAAAGTACAAATGAGATTTTACACTGTACTCGGATCTATCGTCTGTTTTTATTCAGTAATGCCGCTTGTTGCAATATTGCGACTTGGGCAGTTAGAGGGTTAAAGGACACATGCCAATATCCTACTGCTCACCTTTAAAGGACACATGCCAATATCCTACTGCTCACCTTTAAAGGACACACGACAATATTCTACTGCTCCCCTTTAAAGGACACACGCTAATATCCTACTGCTCCCCTTTAAAGGACACATGCTAATATCCCCTCACCCTAAACTCCTTGTCATCCCTACACCCCTCATCTGCTCCACCTCCCCATAGCTGCTCCCCATAGCTGCTCCACCTCCCCATAGCTGCTCCCCATAGCTGCTCCACCTCCCCATAGCTGCTCAACCTCCCCATAGCTGCTCCCCATAGCTGCTCCACCTCCCCATAGCTGCTCCACCTCCCCATCTCCCCATAGCTGCTCCACCTCCCCATAGCTGCTCCACCTCCCCATAGCTGCTCCCCATAGCTGCTCCACCTCCCCATAGCTGCTCCACCTCCCCTCATCTGCTCCACCTCCCCATAGCTGCTCCCCATAGCTGCTCCACCTCCCCATAGCTGCTCCACCTCCCCATAGCTGCTCCACCTCCCCATAGCTGCTCCCCATAGCTGCTCCACCTCCCCATAGCTGCTCCCCATAGCTGCTCCACCTCCCCATAGCTGCTCCCCATAGCTGCTCCACCTCCCCATAGCTGCTCCACCTCCCCATAGCTGCTCCACCTCCCCATAGCTGCTCCACCTCCCCATAGCTGCTCAACCTCCCCATAGCTGCTCCCCATAGCTGCTCCACCTCCCCATAGCTGCTCCACCTCCCCATAGCTGCTCCACCTCCCCATCTCCCCATAGCTGCTCCACCTCCCCATAGCTGCTCCACCTCCCCATAGCTGCTCCCCATAGCTGCTCCACCTCCCCATAGCTGCTCCACCTCCCCATAGCTGCTCCCCATAGCTGCTCCACCTCCCCATAGCTGCTCCACCTCCCCATAGCCCTCTGCTGGAAGCGACTGGACTGTTCACCTCTAAAACTCTCATGTTGTTTCTGTTCCCCTTATCTTCCCTCTGAACTATTCTTGTGTTTATTTATGATGTACTGTGAGATGTCCTTCAGTGTTCACAGAGGGGCCATAACATAAAATGTGTTATTATTCAATTGCACCCACACACACACACACACACACACACACACACACACACACCAAGAAAATTAATCTTCAAGAACACCAAGTTTGTTAGTTTGTTGTGTGTGTGTGTGTGTGTGTATGTGTATGTGTGTGTGTGTGTGTGTGTCTGTGTGTGTGTGTGTGTGTGTGTGTGTTTGGGTACATTGTTGCTGATACTTATGTCCAGTAATGATGACTAAATCAATAAACTCTGTATTAATGCAGTTACAGCTCTAATCTACAGAGGAAACAGGACATGCTGTCGATACACACACACACACAGACACACTCACACACACACACACACACATATACTCTCTCTCACACACACACACACCCACACACACACACACACACACACACACTCTCACATACACACCCACACACACATACAATCTCACTCACTCTCACACACACTCTCACTAGATCACTCACTTTCACACACACACACACACACTCTCACGAGATCACTCACACACACACACTCACACACAATCTCACACACTCTCTCACTAGATCGCACACTCTTACACACAATCTCACTAGATCACACACACACACACACACAATGTCACTCACTCTCACACACTCTCGCACTCTCGCACTAGACTACACACACTCCCTCACTTGATCACACACACTCTCTCATACACTCCCTCACTTGATCACACACACTCTCACACACACTCCCTCACTTGATCACACACACTCTCTCACACACTCCCTCACTTGATCACACACACTCTCTCACACACTCCCTCACTTGATCACACACACTCTCTCATACACTCTCAGCAGATCACACACACTCCCTCACACACTCCCTCACTAGATCACACACACTCTCATTCAATCACTAACTGCACCAGAATCCACTTCTGTGAGATGTTCTATGTGAGATGTTCTATCTGTAAGATGTTCTATGTGAGATGTTCTATCTGTGAGATGTTCTATCTGTGAGATGTTCTATGTGAGATGTTCTACCTGTGAGCTGTTCTATCTGTGAGATGTTCTATGTGAGATGTTCTATGTGAGATGTATAGTCTGATGGGGGGTGGGGGTAGTAGTATAGTCTGATGGGGGGGGTAGTATAGTCTGATGAGGGGTAGTAATATAGTCTCTGATGGGGGGGGTAGTAGTGGGGGTTGTAGTATAGTCTGATGGGGTAGTATAGTATCTGATGGGGGGGGGGGGGTAGTAGTATAGTCTGATGGGGTAGTATAGTATCTGATGGGGGGGGTAGTAGTATAGTCTGATGGGGTAGTATAGTATCTGGTGGGGGGGTAGTATAGTCTGATGGTGTAGTATAGTATCTGATGGGGGGGGGTAGTATAGTCTGATGGGGTAGTATAGTATAGTCTGATGGGGT
>NW_027468657.1:1291015-1296015 GCF_046254945.1 Alosa pseudoharengus
GCATCTACACACATGACTGCAGAGCCAGCACTGTCAACACCAGCAGCATCTACACACATGACTGCAGAGCCAGCACTGTCAACACCAGCAGCATCTACACACATGACTGCAGAGCCAGCACTGTCAACACCAACAACATCTACACACATGACTGCAGAGCCAGCACTGTCAACACCAACAACATCTACACACATGACTGCAGAGCCAGCACTGTCAACACCAGCAGCATCTACACACATGACTGCAGAGCCAGCACTGTCAACACCAACAACATCTACACACATGACTGCAGAGCCAGCACTGTCAACACCAGCAGCATCTACACACATGACTGCAGAGCCAGCACTGTCAACACCAACAACATCTACACACATGACTGCAGAGCCAGCACTGTCAACACCAACAACATCTACACACATGACTGCAGAGCCAGCACTGTCAACACCAACAACATCTACACACATGACTGCAGAGCCAGCACTGTCAACACCAACAACATCTACACACATGACTGCAGAGCCAGCACTGTCAACACCAGCAGCATCTACACACATGACTGCAGAGCCAGCACTGTCAACACCAGCAGCATCTACACACATGACTGCAGAGCCAGCACTGTCAACACCAGCAGCATCTACACACATGACTGCAGAGGCAGCAGCGGTCACATCCCGGCCTGATCAGCAACAACAAGCAACAAGTCTGAATCAGTTATAGGATGCAGCCCAGTGGGGCCAGTTCAACAACTTGGCCCTGAATGTCAGCAACGCTAGGGACTATGGGAAATGGTGGACTACACCCCCCCAGTTACGTAAGGGATAATGCCCGACGAGGTGTCCTTTATGAGAAATAATAATTGGACAACGCGGAGGCGTGAACCGTCTGATGCAAAGCGGAAGTCCATTTATTTCTGATAATGAACGCATCGAAGGGCATTATCCCATTTATACCATGGTCACTTACGAAATAAATAAATATATAATCAATTATTAATACTAAATGAGTTTTAGAGCTAAAATCTTAAGTTTTTTCAGCTGTTTACAGTTGATTCCATTGTTGCGAAGCCTGCCTCAGTGAGCAGCCTGTGGATAGGTTTTAAAGTTTGAAATATCTCGGTGTGAGGACCTCAAATGGACCACTAACACCGAGCACACTCTAAAGACATCCAGACACAGACTGCACTTCCTACGCCAGCTGTGGAAATTCAAAGTGTCAACATCCATCTTGAGGGCCTTGTACTCTCCGGCAGTGGACAATGTTCTAACAAATAGCATCGCCACCTGGTGAGGAACCGTCCAGCCTGTGACTGCAGTGCCCTACACACAGGGATGGGCAGTATTTCTAATACATGTATTTAAAATACGTATTTTAAATACAAAATACTATTTTGTAATTTGTATTTTATTGAGATGATGAGAATGCCTTCGTATTTTGTATCAAAATACTTCAGTGTTGTGTATTCAGATTTTTTAAAAAGTTTATACTTCTTGAGAAATAGGGGATTAAAAATGTTAAAAAGCTCATTTTCCCCCCATAGACTTGAATGGCTGTGATGTCAAACAGCTGCGCTCGTTAAGCTCCCAGAGTAGTTCCCAGGCTAATCAGAACACTGGCACAGGTGTCACCTGTGAATCCAACCGTCTCAGCTTCTAATGCAAACAATCTGGTGCTCCCTAAAACTACACATCCTGTTTAAGTCTTTCCCGTGTGTCAAAATAAAAGTCACAGCCATATCTCATGCTTTGCGCATTACATCTCCAGAACGGCTTGACGCATATGCTTGAAATTTGGTACAAGTGTTTGTATGGACTCAAAGATGAAGTGAGTTATTGTTGGAGGTCAAAGATCAAAGGTCAAGTCCATGAATACTCTGAGCGCGATCAAAGATTGTTAAGGCGGAGCAAGATACTTCGTCGTAGTTCATGTCTATGGGCGCGAAATGGGGATCGAATCCTGTCTGCATAAAGAGGCGTGTCGATGACGTATTGATGAGCGTACGTTGCAAACCCCCAACAGCAGCAGCATAAATAACCGGCGCACACCTGATATAAAGTCGATTTTCTCCAGACTGGAATGCTCAAGAATGCTACAAATGTACCTGAAATGTTCACAAGGTTTTGAGGATCATGAAAACGTGCCCAAAATTCACATTCCTAACTCTATAGAACTAAGATCTTAGCATATGTGGTAAAATTCTGAGCTATGCCCATAGACTTCAATGGAGCAGTCGCTGCCTCTGCTCTGCATAAAGGGGGATTTTGACCCCCCCCTCGTGCGATCCGGGTTCCCGGAAGTGGCTCCTGATGAAGTATCTTGCTCCGCCTTAACAATCTTTGGCGCGATATCTCAAGAATGCCTTGACATACATGCCTGAAATTTGGTATGAGTGCTTGTATGGACTCAAAGATGAAGTGAATTGATGTTGGAGGTCGAAGGTCAAATGTCAACGTCAAAAACACCTTGAGTGTTATATCTCAAGAACGCCTAGACACACAAGGTTTTTTGGTACGAGGGTATGTATGAACTCAAAGATTAAGTGATTCAATGTTTTTTTTGCAGGAATCTCCCCACCAACATTAAGCCAGCAGCTTTCCATCCACTATTGTAATTCCTCTGGCATTACATTTCTAGTTCAGGTTGATACCTCTGCAGCACTATACCTTGTCATTTTTTTATGACATCATCGCCCTAATTTCTTCTCATTCTTATGATGCGTGTAGCTAATTTTTTGGATATTTTTACCTCAATTCTTACACATGGCACCTTTAACGTTCGTTTTCAAAACTGTGCAACTCACAGAGTGGTTAGTGGTGTTCGTTGATGTTCCAAAACAAGTAGTGTAGCGAAATACAGTTTCTGTTGTTTTATTTGGCATTTTGTAAAATACCATTGATTTCTGTTGGAAAACTCATTGCACGTTGATATTACTGCGCCACCGTCTATGCTTCAGGCTCAAATATTGAGCGGAAGTTTATACGCGGTTGTGAGGTGTCTGAAAAAATAGTTCCACAATAGCAAATAAGACGGCTGTAGGCAGCCACTCTGAAGCAGTAAAGGCGATTCAAAACGAGTCAGAAAAGTCGAGACAGGACCAATCGTCAAAATTTCGGTGTCCACCACTCTAGTTCATCCAAAACAAACCAGAAAAGGGACTCAAAGTGCTAAATACTGGAATTTTCCTTTAAATAACTTAAAAGGTTAAAATGCCACCTAGTTTACATTTCTAAATAAACCATTTGGATTGTTTGTCTTTAAGTTATTGTCATTGATTCATAGTGGGCAATCTACTACACCAATAGAGTAAATAAGTATACTCAATAAGGAAGAGTTCATTTTGATGTATTTGTGCCCATCCCTGCCTACAGAGAGCTACGTCCTGCCGAACACACCCTCAGAGCACCAACAAGGGCCAATACAGTGCCCTACGGAGAGCTACGTCCTGCCGAACACACCCTCAGAGCACCAACAAGGGCCAATACTATTTTAAAGGACAGTTCACATCCTGACCATGGACTGTTCAAACCGCTGAGGTCACAACAGAGAGACTGAGGAGGAGTTTCTGTCCTCAAGCCATCCGCACCCTGAATATATATACAGCACTCTAAAACCATTACATGGACTTGCCACACTGCATTTTTCTACCTCCTTCTCTCTCAATCTATTCATGAAATTCGTGTAAATCCTTCTTCTTTATACTTATAAATAGTTATAATAATAACTAGATGTACCGCAGATCAGTACAAAATATGACCGCCGCCCAGTCCAGCACATTTTTTCCACAAAAATAAATCACGCTGAAAGGCCTATATGATTCTAACTGTCTCACTAAATTGCATTAGCCACACTCAATTCTCACTGGTATCTGCTAGACAAAACATGATTAGTTCATAGATTTCACATGTAAAATTCATTTTATACAACCCCACCCCCATCTTGCCTGTTCATAATTCTGAGAAATTCTTGAATTGTGTGCATGTGTGCGTGTACACGTTTATGTTTATGTGTGTGGGTGTGTGTGTGTGTGTGTGTGTGTGTGTGTGCGTGCTTGTGTGTTTGCCTGCGTATGTGTGTTTGTGCATGTGAATGCGTGCGTACATATGTCTACTGTGTGAGTATGTGTCATACGTATGATTACTGTGAATGTATGTGTGTGCGTGTGTATCTGTTTATGCACATGTGTGCATATGGAATGGGTTAACATGACCCCTGGAGGCAAACATACGGAAAAAATTGGTCATCCTAGTCCCTACAGTTCTCAAGATATTCACAGAAAACTGTGTCTGCCCTACCCTCCTTTCGGGGGGTCCAGTACAGCGGGGGGACTACAGATCAAAAAACGAAAAACGATGGTTCCATGCTATCCATGTGGGGTTACATGCCCACCAAGTTTCGTGTACCCCGGTCTTTCAGTGTCCCGGGAATCCTTGTTGGTGTACGGTCACTAAATGTACACATACATTATTTTGTTGTAAGGCCCCCCATGAACGAAAGTTCACAAAACTTGGCATGCATTCGGAGGGTGTCATAATGATCCTACACTTTCAATTTCGTGCAGTTTTGACCATGTCAGCCAGAGATATTGTGATGAAAACACCTAATTTTTTGCTTTTTAATTTTTAACTAGGTGGCGCTATACATGAAATAAGTGGTAATGGGATGGGTTGACATGCCCCCTTAAGACCAACATACAAAAAAAAGGTGGACCTCCTAGGCTTTAGGGTTCTCGAGATATTCACAGAAAACTGTCTCCGGCCACCTACAGGCCAGTTGGTGTATAGTAACATAAATTAATTTATTGTGTGGCCCCCCATGAACGGAATTCCACGAAACTTGGCGTGCATTCAGAGGGTGTCATAATGATCCTACACTTCCAATTTCGTGCAGTTTTGACTATGTTAGGTCACAGATACCTGCGATTACAACACCTCATTTTTACTTTTTTGTGTTTAACTAGGTGGCGCTATACATGAAATGAGTGGTTATGGAATGGGTTGACATGG
>NW_027468657.1:1306015-1311015 GCF_046254945.1 Alosa pseudoharengus
TTTTAACTTTTTCCTCGCTGTCTTAGGAGGAGCTGCAGGGCCGTCGCAAGGGGATGCGACAGATGCATGAACTTACGTTCATGAAATCATGCGATAGCTTACTTTATACATAGCCAAGGCTACCGTTGGTGCATTTTAGTAGCCTAGTCTAATAAGCTAGGCTACACCAGCTTGTCTTTAAGAGGGGAAATTGTATAGCCTATAACATTAGAGTCACATATTTGGCCATATGGTGTTTATCATAGGCTACATCACGAAACCAAATAGTGTAACAAAGGCGAACACAACAGGGGAAATTAATTGGGCATGAATCATTGTGCTGAACGGTATTTGTCAATGAGCAGAAACACACACGACATTCAAACTGTTGATAAGATGTGCACTATGGAAATTGGTCTGTAGGCTAACATTGGACAAATAAATGACACTGACTCGCCATATCTTGCTTTGCCGCAAACTCAGCAATGAAATCATAGGCCAGTTTGCAGGTAGCATAACGTCTTTTTCAATTCATAGAAGGGAGAGCCCAGTCTCTCCTGTGACATTGAGGTGCGCAAATAGTTTTTAATAGCCTGTTCAACTTCGAAAAGCTTCGTTCACCCGATGCCAGTCTCTGATCGCAATTTCAAATTTCGGGAAGCTTCGTTCAATCTGTTTAAGTTTTAAGTGCAGTAGGACCCTATCTGCCCCCTTTGGAATTATATCTCGAGCCTATTATAAGGTCCAGTGCGTTATGTCCTGGGATTCGGACGTGCTCAAAAAGAAAAGAAAAAACACTTTTTTTATAGACGGTTATGAGGAGCAATATGAGTCTGAAGTCCGTGTCATTCAGACTCAACCCTCTTGTTGCTTTGATATCTTTTTCGTTGTCGTTTGAACGTCGGCAAGCAGGCATGTTGCGGTTGCAATTTAAGTGAAATTTCTACAGTAGGCCTACAACATGCAACATGCTTGTTAGGCTGGGCTACTGTCTTGTACAGGTAAATGTTCAACAATTGCTGGTGTGCAGGCTATAATCAATTAGCTAAATCATTTGTCCAGCTGTTTAAAAAAAAAAATCGTGCTACATTCAAACGCAAGAGGTGCTTTGATATCTTTTTCGTTTGAACGTCGGCAAGCAGGCATGCTGCGGTTGCAATGAATGAGGATAATTGGTTTTATCTGCAGATTTATTTTTTGCATTATTTTGAATATGACTCGCTCCAGTCTCAACAGCACGTCTACTTTTTCCACACGCATCTAAGTTCTAACACACATATCCCCTCTCGCTTTCTCTCTCTCCATCCCTGCGCACGGTGCTTTCTTAAAGGAGCTGCACCATCTTACAACAATTGCATCTACATTTTCATATTAGAATGTTTTGTCAAGTGTAAGCTTAAACTACCGTGATCAATTTAAGTTCCCGTGCCCCCGCTGAAAGTCGCTTTCGTTACACTATCACTACACACACACATGCGCTTATCGTTACACTATCAAATCTATAAGTAACCGTGACAAATAGGGTATAAGATATATAAACTCACGCTATTGTATTATCATATATGTTTGGTAATGGCTCACTGAGTCATGGAAGCAGTTAAGTCAAGTCGCATCAAAAATAGTAGTGGCAGAACTCCCAAGTGACACCTTGTGGTTGTTTGTGTCAACTGCAGTTTGTGCCATTTCTGCTGAGAAAATGGGGTGCGTGATTCATGAAGGAACCCGTCCAAACTTAACTGGGACCCACTGTATCTGTGTGTGTGTGTGTGTGTGTGTGTGTGTGTGTGTAACGTATCTGTGTGTTTGTTTGTGTGTGTGTGTGTGTGTGTGTGTGTGTGTAACATATCTGTGTGTGTGTGTGTGTGTGTGTGTGTGTGTGTGTGTGTGTGTGTGTATGCGTGCGTGCGTGACTTACAGGCTGATGAGTAGCTGTTTATTGATGTTTATGTAGCTTGGTGTTTCCTGTATCACCTCAGTATCAGCCATGCTCTCCATAGCATTCTATGCACACACAAACACACAGAATTAGAACTTTCAACATAAAATACTGTATGTGTGTGTGTGTGTGTGTGTGTGTGTGTGTGTGTGTGTGTGTGTGTGGTGTGTGCAGCGTATAAAAGTAAGATCGAAGAGAAATTCTCCCAAGGCAACTTCCAGGAGACCTTGCAGTAGTGTTGCGCGGGTTAAAGTTTTTTAACATCCGCACCCACCCGACCCATCAGGAGAGTCGACCCGCACCCACCCGACCCTCAAAAATATGCGCTGATTAACGACCCGAACCCGATCCGACAAAAAAAAAACAATGTGCATAGCCTAGGCCAGTGGTTCTCAAACTTTTCACAATGAGTACCACCCACGAAAACAATTGGCTCTCAAAGTACCACCATTATGACCGGCATTAAAATACAGGTGCGTATAGGCCAATTCAACTACATATTTTACATTGTATGTACTGTTTTGCGTTGTCAAGTCTTTATGAAAAGACACCTTGGAGACTCCCTGAGTACCACTAGCGAGAGTTTGCGTACCACCACTGGTACCCGTACCACAGTTTGAGAACCACTGGCCTAGGCTATCCTTTGTAGTTCATATTGAGGTAGAGACAATGATTTCTTATTAAAGCGATGGTTCGGCGTAATTTCACCCTAGGGTCTTTTGCACCATGACCCCGAGCCAAACACCCTCCCAGAACCTGTTTTCCCTTGGTCGAACCCTGGTCGAGTAGCGCTGTCAGAATCTAATGACTTTCTGCAGGCATAATGGAACCAACTTTTATCTCGTAAATTACCCCACTAATAATGCCCTGAATTGTACGAAACTGCTACAGTAGTACAACTATGTTCTTTACTCATAAAATGAGCCATTGAAAAGTTTGTAAGTACACCAGGAGTTTATTTAAACTAGCAACAAAAGTTGCTAGTTTAAATACACACAAAACTGGCGTACAAAATATGACCGCCGCCCAGTCCAGCACATTTTTTCCACAAAAATAAGTCACGCTGAAAGGCATATATGATTCTAACTGTCTCACTGAATTGCATTATGCACACTCAATTCTCACTGCTATCTGCTAGACAACAAGTACCAAAACATGATTAGTTCATAGATTTCACATGTAAAATACATTTTATACAACCCCACCCCCATCTTGCCTGTTCATAATTCTGAGAAATTGTTGAATTGTGTCCATGTGTGCGTGTACATGTTTATGTTTATGTGTGTGTGTGTGTGTGTGTGTGTGTGTGTGTGTGTGTGTGTGCGTGCATGTGCTTGTGTGTTTGCCTGTGTATGTGCCTGTGTGTGTGCATGTGCATGCATGCGTACATATGTCTACTGTGTGAGTATGTGTCATACGTATGATTACTGTGAATGTATCTGTGTGCGTTTGTATCTGTTTATGCACATGTGTGCATATGGAATGGGTTAACATGACCCCTGGAGGCAAACATACGCAAATAAATTGTCATCCTAGGCCCTACGGTTCTCAAGATATTCACAGAAAACTCTGTTGGTGTACGGTCACTAAATGTACACTTAAATTAATTTATTGTATGGCCCCCCATGAACGAAAGTCCACGAAACTTGGCATTCGGAGGGTGTCATAATGATCCTACATTTTCAATTTCGTGCAGTTTTGACCATGTCAGCCTGAGATATTGTGATTAAAACACCTAATTTTTGGCTTTTTAATTTTTAACTAGGTGGCGCTATACATGAAATAAGTGGTAATGGGATGGGTTGACATGGCCCCTTAAGACCAACATACCAAAAAAAGGTGGTCCTCCTAGGCCCTACGGTTCTCGAGATATTCACAGAAAACTGTGTCCGGCCACCTACAGGCCAGTTGGTGTACAATAACATAAATTAATTTATTGTATGGCCCCCCATGAACGGAATTCCACGAATCTTGGCGTGCATTCAGAGGGTGTCATAATGATCATACACTTCCAATTTCATGCAGTTTTGACCATGTTAGGTCACAGATACCTGCGATTACAACACCTCATTTTTACTTTTTTGTTTTTAACTAGGTGGCGCTATACATGAAATGAGTGGTTATGGAATGGGTTGACATGGCCTCTTAAGATCAACATACAAAAAAAGGTGGTCCTCCTAAACCCTACGATTCTCGAGATATTCACAGAAAACTGTGTCTGCCCTACCCTCCTTTTGGGGGGTCCAGTCCAGCGGGGGGGCTACAGATCAAAACGAAAAATGATGGTTCCATGCTATCCATGTGGGGCTACATGCCCACCAAGTTTCGTATACCCCGGTCTTTCAGTGTCCCGGGAATCCTTGACGGAAAATTGACCATGCGAAAAAGAAGGGGAAAAAAATCTGACTAAACCTATATCGCCTATACCGCTGCGCGGCGGTCATAATAACACTTGCCTGATGGATGTTACTACTACTACTACTACTACTATACCGCTGCGTCGACGTTACTTCCGTGATTTGGGAAAAGCCCCTAAAAGTCCTGGCAGGAAGCATGCATAAGGATGTAGATCCAGGAATGCACTAATATTTTGTTCGTAGTGCCAGTTTGCAACAATTATTAGTTAACACTAAGTTGTAAACACTTCGGAAAAAAATATTTAAAACTGGATATACCAAAAAACGTTGATGTAATCGCTTCCTGCCAGGACTTTTACTGGCTTTTCCCAAATGCTTTGGATGTGCGCACATTATGTTAGTTTGGGATGTTTGAAGAGGACACAGATCAAGAAAGCTCCTGGTCCAGATCACATCTGCGGTTACAAACACAGAAATACTGTGCTGAGCAACTTGGAGGAGTTTTCCAGCAGATATTCCAGAGGTCTCTATCTACTGCCATTGTCCCACAGCCATGGAAACACTCCACAATCATTCCCATTCCCAAGAAGAGCAGCCTTAAAGTCCTGAATGACCTAAGACCCATTGCCCTCACCTCCCTTGTTATGAAGGCCTTTGAGAGGATTGTGAAAGCTCACATTATCAGTGCCACAGATTCAAGGATGGATCCTCTTCAGTTTGCATATTGT
>NW_027468657.1:1316015-1321015 GCF_046254945.1 Alosa pseudoharengus
AAGTGCTGTAAAAGCTCTTACCTTGATGTGGGTGTTGGCCTTCCTCAGTTTGTTGAGCTGCTCCTCAGACAGACTCCTCTCCAAACCCCACCTCTCACTCTGACAACACCAAATCACACCCTTTACTCCTCTCCAAACCACACCTCTCACTCTGACAACACCAAACCACACCTCTCACTCTGGCAACACCAAACCACACCCTTTACAGTTTTTTCTGAATGCTTAACCCTTAGAACCCGATTGACGCAAAGTGCGTCAAAAAACACACCCTTTCTTCTCTGTTACATTGCTCCGGAATGGTTCATCGCAGCGAGATGAAACCTTTATTGCACGACAGAGCAGAAGTGGGGCTTTCCAACGAGACTACACACTTGTCTGTACGATCAAGTATGAAAATTAAAAAAAATAATGAAATTAAATCAAATTGCATCATATTTACAGTCTATACTTCTCTGCGTTCACCTGCACACACATTACTCTAGTTTGAATTACTCGCGAACCCGTGATCGCATCGATATGGCAAGTATATCAGATGAAAGAGGGGGCACAGGGCTATCCATTGGTACCATGTTTATCGATCCTTCTGGCTTATAAAACCAGACGAAGTGACTGCAAAATAATAACGTCATGTACACAAACCAACGCTGCACACTCATTACTCTCGTTTGAATTACTCACGGACCCGTGATCGGATATATATGCCACTCATGTCAGATGAAAGAGGAGACACAGAGCTATCATTTGATACCAAGTAAATCCTTCTGGGTTATAAAACAGACGAAGTGACAGCAAAATAATAACTTCATATAGCTGGACTTACCCCACGTTTTTGTCTGTTCTTGTGGCAAAGCATGTTTATAATCCAATGCTATCATGTGTTTCTCTATGGCAAAGCATGTTCATATGAGATCCTAGCAAATTCCTGCATGGCATCCAATTCAAGGCTCACATTGCATCCCAATTTGTTCAACAAATAAACACCTTTTTTGCCTTTACTTTGTTCATGGCAATGCAGTAAAGAGTTGAGAATTATTATGACTGCATACACACAGGCACGCAGGCTAACACGCAACCTCGGGTCAAGTCAGGTCAGATCAGTTCGTGTCACAGATATGGAGCGCAGAAAGGTCATTTTTCATCACTAAATAAAAAATGGCATTTATTTCCGTAAATCACACAGCAAATATTTCTGTAAATTGCTCAGCCCCAGAGTATCCCTCCAACATGGCAATTATATTGCCCGATTCAGGACAGTCTGCCCTGCACACACATGAAATGCATGTAGAGCTGTGAGCTTGCTGTGGTGAGATACATGTCGAAATATAAGAATTTTTATAATACACTTTTTATATTTTAATTCTTTAAAAATCAAAATAAAATCAATGCTAGTATTAATACATGAAATGATGGCAGATCTGAATAGCCTAAACTCTCCTGAAAAAAATAATATATAATATATGTGTGTGGCACTTACAATGACCAGAATAAATCCTTATGAATAAAGGTAGTGAAAATGCCCTAAAAACAGCTTAGGGTTCTAAGGGTTAAACACAACTGTGATTCTTATAGCACAATTTCTAAAACTATTAATACTTATAGCAACACCACTCACTGAGTTCGCAAAACTAAAAGCACAAACACTGCTTTGCACTCAGTTTGCAATTTTGTAACACACACTTTGCACAACTGTAGGCACAATGGCTATTATTTACACTACTTTGCCAACTCTCTGGCACACTTTCTCATGTGAAAACTGTTTTAGATAATTAGTTCACTTTGCAATCAGCCTAAGCACTATAAATAAGCCACAAGTAATGTACAATGGGTACAATGGAGTGAGCAGGAAGAGTGAGAAGAGATAGCCCTTTTACAGACAAAAAAACAGTCTACATGTGGGGATATTGTCATGTCAGGCCTGGATACGGCATTCCAGAAGATATTTTTCCGGGTGCCTTGGATTAGGACATTGCATGTGATGTAGACGGAATTTTGAGAGAGACGACCCGATGTAGACTGATATCAGTGAAATTGCTATTTTGTATTTTGACTTGGAAAAACACACTTGTGTTTGTTTTGATGTGTGTAAATAAATACCAATACTTGAAGTTTTGGATCCCTGTATGTTTACAGAACTATGACAAAAGTATGACCTCAAACTGACATAGTCTACCTTGTGCACAGAGAAAGCAAAAGCCAGATGTGTTTTTTATTCATACCATCAGTGTGTAGTTGGCACATTGTGTGCTTACTATTGTGATGGCTTGTGTTTACTGTTAGATACGAAAACACCATTTTTACGAAGGTGTGAAGAGTTAAGCAAGGTGTGTTAGCTTTTGCAAGAGAACTACAATGTTTTGCTGATTGGGTGAAAGGTTTTCCTATTTGTGTGTAGAGTTTTGCAAAAAAAGCCATAATTACAAAAAATGTGCTTAAGCAATCAGAAAAAACTGTAAGAGTGACACTCTGACACCCAAGTAGCCCCTCCCACCCAACACAGAATTAGCCCCTCCCACCCAACAGAGAATTAACCCCTCCCACCCCAACACAGAAGCCCATGCGCTCTGCCCCAGGGTCAGCAGTGGCCTACTGACGACAGTATCTACTCAGGGACTTCCACAGTGTAGAATCTGTATATGGAACTCAAATAAACGCCTGGATTTGTTAAAAAATAAACCTGCTTTGGGAGATCTCAGTGACTCTTGAGTGAATGTTACTGTTTTATGATTCCAAACCTTTTCCTCAATGGCCTTCAACTGGGCTTTCAAGTTTTCATTTTCTTTTACCTGCAGGAGGAAAAGAGAAAATGGTGGTCATATCTCTAGGAAGTCAAGCATTAAATACATTACAATGTTCAAGCATTAAATACATTACAATGTTCAAGCCAGTGCAAGTGTTGTCTAACACATATGTCTACAGAGGAACATGAGAAACTAAAGAGATTTGGGTATAATAACACATTTGTCTACAGAGGAACATGAGAAACTAAAGAGATTTGGGTATAATAACACATTTTATAGCACTTGCCACATAGTACAGTTTTTCTCAGTCGCTTTGGTGCTTTTCTCACATCACTATTAACATTTGCACAGCAGTTAGTGCATTTCTCAAAACAATTAGTGCAAACTGCAAAACCTAGTGGATAACCTGCAAAAGCACATCACTTGCCCAAAATGGATAGTCCATTCCTCAAAAGCAACTATTTATGTCAATGAAACTGCCAGTGTCATCAAAATGAGAGGTCTTGACACCATCGTTTATGAACAAGATAGTCAAATGGCTTTGTCATGTTTTCATTACGACAGTTTATGCTCTCAGTGTTTTCCCATGCAAAAAAAGGTCAGAACTCGGTGACACTACCTGAAAATGCTCAAGACATCACTTTACAGTACTTGTACAACCATTTGAAAACTACAGTAAAGGTACAAATTGCTGTAGTTAGGGGAGTAAGTGAGTACAAGACACTGAATATGTACGTTTCACAGTTTTACTGTATATGCTCTTTGCAATTCTGCAGCATTGTGACAGAATTTGATAACTAGTTCAACAATTTTGTATGTAATGACTCAAGCAACGAAATGAAGACTATTAGTTTTATTGGGAACGACTATTCAGCATCCTTAAGTATAGTTCATTTTGACTGACATGACAAAGCAACTGATACATGTTCAAAAACATTTGCAATTTGTTCAGAGGAAGGAGAAACTGCTACTATGATGTGCACAAATGACTAAATGTTGTGGAGGTTGAACTAATAGTTATGAGAATTTCCATTCTGATCTGAGAAAAGCACCAAAGCGACTGAGAAAAACTGTAATAACAAACTCAACTAAATTTGAACCTAAAAAAGAAATGTGTGATAAGGAGGGAAGGTATATAATGGTATAGGGTAAATTAGAAGGACAGAGAGTGACACTGATCAATGTATATGCACCTCCTGATAGCAAGAAAGCCTTCTTTAAATCATTATTTGACATCATTAATACAGAATTAGAGGGTATCTTAATATGTGGAGGGGACTTCAATATGGTGATGAACTACAATCTAGACTGATAAATCCAGATACGACTAGTACAAAGAAGAATAGGACATGGCTTAATAGATATATATATGTGGAGGGGACTTCAATATGGTGATGAACTACAATCTAGACTGATAAATCCAGATATGACTAGTTCAAAGAAGAATAGGACATGGCTTAATAGATATATGAGTATGCAACTGGATCTAGGAATGGTAGATGTTTGGAGAGACCTACACCCCTTGGGGAGAGACTACACACACTATTCAGACCCACACCAAATGTATTCAAGGTTGGACTATTTCTTTATGACAAAGGGAGATATGCATAGTAGAGCACTGTAGGATAGGGCTATGAAGGGAGAACATGTAGAGCAATCTCAGCTCTATACCCAGCTCTAGGTGTCAGTGGGAGTGATTCAACTGTCTATATTAAAGAAAAACAGAAGATAACTAGTGTAATGTGTGCAAGGTTCAGCACTCAGCCACTGGTTCTAGGGCAAAGGTTCCCTAACTTTTCCACGACAGGCCCCCCAAATACCACTAGCTTCTGGACAAGGCCCCCCAAATACCACTAGCTTCTGGACAAGGCCCCCCAAATACCACTAGGTTCTGGCCAAGGCCCCCCAAATACCAATAGGTTCTGGACAAGGCCCCCCAAATTCCAATAGGTTCTGGCCAAGGACCCCCTTATTAAACCCATCGACAATACTACGGCAAATGTAAAAATACATTAAGCTAATCATCCTAATAATTATTTTAGCCACAAACACTTGGAGCATACGCGATGGAGCACACAGAGCGTAACAATTGTATGTGGGGCTTCTGCTATATGAGAGCTATCACGATTATTACTCCCAGTCATTATCATGGAAAATATAATGTTCAGATATGCGTCACATTATTCTAATGGCATTGTATAACAACCCTCATAGTAATAGGTATATTTAAATTTTTTCAAATGTATTTATTTGTTGCTTTTA
>NW_027468657.1:1333515-1346015 GCF_046254945.1 Alosa pseudoharengus
ATAGCACAACACAGCGCTGCTACCTATAGCACAACACAGCCCTGCTACCTATAGCACAACACAGCACAGCTACCTATAGCACAACACAGCACAGCTACCTATAGCACAGCTACCTATAGCACAACATAGCACTGCTACCTATAGCACAGCTACCTATAGCACAACATAGCACTGCTACCTATAGCACAACACATATTAGCAACATTCCGCTGACAGTATACTGCAACATACACATAGGCTATTTAAATTCTTTATTTGAATCCACCAATCAAATTTCTTACAGAAAGGACATACACATACCTATACACAGCACAGCACAGACACAGCACAGACACAGCTACCTATAGCACAACACAGCACATACCTATAGCACAGCACAGACACAGCTACCTATAGCACAACACAGCACATACCTATAGCACAACACAGCACAGCTACCTATAGCACAGCTATCTATAGCACAACACAGCACTGCTACCTATAGCACAACACAGCACAGGTACCTATAGCACAACACAGCACAGCTACCCATAGCACAACACAGCACAGCTACCTATAGCACAACACAGCACAGCTACCTATAGCACAGCTACCTATAGCACAACACAGCACATACCTATAGCACAGCACAGCTACCTATAGCACAGCACAGCACATACCTATAGCACAACACAGCACAGATACCTATAGCACAGCTATCTATAACACAACACAGCACAGCTACAGGGCTGCCAACTTTTCAAAAAACCTTGGAGTGAGATTTGGTGGGGCCAACCAAAATTTTGCTGCGGAAATTTTTGTTTGGCTCATTCAGCATTATACCGTACAGTAAAAAAAACGTACATCAGTGGTTCTCAGGTGTAGGGACCAGGCATGGACGGATTATGAACTTTCGGGCCCCTGGCCCACATGTATTAAGGGCTCCCCACTAATTGTCGCATATGTGGAAGGGGGGTTTGGGGGTCCTCCCCCAGAATTTTTTTCATTTGTTTGATGTGATTTCCTGTATTCTGGTGCATTTTGGTAGCTTAGAAATCTAGACACACCCTAGCGGCAGCAAATTACATTTGCTTCCAGGGCTAGTCTAGCAACTCTCCGTTGGCTTGTGAGCTCGAAAAATTAAACTTCTATCAGGCCAATCAAATCGTCTATAGAGTCGTTAGGGGGGCATAACATAATGATGGATGGCAGAGTTGCAACGGTTTGTCTTGAATTCCCTGCTACTTGAAAACAAAGAAGATGGATATTGCTGTTGGCCAACAGTGTGACACGAGTTAAGCTTGTTTTGAGATGGCAGATGACAAGTTTGAACTGTCCAACTAGCTCCGCTGGTGGGAAAACGCATGGGACTCAGTGCTGTCCTATTGCGTGCAGAGGGAATTTGAAAGACAACCGATTATCCCGCCACTCGGACTGAGCACTGCGAACGGTGAGTGCCCAGACCCTACATTTTAATGTGGGTCTGGCTCGTCAGGCTAGCATTTTGGGGATGGCCAATACTAAATTCAATCAGATTCATAGCCTACATCCTGATGTGTTGATATTGAGGCAATGATTCCATGCAAAGGCTTGGGCTTCAGGGCCCCCTGACACCTTGGGCCCCTGGGTCTGGGCCCGGAAGGCCCGTGCAGTAATCCATCCCTGGGACCATGAACATTGGTATCAAATGGATCTAGCCTACTACTGGGACCATGGGCGTCGGAGGCATTGTGAAAGTGGGTGGGACATATCAGGGACAAAAAAAATTATTTTTTTGGACTAGATGCAATTTCCTAAATTCTGGTACATTTTAACAGGTTATTTAGATACTTCTATATAACAAAATAAAGCCAGCCTACGAAATTAATAAAAAGTAAATCATGCATAATTTAAAAATAACTCAATAGGCTACTTGGCTACGCAATAAGGTTTCCATTACAGCACCGCAGACGTTCAATGAACGCATGAAATCCCGACACTCTTTCAACTACATGAAACGTAATAGTGATCATCAAATACCTCCCCAGATTTCAGTGCCCATCAGTCCCAACATTTAACAATATAATCAAACAGTCCAAAAGTAAATTAAATATCAAACTAAACCGAAAATGTCATGCTTTTGAAGGCCTACCAGTATGCCGCTCCAAGAAACGCATGTCTCAAAATAAAACTTCCATAAGAAATAAAGGGCTGTCTTGAATACAATCCTGCCCCTAAAGGCCTGTACTTTGTCTTAAGACTCCGGCCATAATTTGAGGATTTACAGTATCTAAGTAGACAAACTGGCTTCAGATATCCAACAGAGTGAATAGAGATTGTGCAGTCTTAGCTGTGGTTAGTGACGTGATGCTGTTAATGGGGAGTTTTACATAGCCTAGCGTAAACCTATAGGTTATTATTTATTTGGCGTACCTATAAGGCTTTTTACCTTATCAAAAGTGAGGGGGATGACTGATCTCTTCAACACTGCGGGGGATTTGGCGCTTGTCACTGTGTGTGTGACAGAAGAGGAATGGGAGAATGCGTGTAACAAAAAAAAAAAGTTTATGAGCGATTTACGCGCAAATGGGAGAATCCAATGAAAATGACAATGAAGCACTAAACAGATGCTGAAAACAGCACTGGTATTTCGCACGGCAAAAGTGGGGGGGTCCAAACTAACAATTTTAAAAAGTGGGTGGGTGTTTTGTAAGAATTTAAGAAATGTTTGTATATTTTAACTTTTAAATGCATCAATCAGGTGCACTTTCAAAATAAATTCAGAGGTCAGACTTGCTTATTTTTATGCTTCATATTTTTGCATTAATGTCACTAGGAAGCATGCCAATATAAATATATTCATTTATCTGTAATGGGATTGGCTGGAACCTGACAATATAAGAACCATGATAGTGGGATAATCTATGGCTGAGCAATTTACAAAAATGTATGTAGGCCTACTGACAAATAGTTTACATTAGAATACATTATAATTTCGCCCCAATGAGGCTATGTAGAAATGTGTTGCAATTTCAAAACCGGATTACTCTATTGCACAGAGGCATGCTTTATATCCTCGTATTCGGTACGGTTTGCTGTTTATTGTGATATTGGGTTTGCCACGTGTTGTGTGAAGGGTTAGTGAAATATTAAACCGAGAGTAATGGGTGTGCACTGTGTGCAAAATGCAAATATGATTAGCCTAAATTGCACGTCAGTTCAATGTTAATTTTCTCGCGAACCATTTATCACAGCAACTTGGCGCTAATATCATTGGAAAGCTTAGATTCCGCACGTTCACCTGATGTGTGATATCATATGTATAGGTTTAGTTTAGTTGAACCTCATCTGCCAGGTATTTGACCTACCAGGTTGACACTTCAGCGTGAAAAATACTCAATAATACTCAAAGCATACCTGAAGCCAGGGAAATGCGGGGGGAATGCGCCTGGGACGGCTTCTGAAGTAGCATCGCAAATGAGAGAAAATTTAGAAAATTCCACAGATAGGGGGTGCTCTTGAACCCTCTCACCGTCTCTGAAAGCATAACCGTGGCTCAACAGGTAGATCTATAGATAGGCTAAACTCATTTTTCAGGCATCTGACCTATGCATCTGACCGACCGGGTTGAGCGTGAGAAATCGGGGGTGTGGCGTGTGAGTGTGTGAAACTAATCAAATGCGTGTCTCACGGCCAATGCGTGAGAGTTGGCACCTATGCAGCTACCTATAGCACAGCACAGCTACCTATAGCACAGCTGCCTATAGCACAGCTGCCTATAGCACAACACAGCACAGCTACCTATAGCACAACACAGCTATAGCACAACACAGCACAGCTACCTATAGCACAACACAGCACAGCTACCTATAGCACAACACAGCACAGCTACCTATAGCACTCTACCTATAGCACAACACAGCACAGCTACCTATAGCACAGCTACCTATAGCACAACACAGCACAGCTACCTATAGCGCAACACAGCTATAGCATAACACAGCACAGCTACCTATAGCACAACACAGCACAGCTACCTATAGCGCAACACAGCTATAGCATAACACAGCACAGCTACCTATAGCACAACATAGCACTACTACCTATAGCACAACACAGCCCTGCTACCTATAGCACAACACAGCACAGCTACCTATAGCACAACCATAGGTGCCAACTCTCACGCATTGGCCGTGAGACACACGCATTTGATTAGTTTCACACACTCACACGCCACACCCCCGATTTCTCACGCTGATGTGTCAACCCGGTCGGTCAGATGCCTGAAAAATGAGTTTAGCCTATCTATAGATGTACCTGTTGAGCCACGATTATGCTTTCAGAGACGGTGAGAGGGTTCAAGAGCACCCCCTGTCTGTGGAATTTTCTAAATTTTCTCTCATTTGCGATGCTACTTCAGAAGCCGTCCCAGGCGCATTCCCCCCGCATTTCCCTGACATAAGCCATATGCAAACATTCACATCATGCAGATATGGGTAGGCTACATCCTGAAAAAGGAATAGCATGTAGGCTATAGGCTATGGCCATTACAATGACCAATATATTATCTTAAATAAACTATAGCTGAATAACACAGGTGACCACTTCTGCATAATTTCATGGAGTGCTGAAATGTACACACATTTTTGAACATTTCTGAACTGTGAAATGTAGCATATGTTTTTGTGGTTGTGAACTTATTGCAATATCACCATAACTATTCCACCTGTGTGTGCATGGTTATAATTCTGAAGTGCAAAATAGCTTAGGCTACAGCACAAATATTTCCATAAAAATAAGCAAGTCTGACCTCTGAATTTATTTTGAAAGTGCACCTGATTGATGCATTTAAAAGTTAAAATATACAAACATTTCTTAAATTCTTACAAAACACACACCCACTTTTTTAAATTTTTGCCACTTTTGCCGTGCGAAATACCAGTGCTGTTTTCAGCATCTGTTTAGTGCTTCATTGTCATTTTCATTGGATTCTCCCATTTGCGCGTAAATCGCTCATAAACTTTTTTTTTTGTTACACGCATTCTCCCATTCCTCTTCTGTCACACACACAGTGACAAGCGCCAAATCCCCCGCAGTGTTGAAGAGATCAGTCATCCCCCTCACTTTTGATAAGGTAAAAAGCCTTATAGGTACGCCAAATAAATAATAGGTTTACGCTAGGCTATGTAAAACTCCCCATTAACAGCATCACGTCACTAACCACAGCTAAGACTGCACAATCTCTATTCACTCTGTTGGATATCTGAAGCCAGTTTGTCTACTTAGATACAGTAAATCCTCAAATTATGGCCGGGGTCTTAAGACAAAGTACAGGCCTTTAGGGACAGGATTGTATTCGAGACAGCCCTTTATTTCTTTTATTTTGAGACATGCGTTTCTTGGAGCGGCATACTGGTAGGCCTTCAAAAGCATGACATTTTCGGTTTAGTTTGATATTTAATTTACTTTTGGACTGTTTGATTATATTGTTAAATGTTGGGACTGATGGGCACTGAAATCTGGGGAGGTATTTGATGATCACTATTACTGTACGTTTCATGTAGTTGAAAGAGTGTCGGGATTTCAAACAAACCATCCGCTTTCATGCGTTCATTGAACATCTGCAGTGCTGTAATGGAAACCTTATTGCGTAGCCAAGTAGCCTATTGAGTTATTTTTAAATTATGCATAATTTACTTTTTATTAATTTCGTAGGCTGGCTTTATTTTGTTATATAGAAGTATCTAAATAACCTGTTAACGTAATGTACCAGAATTCAGGAAATTGCATCTAGTCCAAAAAAACATTTTCTGGGGGAGGACCCCCATACCCCCCTCTGAAATGTCCCACCCACTTTCACAATGCCTCCGACGCCCATGGTCCTAGTAGTAGGCTAGATCCCTTAGATAGCAATGTTCATTTAACTCTGGGACCCTGGTCCCAGGGATGGATTACTGCACGGGCCTTCCGGGCCCAGACCCAGGGGCCCAAGGTGTCAGGGGGCCCTGAAGCCCAAGCCTTTGCATGGAATCATTGCCTCAATATCAACACATCAGGATGTAGGCTATGAATCTGATTGAATTTAGTATTGGCCATCCCCAAAATGCTAACCTGACGAGCCAGACCCACATTAAAATGTAGGGTCTGGGCACTCACCGTTCGCAGTGCTCAGTCCGAGGGGCGGGATAATCGGTTGTCTTTCAAATTCCCTCTGCACGCAATAGGACAGCACTGAGTCCCATGCGTTTTCCCACCAGCGGAGCTATTGGCTAGTTCAAACTTTTGGCATCTCAAAACAAGCTTAACTCGTGTCACACTGTTGGCCAACAGCAATATCCATCTTCTTTGTTTTCAAGTAGCAGGGAATTCAAGCCAAACCGTTGCAACTCTGCCATCAATCATTATGTTATGCCCCCCTAACGACTCTATAGACGATTGGTCTATTGGTGATGATTGGTCTGATAGAAGTTTAATTTTTCGAGCTCACAAGCCAATGGAGAGTTGCTAGACTAGCCCTGGAAGCAAATGTAATTTGCTGCCGCTAGGGTGTGTCTAGATTTCTAAGCTACCAAAATGCACCAGAATACAGGAAATCACATCAAACAAATGAAAAAAATTCTGGGGGAGGACCCCCAAACCCCCCTTCCACATATGCGACAATTAGTGGGGAGCCCTTAATACATGTGGGCCAGGGGTCCATAATCCGTCCATGCCTGGTCCCTACACCTGAGAACCACTGATGTACGTTTTGTTTACTTTGTTTACTGTACTGTTTACTGTACGGTATAATGCTAAATGAGCCAAAAATTTTCGCAGCAAAATTTTGGTTGGCCCCACCAAATCTCACTCCAAGGTTTTTTGAAAAGTTGGCAGCCCTGCACAACACAGCACAGCTACCTATAGCACTGCTACCTATAGCACAACATAGCACAGCTACCTATAGCACAGCTACCTATAGCACAGCTACCTATAGCACAACATAGCACTGCTACCTATAGCACAGCTACCTATAGCACAACATAGCACAGCTACCTATAGCACAGCTACCTATAGCACAACATAGCACAGCTACCTATAGCACAGCTACCTATAGCACAACATAGCACAGCTACCTATAGCACAGCTACCTATAGCACAACATAGCACTGCTACCTATAGCACAACTACCTATAGCACAACATAGCACTGCTACCTGTAGCACTGCTACCTATAGCACAACACAGCACAGCTACCTATAGCACAACACAGCACTGCTACCTATAGCACAGCTACCTATAGCACAACATAGCACTGCTACCTATAGCACTGCTACCTATAGCACAGCTACCTATAGCACAACATAGCACTGCTACCTATAGCACAGCTACCTATAGCACAACACAGCACAGCTACCTATAGCACAACACAGCACTGCTACCTATAGCACAGCTACCTATAGCACAACATAGCACTGCTACCTATAGCACAGCTACCTATAGCACAGCTACCTATAGCACAGCTACCTATAGCACAACATAGCACTGCTACCTATAGCACAGCTACCTATAGCACAACATAGCACTGCTACCTATAGCACAGCTACCTATAGCACAACATAGCACTGCTACCTATAGCACAACATAGCACTGCTACCTATAGCACAGCTACCTATAGCACAACATAGCACAGCTACCTATAGCACAGCTACCTATAGCACAACATAGCACTGCTACCTATAGCACAGCTACCTATAGCACAACATAGCACAGCTACCTATAGCACAGCTACCTATAGCACAACATAGCACTGCTACCTATAGCACAGCTACCTATAGCACAACATAGCACTGCTACCTATAGCACAGCTACCTATAGCACAACATAGCACTGCTACCTATAGCACAGCTACCTATAGCACAACATAGCACTGCTACCTATAGCACAGCTACCTATAGCACAACACAGCACAGCTACCTATAGCACAGCTACCTATAGCACAACATAGCACTGCTACCTATAGCACAGCTACCTATAGCACAACACAGCACAGCTACCTATAGCACAGCTACCTATAGCACAACATAGCACTGCTACCTATAGCACAGCTACCTATAGCACAACATAGCACTGCTACCTATAGCACAACACATATTAGCAACATTCCGCTGACAGTATACTGCAACATACACATAGGCTATTTAAATTCTTTATTTGAATCCACCAATCAAATTTCTTACAGAAAGGATTCAAATATATACATAAACACACACACACATAGTCATGCAGGAATAGACACTAACATAATGACTAATTAGAGAGTCTTACTGGGTAGGTGCCATGCAGGAATAGACACTAACATAATGACTAATTAGAGAGTCTTACTCGGTAGGTGCCATGCAGGAATAGACACTAACATAATGACTAATTAGAGAGTCTTACTGGGTAGGTGGAGAGGCGTTGGTCAAGAGGCGCTGTAGAAACCACCATCCCACACACTAGCCCTGGAGCACAGGCTTTCCTGCCCTGTTCTGCTCTGAGTTTTGCTGCTCTGTGTTCTCCTGCCCTGAGTTCTGCTGGTCTGTGTTCTACTGCCCTGTGTTCTACTACCCTGAGTTCTGCTCTGTGTTCTACTGACCTGTAGAAAGTGTCTCTGTAGAAAGTGTCTCTTTCCCACACACACCTCTCTCTCTCTTTCTCTCTCTCTCTCTCTCTCTCTCTCTCTCACACACACACACACACACACACAAAACACTGGTGTTCTACTGCCCTGTGTTCTAGAGCCCTGTGTTCTACAACCCTGTGTTCTACTACCCTGTGTTCTACAGCCCTGTGTTCTACAGCTCTGTGTTCTACAGCCCTGTGTTCTACAGCTCTGTGTTCTACTACCCTGTGTTCTACAGCTCTGTGTTCTACTACCTTTATCCTCTGCGCTCGGCCGCTTGTCTCCAGTAATACTCAGCAGAGTTAGCAGTTAGCACATCTGCTACCATGAAGCCTCTTCAGGGGACTTAGAGGCGTGTTTGGCTACACACACACACACACACACACACACACACACACACACACACACACACACACACAGTCTTACAATTCTAAGAACACCTATGCGCGCACACACACACACACACACACACACACACATGCACACACATCAAAACCAGCTGACATGCTTCCCCACTCCCCCCTGCTGCCTGTTAGTGTCGGCGTGACAACGGCACACAATAATGCTCTAATGGAGCCCTCTCATTAGCATGCTTTGGTTTAGCATATCAAATGAAGCAGGCCTACAGGACCTACTCACACACTCCTACTCTCTCTCTCTCTCTCTCTCTCTCTCTCTCTCACACACACACACACTATCACATTTCATGCATAACTGATTGAAATCACATGATCTATGGCGGGGATTATAAAAGGGAACTCCATAACACTGTTCTTTGCAAGTCTGAGGAAGAGCCACAAGCTCAAAGCGTCCCTCTTGTGACATCATACTGCATCCTGTTCCCACCCAACTGTGGGCTGCTCTGTGCGTGGCCTCACCCTTCTGATCCTCTGAGACTCACTCTTAGTTTAGGAGTTGTCATTTTTCCTTACTAAGAGTAGGTCTGAAAGGCTTTGTGAATAACTTTTAAGAGAAAACTCCTAGCTAAAATCTTTTAGTGCGATTTAGGAGTACTCCTAGTGGTAAGATAAAAGGTTTTGTGAATATGGCCCCAGGAGACTAGTATAGGCTACCATAAATGCTCAAATTATGCCTGGGATTGATTCTATTTATATAGCCGGACAAATAAAGGCCGGTCCCCAAACACAAGACGGGGTAATAACTGCCTACCAGTAGGGCTATCAGTCCACCAGCAAGGCATTGTTTCGATTTAACTCAATGAAATAAGACCTCTTCTTAATATTTTATTATATTGTTGGTTGGATTAATACTGTTGGCAAAGAAAAGTTGTTTTCCTACACCATGGGTCTCTCCAATACTCGATTTCAAGCTCATAAGCCTGCCGCCCCCTTCCAGCTTAGGCTGAAGCATAAGCTACTACATTTAAACACAATTATTGCCGCAACTCAAGGCATTCCAGCCTACAAATTTAATAAAAAAGTAAATCATGCATAACTAAACAATACAGTTTTTTACAATTGTTTACATACGTTCTCAAAACTCTGTGTCTATTTTTCTAAACTCCACACACAAAACCAACAATTGCTCACACAAAATGCAAAATGCCTCAAATCTCCAGCAAAATTACACACAACATTCAAAATGTCATAAACACATCTTTAAATCAAACATTCGCCTCACATTACAAACACTTTTGTCATAATATGACATTTTGGATACATTATGTACACACTGTTGCTCAAAACCTAACACTCTTCTGTCTTTCATAGGCTTTATGTATTTCCATACAAGAGTGAAAGTTACGGTATCTACAGAGAGAAGTTGAAATACACAGTAAAAATGCAAGCAATATTGAAACCAAAAGATAGTGATTTTTCCCAAATAATTTGCTGTTGCGAATACAGTATTTTACAGCCAACAACAACAAAGCAAAGCAAAATACAATGACCACCAGATGTACATGGAGTTCTGAAAAAGCTGATTTTGCCTATGGAAATACAGTTTTTTTCAACTGCTTACACACAAAATCTTTGCTTGTCACACAATTTTCTAAACATGTCCTCAAAAACATCATAACCCGACACCAAAACCCTTTGCTCTTTTGCTAAATGAAACACTTCAGTCAAAGCTATACTATCTGTTTATCAAAACTCTATTTTGTTGTCATATCACAAACACAGCCATCATATAATCTGATTATGTTTCGAGGCAGGCTTTTTTTTATTTATTTCTAACCTGCGTTTAGACATGCATTTCATTTGGAGCGGTATACCGGTAGGCTATCAAAAGCATAACATTTTCGGTTTGGTTTGGGCTTTAATTTACTTTTGGACTGATGGGCACTGACATCTGGGGGGTATTTGATGGTTCACTGTTACGTTTCATGCAGTTGAAAAAGTGTGGGGATTTCCACCACTGTTTATTGCGTAGCCAAGCAGCTTAAAATGAGTTCAAGTCTTTTTCAAATGCTTACACACAATCTTTGCTTGTCACACAATTTTCTAAATATGTCTTCCAAACTCATAACCCCACACCAAATCTGCAAAACCGTACACTAATTATCAGTGTTTGACTCAGTTTTCAATTGACTAAAACACATTTTGCAAATTGTGAAAAACTCTAATGTACACTTGCGTCTGGAAGGTCCACTGGCCAATCAGTATGCCTGGCTAAATGAGGGGATGGATACAAAACAAATTCAAGTTAATAAACATCTCCCTGTGTAATCCATCATTAAGGGATGTAAGGAATATGGCAAATGTGTAAATCTGCCAACAGCAGGACGTCACCACAAACTGAGTGTGAGTGAGAGGGGTGTATCTGTAGTATGTGTGTGTGTGTGTGTGTGTGTGTGGGGGGGGTTTCATAGAGATTTCTTCATAGAGATTTACATACACATATATACAGCTTTTATAGGCAGCACTGCATTTACATATACACATATATACAGCTTTTATACACAGCACTGTATTTATATACATATCCACATATATGCAGCTTTTATACACAGAACTGTATTTTATAGGCAGCACTGTATTTTATAGGCAGCACTGTATTTTATACACAGCACTGTATTTTATAGGCAGCAGTGTATTTTATAGCCATGTTTAATAGGCAGCACTGTATTTTCTACAGTAACAAGGCCATTGGCCATACAGAACAGTAACATATCCACACATATGCAGTTTGAACATATCCCAGTACAAGCACATATATGTTAAATAAATGTATATCCATGTATGTATCAATATATTTCAAAATATGAGTAAATATTCAATATTGACCACTTTCTTATATTTTCTGCATATAATTGAATATATTCAGCATAGACGTTCATGCAAGGTATCCAAATATATGTTGGGTTCCGCATATAATATAATGTAATATATATATATATATATATATATATAGCCTACTATATACATTATATAGCCTATTCAAATATAAGCTTCGAGGCATGTAGTCACTGCGTGGAGTTGAAGCAGAAGCATAAAACAGCCTTAAGTAACGGTGTTATATCGACATCTAGTGGTTACCGGAGATTAACTATGGTGTACATCAAAGAATAACCACGAGATGGCAATATAGGACAGGGAAAGGCAGAGCCGTATATAGGCTTTGGGGAAAGAAGCATAAAACAGCCTTAAGTAACGGTGTTATATTGCCATCTAGTGGTTACCGGAGATTAACTATGGTGTACATCAAAGAATAACCACGAGATGGCAATATAGGACAGGGAAAGGCAGAGCCCTATAGGCTCTAGCGAAAGCTCCCCCTCACCATAACTGCCGCTAGAAGGCAGCATTTCCCATTTGAGTAAAATGCTCACCCGGATGTGTTTTTTACGAGAAGGAAGTGCTTTCTCTCGGTACTGGCACTGGCTCATTTCTCCGTTTCTCGTTTAGTTGTTCGGAAGAAGCCGCGCACTGGACAGTCTTACC
>NW_027468657.1:1351015-1353515 GCF_046254945.1 Alosa pseudoharengus
GCCAAATGCAGGCCTGAGCTCACCTTTTCTGCAATTCTAGGCAGTGTATCCATTAGTCTACTTTCTTCATGTTGAAAATTAAGATATACTAATGGCTGAACAAATGATGCTGGTATTAGGCCTACGGCTACCGCACTACTGTGTATTAGGCCTACGGCTACCTCACTACTGTGTATTAGGCCTACGGCTACCTCACTACTGGTTGCACACTGTGCAGCAGAGCTATGGATGCCCTGATTAGAATGAGCTCCATTTTATTGACACATTCTACTAGTGATATCTGGCCTGCTTAGAGCTGTGGTGAATTCCACTAGTGCCATCTGGCTTAGTGCTGTGGTGAATTCCACTAGTGCCATCTGGCCTGCTTAGTGCTGTGGTGAATTCCACTAGTGCCATCTGGCTTAGAGCTGTGGTGAATTCCACTAGTGCCTGTGTATCTGGCTTAGAGCTGTGGTGAATTCCACTAGTGCCATCTGGCTTAGTGCTGTGGTGAATTCCACTAGTGCCTGTGTATCTGGCTTAGAGCTGTGGTAGCTGTCTGTCAGTCAGTAGCACTGGATAAAGCTTGGAGATGGACCTGTTAGAAATGGCCTGAAATTTAGAAATAAAAAGAGCGTGAAATTTATAAATAGCGTGCAATGTAGAAAGAGCGTGAATTTTATAAATAGCGTGAAATGTAGAAAGAGTGTGAAGTTTATAAATAGCGTGAAATGTAGAAAGAGCGTGAAATTTAGAAATATCGTGCAATTTCCAGAAAGTTAGCAGTAAGCTACAGCTACATGCATCCTGCATGATTAGCCTAGTTGATAAGGCAGCCTACAAGCAGCATCCTTAGCCCAGCACTACTCTAGCGTTAGCTTAGCTATGGCCGTCACAACAAGGCTACAAGCAGCTATAGCATCAACCTTAGCCCAGCACTACTCTAGCGTTAGCTTAGCTACGGCCGTCACAATAAGGCTACAAGCAGCTATAGCATCATCCTTAGCCCAGCACTACTCTAGCGTTAGCTTAGCTACGGCCGTCTGCTTTTCTGAGGATGCAGATGTTGGTCAATACGGGACTGTCCAAAATAAGTTGTATGCACATATTGTTGATAAAATCAGATAGTGAATGTCGCATTACAAATCTGAGTAGGCCTATAACTAACTTTGACAAGTTTGACGGATGACAGCCAAACACGGCAGTGACAATTAATTTCACGATGTTAGCTATAGTTATTAATGCACCTACTGTAGGCCTATCAATAGCTAATGTTAGCAATGAATAACTCAACTGGTAGGCTACGTTCAACGGACATAGTTGTAACTAGATTGCTAAAGTTATGCCGTAGTCTGCAACCCAAGCTTATGATCTTATCTTACCTTAATAATTTTCGGTGACATTTATCCATTCATCAGTAAAGCCATATATAGACATGAATTGAACAATACTAGCTAGTTAGATATTATCCTGACTGTCATCAGGGCACCAAAATAAAAAAAAAAAAATTTTACGTTTTGCCTGGCGAACCGAACCTCATGTGGTTATTTAGGCTGCTAAGGTCGTTTGTGCAACGGAATTTCTTATGAGATAAGAAAAGGAGAAAACCTTAAATACTTGAGGGAAAATGATAAGGAAACCGAAGTAGAATACTTAAATGTGTTTGTGCAGCCGATTTTATTTTAAGGGGGCCTTAAATCAGATTTTAAGGGAACCTGAACAAGGTATTTTGTGCAACCGGCCAGTCTCTCATGTTAACTATGTCTGAATATCCACCACGTCTGTTTTTGAATTAACTTACCTGTTGAAATGTATTAGGCCTAGGCTACGGCCGACGGTGGGTTCCCCAAGCAATTTACCTCACGTAGCATTTTCGTCATTCGCCTTTGATTTCGACTGACTTCACTTCACTTCGTTCAAACTACGGGATAGAGTGGACGCAGCATGGCTAGAGACACGTATGACTCATTGCATATTAATGAGACTTCCCATAACCGTATGGATATGAATGAGAAGTCCCGTAGCACCCCGCAAGACGAAAATCATTCATTCAAGCCATTTACTCTGTTTTCTTGATCGCTCTGCCCTGGTCAAATGACATGGAAGGGTTTGTTTACTAGTAGTGCCAATGGAGAATGCTTCAGCTTTTGCCACCCGGAAGAATGTATATTGTTATTGTGACGTCATGGTAAATTCTCGTATAAGGCAGCCTACAACCAGCTATAGCATCATCCTTAGCCCAGCACTACTCTAGCGTTAGCTTAGCTACGGCCGTCACAATAAGGCAGCCTACAAGCAGCTATAGCATCATCCTTAGCCCAGCACTACTCTAGCGTTAGCTTAGCTACGGCCGTCACAATAAGGCAGCCTACAAGCAGCTATAGCATCATCCTTAGCCCAGCACTACTCTAGCGTTAGCTTAGCTACGGCCGTCACAATAAGGCAGCCTACAAGCAGCTATAGCATCATCCTTAGCCCAGCACTACTCTAGCGTTAGCTTAGCTACGGCCGTCACAATAAG
>NW_027468657.1:1373515-1441015 GCF_046254945.1 Alosa pseudoharengus
GAAGAGGAGACGTAAGCAGCAGTGTTGTAGCTCGCGCGCAACGTGTCTATTTTGTTAGTTTACTCCAGAGACCTGCCGTGTCCGCAACTTCTCCCCTACGACCGCTAGAAGCGTTTCTAAATAATGGATCCTTCGACTGGCGAGTTGCCGGTGGTGGTTGAAATCATGGCTGAGGAGGGAAGGCTGCAAGCCTGGCTCTTAGAAATGGAAACTGTACAAATGTCACATTAGCCAATTTAGCAGCTAACGCTAACGCTAACGTTACCACATCTGCTGCGTTAGGCCGACAATGGCTTCACATAATGGCAATGACTGTTTTTACAAGCAAATACATATCACTGGGTTCGGTTTGTTAAAACAGACAGAAAAGATCGACAAACCCTGCGGATAGAGGATCGGTCAAGGATGAGGATTTGATAGAACACTTGTTGAAATGTGTTAAAAGTAACCGTAATGCTGACCTGTCTTATAGCAATATCGGAGAGTGAGTGCTTAATCAAGCATTGAACTGCTGTTTTGAAGAGATGCACTCAAAAAATGTCCTTGGACGAAAAGCACGCCTGATTAGTTTTTAATTGTAACGTTACAGAAAAGGTTCTAGCCCTAGTCATGAAGTTTTCAAAGCTGTACCATATCAAGAAAGACAGAGCTGTAGTTTCAGAACTAACAACGTTACCCTTACAAAAAATAACTGCACTACTTCAAGTGTCAAAACTGCAGTTGTGGGGAAATTATTTGCAGTTCATATACAGGAAATGCAATATTTTGGACATGCAGTAGCCTATACCTGCAGTCTTTTGGACATGCAGTAGGCTATACCTGCAGTCTTTTGGACATGCAGTAGGCTATACCTGCAGTAGGCTATACCTGCAGTCTTTTGGACATGCAGTAGGCTATACCTGCAGTCTTTTGTCCCATGACTGCATAACAGCACCTGACATAATAGACGTTTGTATAACAGCACCTGACATTGTATAACAGTTCAGTTCAGTTTAACTTTACTGTCCCAAAGGGAAACTTGTCTCGCAGTCCGGTACACATAAATAGCACAAGATACACAAAGACACAAGATGGGGTAAAAGACACAGCACACAGAAGGACACAGAACCTGACATAACAGAACCTGACATAACAGAACCTGACATAATAGAACCTGACATAATAGAAGTTTGGTTTCTCCCAAAGAAAGACCCCTGTGGTGCTGTAATGGGACTAATGTAGTTCAGTGGTGTTCTAGTGTGACTCTATATGTGATTGTGTGTTCTAATGGTGTTTTAGCGTAACTAAGTGTTCTAATGGTGTTCTGGCGTGGTTCTAAATGTGATTGTGTGTTGTAATGGTGTTCTAGCGTGGTTCTAAATGTGATTGTGTGTTGTAATGGTGTTCTAGCGTGGTTCTAAATGTGATTGTGTGTTGTAATGGTGTTCTAGCGTGGTTCTAAATGTGATTGTGTGTTGTAATGGTGTTCTAGCGTGGTTCTAAATGTGATTGTGTGTTCTAATGGTGTTCTGATGTGTTGGCTGCAGCGTAAGAAGGGCGGGGACGCGGACGAGTTTGTGAACGACGACTCTGATGAAGACCTGCCCGTCAAGAGGAAGAAGAGGAGGAGAGCCAGTGGCACTGACCAGGACGACGACGCACATGAGGGAGGAGACAAGAAACCACGCAAGAAGAGACGCAGGTGTGTGTGTGTGTGTGTGTGTGTGTGTGTGTGTGTGTGTGTGTGTGTGTGTGTGTGTGTGTGTGTGTGTGTGTGTGTGTGTACGCACACGAGGGAGGAGACAAGAAACCACGTAAGAAGAGACGCAGGTGTGTGTGTGTGTGTGTGTGTGATTGCTGAGGTGTGTGTACTGGTTATGTGTGTGCATGTGTGTGTGTTTCTCTGAGTGGTGTGTGTGTGTGTTTCTCTGAGTGGTTTACTGATGTGTGTGTGTGTGTGTGTGTGTGTGTTTCTCTGAGTGGTTTACTGATGTGTGTGTGTGTGTGTGTTTCTCTGAGTGGTGTACTGATGTGTGTGTGTGTGTGTTTCTCTGAGTGGTGTACTGATGTGTGTGTGTTTCTCTGTGTGTGTGTGTGTGTGTGTGTGATTGCTGAGGTGTGTGTACTGGTCATGTGTGTGCATGTGTGTGTGTTTCTCTGAGTGGTGTGTGTGTGTGTTTCTCTGAGTGGTGTACTGATGTGTGTGTGTGTGTGTGTATGTTTCTCTGAGTGGTGTACTGATGTGTGTGTGTGTGTGTGTGTTTCTCTGAGTGGTGTACTGATGTGTGTGTGTGTGTGTGTGTTTCTCTGAGTGGTGTACTGATGTGTGTGTGTGTGTGTGTGTGTGTGTGTTTCTCTGAGTGGTGTACTGATGTGTGTGTGTGTGTGTGTGTGTGTTTCTCTGAGTGGTGTACTGATGTGTGTGTGTGTGTGTGTGTGTGTGTTTCTCTGAGTGGTGTACTGATGTGTGTGTGTGTGTGTGTGTGTTTCTCTGAGTGGTGTACTGATGTGTGTGTGTGTGTGTGTGTGTGTGTTTCTCTGAGTGGTGTACTGATGTGTGTGTGTGTGTGTGTGTTTCTCTGAGTGGTGTACTGATGTGTGTGTGTGTGTGTTTCTCTGAGTGGTGTACTGATGTGTGTGTGTGTGTGTGTTTCTCTGAGTGGTGTACTGATGTGTGTGTGTGTGTGTGTGTGTGTGTGTGTGTGTGTGTGTGTGTGTGTGTGTGTGTTTCTCTGAGTGGTGTACTGATGTGTGTGTGTGTGTGTGTTTCTCTGAGTGGTGTACTGATGTGTGTGTGTGTGTGTGTGTGTGTTTCTCTGAGTGGTGTACTGATGTGTGTGTGTGTGTGTGTGTGTTTCAGGCCTCAGAAGGGAGATGAAGAGGGGAGTGATGATGAGGAGGAAGGAGGCTCACGACCGAAGAAGCAACGCAAACCCAAAAAGAGGATCGAGAAGGTCAGATAGCAGTCCATGCATGTGTGCCAAGATGGAGGTCATATATGTGTGTGTGTGTGTGTGTGTGTAAATCGTGGACACCATACAAGTTTAAATGTGTACACAGCCTCTGACGTTTTTGATCTGTTTTCAAATATGTGTAATATTTAGCATTAATGTGTGTGTGTGTCTCCAGGCTAAACCTGAGCGTCTGCCTCCGTCACTTAAAGGGAAGATCAAATCAAAAGCCATCATCTCCTCCTCAGACTCCTCCTCCGACGAGGATGGACTCAAGATCGCAGAGGACAGGTCAGGATGTGTGTGTGTGTGTGTGTCTGGTATGTGAGTGTGTGTGTGTGTGCTACGTGAGTGTATGTGTGTGTGTCTGGTATGTGAGTGTGTGTGTGTGTGGTACGTGAGTGTGTGTGTGTGTGTGCGCATCTGATTGGTATATGCCATGATAATACTATATTCATATGCTTCAGATAAATAGGCTTTAGGAGAGTTGATGTTGATGTAGGTGTGTGTGAATCCTGAACCTGTGTGTGTGTGTGTGTGTGTGTGTGTGTGTGTGTGTGTGTGTGTGTGTGTGTGTGTAGGAACCCGAGGGACAGTGGTTCTGGTTCTGATGATGAGGAGCGGCCTCACAAGAAGCGTCTGGCGTCCGACAGCGGCTCAGAGGCGGGGCATAGCGGCAGCGGCCAAGGGTCCGGCCAATCAGAAGAGGATTCAGGCAGTGAGGGTGGGGCTAAGCGCAGGCCGCGCGCCCAATCAGATTCAGAGTCTGAGAGGAGTCGGCGAAGTGCCTCGGGGAGAGGCTCCGACAGCGAGTCCCCGCCCCCCTCACCTAGACCCGCCTCCGAGGGATCTCCCCGCCAATCAGAGTCTGAGGCTGAAGCGTCCAATCGCGGCTCAGAAGACAGCGAGTGAGAGCCCAGCTGGAGTCCAGTGCCCCCCTGTGGTAGCGACTGGTACTGCAAGAATCATGTCCAGCCTGGTGCTGCTGTCACAGCCCAGTCTCTGTCTGCGTGTGTGCTCTCTACACACACACACACACACACACTCACTCTCTGTCTTTCTGTGTGTGTGTGTGTCTCTCTACACACACACACTCTCTCTCTCTTTCTGTCTGTGTGTGTGTGTCTCTCTCTTCACAAATTCACGCACACACACACACTCTTTTTCTGTCTCTCTGTGTGTGTCTTCTCTTCACACACACACACACACACACTCTCTTTCTGATACCAGCAGCTTGTGCATAGTCATCACACACATGATCACCCCCCCTTCTGCCACGTGTGAAATTTCATCTGGATTCGTTTGAGAGATGCCGCGTCTGGGATTGTTTTGTGATTACGAGGGGTGTGTGGGATGTTTTCTTTGGTTCTGTTTGGTAGCGGTCACTAGTGGTGGCCTCAGCGATGTATTTGTACTTTTACTTTCTTTTAATTAAAAGGTTCTCCTGAAAACCCCTCGGCTTCTGATTTCATACAGCCAACAACTAAGCACTAGGACAATGAAGATGCTGTGTTCAATTGACCGATCACAAGCCCCGCCCATTGAACACAGATGAGCCAATGGCAGTCCAGTAGCTCCGCGCCCAATGGCAGTCCAGTAGCTCCGCACAGGCAGACACACTCCGACAGCTTCAACTTACGGCTCCATAGAAATGCATTGGGAGCTGATTTTTGTGATATTGACCTGAAGTGTGTTGAAACATGATACCGAATGTGAACTTTTGTTTCATAGCTCCTCTCGGCTTGTCCACTGCACTCAGAAATCTGGCGCTAGTTAGCCGATGCTACCAACAGTTTTTCGATGGGGGTGCCTCGGGCATCGGCCTAGCCATGCAAATAAATCACTGTTTTACACCATTTAACCCATTTGCGCTGGATGCTGCATGACTCAACATTGACCCTCCTGCAGGATGCAGCGTAGCGCAACATCGACACTCCCGCTGCTTTTTATTTCATGTTTCTAGGTGCTACAGAGGCTTAGATATTACATTTTGGTAGACGTTGACAATTTTTAGTATGTTTTCAGAAAACCCTCAGGAAAAAAGGTTATTTAGTCTAGAACGCCATAGGATTCTATAGGCGTTTTTAGCAGGCATTTTAGGAGTAAATGGGTTAAGGCTCAAAGTAGCTCCATACTTCATTGGTAGACTTCCGAGGGCCTTGACATTTAAAACGAGACATTGAGAACTTTGAAAAAGCACTGGTAGTTTATTTACAAGACGATTTATACAGACAGTACCTTTAGGAAGTTTACCGTTCGCCACCATCTTGAATTTAGTCACAATTAGCCGAGCAACGAGTACGAATGAACAGGTATGATAAGGGATCAGATTCCAAAAATAATTCTGTGGAAATGCATGGATTCCAGCAACTGGTAAAACAGTGATTTATTTGCATGGCTAGGCCGATGCCCGAGGCACCCCCAACGAAACACTGTTGGTAGCATTGGAGGAGAGGTGTGTGTGTGTGTGTATTATAGAACCCCCCCCCCCCCCCCCCCCGTTCCTTATTTTCATATCAGAAAGTTGGCAACCCTACTTGGAGGAGACTTGTAGATAACTAACCTTAGCATACTTAGCTAACCACTGCTAACATGCTAGCATCGCCTCGTCAGAAAAGCATAGGGCTGTGCACAGTAGTGTAACATTTATTCACCATAAATTAATAAAGTTGAAGTGGCTCTGCAATGTAGGCTATGCTTCCGTTTATTTGCTGTACCATGTTCCTTACACGACATGACCCAGTGTCAGGGCTGCCAACTTTTCAAAAAACCTTGAAAGAGTGAGATTTGGTGGGGCCAACCAAAATTTTGCTGCGGAAATTTTTGTTTGGCTCATTCAGCATTATACCGTACAGTAAACAAAACGTACATCAGTGGTTCTCAGGTGTAGGGACCCGGCATGGACGGATTATGAACTTTCGGGCCCCTGGCCCACATGTATTAAGGGCTCCCCACTAATTGTCGCATATGTGGAAGGGGGGTTTGGGGGTCCTCCCCCAGAATTTTTTTCATTTGTTTGATGTGATTTCCTGTATTCTGGTGCATTTTGGTAGCTTAGAAATCTAGACACACCCTAGCGGCAGCAAATTACATTTGCTTCCAGGGCTAGTCTAGCAACTCTATCAGGCCAATCAAATCGTCTATAGAGTCGTTAGGGGGGCATAACATAATGATGGATGGCAGAGTTGCAACGGTTTGGCTTGAATTCCCTGCTACTTGAAAACAAAGAAGATGGATATTGCTGTTGGCCAACAGTGTGACACGAGTTAAGCTTGTTTTGAGATGCCAAAAGTTTGAACTAGCCAATAGCTCCGCTGGTGGGAAAACGCATGGGACTCAGTGCTGTCCTATTGCGTGCAGAGGGAATTTGAAAGACAACCGATTATCCCGCCACTCGGACTGAGCACTGCGAACGGTGAGTGCCCAGACCCTACATTTGTCTGGCTCGTCAGGCTAGCATTTTGGGGATGGCCAATACTAAATTCAATCAGATTCATAGCCTACATCCTGATGTGTTGATATTGAGGCAATGATTCCATGCAAAGGCTTGGGCTTCAGGGCCCCCTGACACCTTGGGCCCCTGGGTCTGGGCCCGGAAGGCCCGTGCAGTAATCCATCCCTGGGACCATGAACATTGGTATCAAATGGATCTAGCCTACTACTGGGACCATGGGCGTCGGAGGCATTGTGAAAGTGGGTGGGACATATCAGGGACAAAAAAAATTATTTTTTTGGACTAGATGCAATTTCCTAAATTCTGGTACATTTTAACAGGTTATTTAGATACTTCTATATAACAAAATAAAGCCAGCCTACGAAATTAATAAAAAGTAAATCATGCATAATTTAAAAATACCTCAATAGGCTACTTGGCTACGCAATAAGGTTTCCATTACAGCACCGCAGACGTTCAATGAACGCATGAAATCCCGACACTCTTTCAACTACATGAAACGTAATAGTGATCGATCATCAAATACCTCCCCAGATTTCAGTGCCCATCAGTCCCAACATTTAACAATATAATCAAACAGTCCAAAAGTAAATTAAATATCAAACTAAACCGAAAATGTCATGCTTTTGAAGGCCTACCAGTATGCCGCTCCAAGAAACGCATGTCTCAAAATAAAACTTCCATAAGAAATAAAGGGCTGTCTTGAATACAATCCTGCCCCTAAAGGCCTGTACTTTGTCTTAAGACTCCGGCCATAATTTGAGGATTTACAGTATCTAAGTAGACAAACTGGCTTCAGATATCCAACAGAGTGAATAGAGATTGTGCAGTCTTAGCTGTGGTTAGTGACGTGATGCTGTTAATGGGGAGTTTTACATAGCCTAGCGTAAACCTATTATTTATTTGGCGTACCTATAAGGCTTTTTACCTTATCAAAAGTGAGGGGGATGACTGATCTCTTCAACACTGCGGGGGATTTGGCGCTTGTCACTGTGTGTGTGACAGAAGAGGAATGGGAGAATGCGTGTAACAAAAAAAAAAAGTTTATGAGCGATTTACGCGCAAATGGGAGAATCCAATGAAAATGACAATGAAGCACTAAACAGATGCTGAAAACAGCACTGGTATTTCGCACGGCAAAAGTGGCAAAAATTTAAAAAAGTGGGTGTGTGTTTTGTAAGAATTTAAGAAATGTTTGTATATTTTAACTTTTAAATGCATCAATCAGGTGCACTTTCAAAATAAATTCAGAGGTCAGACTTGCTTATTTTTATGGAAATATTTGTGCTGTAGCCTAAGCTATTTTGCACTTCAGAATTATAACCATGCACACACAGGTGGAATAGTTATGGTGATATTGCAATAAGTTCACAACCACAAAAACATATGCTACATTTCACAGTTCAGAAATGTAAAAAAATGTGTGTACATTTCAGCACTCCATGAAATTATGCAGAAGTGGTCACCTGTGTTATTCAGCTAGTTTATTTAAGATAATATATTGGTCATTGTAATGGCCATAGCCTATAGCCTACATGCTATTCCTTTTTCAGGATGTACCCATATCTGCATGATGTGAATGTTTGCATATGGCTTATGTCAGGCTTTATATCAATATTTGTGTCTCGTTATTTGATTTTCTTCATATTTTTGCATTAATGTCACTAGGAAGCATGCCAATATAAATATATTCATTTATCTGTAATGGGATTGGCTGGAACCTGACAATATAAGAACCATGATAGTGGGATAATCTATGGCTGAGCAATTTACAAAAATGTATGTAGGCCTACTGACAAATAGTTTACATTAGAATACATTATAATTTCGCCCCAATGAGGCTATGTAGAAATGTGTTGCAATTTCAAAACCGGATTACTCTATTGCACAGAGGCATGCTTTATATCCTCGTATTCGGTACGGTTTGCTGTTTATTGTGATATTGGGTTTGCCACGTGTTGTGTGAAGGGTTAGTGAAATATTAAACCGAGAGTAATGGGTGTGCACTGTGTGCAAAATGCAAATATGATTAGCCTAAATTGCACGTCGGTTCAATGTTAATTTTCTCGCGAACCATTTATCACAGCAACTTGGCGCGAATATCATTGGAAAGCTTAGATTCCGCACGTTCACATGATGTGTGATATCATATGTATAGGTTTAGTTTAGTTGAACCTCGTCTGCCAGGTATTTGACCTACCAGGTTGACACTTCAGCGTGAAAAATACTCAATAATACTCAAAGCATACCTGAAGCCCGGGAAATGCGGGGGGAATGCGCCTGGGACGGCTTCTGAAGTAGCATCGCAAATGAGAGACAATTTAGAAAATTCCACAGACAGGGGGTGCTCTTGAACCCTCTCACCGTCTCTGAAAGCATAACCGTGGCTCAACAGGTAGATCTATAGATAGGCTAAACTCATTTTTCAGGCATCTGACCTATGCATCTGACCGACCGGGTTGAGCGTGAGAAATCGGGGGTGTGGCGTGTGAGTGTGTGAAACTAATCAAATGCGTGTGTCTCACGGCCAATGCGTGAGAGTTGGCACCTATGCAGTGTCCTTGTCTATCTAGCACAGCTAATATTAATATCAGTGAGTCACACTCGCTTCCCGCCTAAGTTTGTCACCCAACAGAGCTAGATATTATTTCTTATTCATGTGTTTCCATGCAATACTGGAGTCTTTTGATGGATTCTAAAGGAAATCAGTGGCTCCAAAAGAGCCTCTTGGGATGTAACTTTTACAGACAGACTTACAGCTAGAATCTACCTATCGTGGAAGTTCTAGTTAACTCCTGTCCGAGGTTGTCGGACTAGCAGCAGTAACTAAGGTTAGTTAAATATCTGCCAAGGAGAGGCTGTGTGAGTGTGTGTGTGTGTGTGTGTGAGAGCGGGACAAGGAGGTGTGTGTGTGTGTGTGAGAGCGGGACAAGGAGGTGTGTGTGTGTGTGTGTGTGTGTGAGAGCGGGACAAGGAGGTGTGTGTGTGTGAGAGAGCGGGACAAGGAGGTGTGTGTGTGTGAGAGAGCGGGACAAGGAGGTGTGTGTGTGTGTGTGAGAGCGGGACAAGGAGGTGTGTGTGTGTGTGTGTGTGTGTGAGAGCGGGACAAGGAGAGGTGTGTGTGTGTGTGAGAGCGGGACAAGGAGGTGTGTGTGTGTGTTTGAGAGCGGGACAAGGAGAGGTGTGTGTGTGTGTTTGAGAGCGGGACAAGGAGAGGTGTGTGTGTGTGTTTGAGAGCGGAACAAGGAGGTGTGTGTGTGTTTGAGAGCGGGACAAGGAGAGGTGTGTGTGTTTGAGAGCGGGACAAGGAGAGGTGTGTGTGTGTGTGTGTGTGTTTGAGAGCGGAACAAGGAGGTGTGTGTGTGTTTGAGAGCGGGACAAGGAGAGGTGTGTGTGTTTGAGAGCGGGACAAGGAGAGGTGTGTGTGTGTGTGTGTGTGTTTGAGAGCGGAACAAGGAGGTGTGTGTGTGTTTGAGAGCGGGACAAGGAGAGGTGTGTGTGTGTGTTTGAGAGCGGGACAAGGAGAGGTGTGTGTGTGTGTGAGAGCGGAACAAGGAGAGGTGTGTGTGTGAGAGGGGGACAAGGAGAGGTGTGTGTGTGTGTGTGTGAGAGCGGGACAAGGAGAGGTGTGTGTGTGTGTGAGAGCGGGACAAGGAGAGGTGTGTGTGTGTGTGAGAGCGGGACAAGGAGAGGTGTGTGTGTGTGTGTGTGTGAGAGCGGGACAAGGAGAGGTGTGTGTGTGTGTGAGAGCGGGACAAGGAGAGGTGTGTGTGTGTGTGTGTGTGTGAGAGCGGGACAAGGAGAGGTGTGTGTGTGTGTTTGAGAGCGGGACAAGGAGAGGTGTGTGTGTGTGTGAGAGCGGGACAAGGAGAGGTGTGTGTGTGTGTGAGAGCGGGACAAGGAGAGGTGTGTGTGAGTTGCCGCTGCATGTAGCCTGCCTACTAAGGAAAGAAGACCATACCTACGTGAAATAGCAACAACAAAGAAATGTAATATACAGTTATGTGCAAAATAATAGCAGTCTAACATCACTAATATGTTTAAGTACTGATTTTGGCAGAAATGATGATACAACATGGGAACAAATTCATGACTAGGTGCAGCAGAGCAATGGCCAACCAACAGACCTAACAGACTTGACATGCATGCTGCTGATTGGGGGTAATTGACTCATGTAATGAAATGAGGGTGTGTGGGGGGGGTGTTCAAATTAATAGCACTGTGGAGTTCAATTAGGGAGGTCATTCAGTCTGTGAAGAAATGGGTGTCAACAATGGCCCTTATTTAAGGAAGGAATGCAGCAGATGTTGTACCTGCTGGTTTTAGCCCTTGCTCAGTGAGTAAAATGGGTCGTTCTACACATTGCACTGAAGAAGAAAGAACTTTGATCAAAAATTTGAAGACGTACAAAGAAGTGCAGAAAATAATTGGCTGCTCAGCTAAAATGATCTCCAATGCTTTGAGATGGCAAAGCAAACCTGAAAGCCGTGGTGGAAAAAGAAACACTACCATCCGCCTAGATCATAGAATAACAAGAATGGCAAAGAACCCACATGGAGCGTGAAAAGTTTCGTCTCTCTAGCAGGAAGTAAGTGGGGCATATGGTAATTATGTGGTTTCGTAGGGTGTACAGCGATAATAATCAAAATATTGACATGGTCCCTGCTTTGTGTAACATCTACTTTCATTTTGGTGTGTTTTTTTTTTAACCTACTTCCACTTGAATGTCATGCACAAGAAGCATGCACAACCGCTGAAAGCACACTCAGGCTTGTACAAGCACAGAGGGGACATTTAGAAGGCAGAAGCTGGTGAAATTGGAGATAAGTGTGCCAAATTGTGTATTTCTCTCCTAGTTTGACCAGTATAATACTTTAGCATGCATGATTATTGAACTTTCTTGTTATTGTGGTGTTTGTTTGAGGGAAGTAAGGGAAAAATATGTTTTTGGATGAAGGGATTTTAACACCGTAGCATGCTAAGCTGCTAGGGCACCCTGTTAGCTATTGAAAGTTTAAAAAGTCCTGTCTAAAATGTAGTTTAGGTGCTTTTAGGGCATTTTGAAGGGAGAAAATATGTTCATTTCATGAACTTTGTGGAAATATACTGTTTGAAAGGAGAAAATTGTCAGTGAATTTTAGCCTGGCTAGCGCCACCACTTCTCAATGAGAAGTGGTCTGGGAACCAAACGTTCATTTTCTCGTATTTGAAAAAAATGCCCAGATCCGTTTATTGGGTGCCACGGATGTCTATCAAATGCATCTGTGCATAGCTCATCATCGTCTTGCTTTCCCCCTTGTTCTGTGATTGGTCTCCTATCTCAGGCGAAAATTTGCTCCATGGTCTCCAGGCTGCCTTAGCAGCGTGAATCAAATCGCGCGCAAGGCAGCATGGGAACACCCAGGCTAAGTGAATTTAGGCTTTGTGTGTTAAACCATGTGCTGCAATTTTGGCTCATGCAGTTCTTTTAACTCATTGAATGCCAAGCTGTTTTCGGGAGCTTTGTCCTAGAGTGCCAGCAATCTAGACCAGCCACAGCATATTCTGTGTTATAGCTATGAACACATACAATGACTCATTTAAAAGGTGAGACTAAGCTCTCAGTGGGGGCAAACCGTGTATTTCTACATGCCTCTGTTCCTGAGAAATCGCAAGCTAAAAAGTGGCTAGTTTTCATCAAAATCGCTGTTTTTTTCTAGAAATGGAGATATAACGTCTTTCATGAAATATGAAGTGTTGCCTGTTACTTGTGTAAACTTTCCGGGAAGTGATCAGCGAGACCTGGCGAGACTGCCACCTAGTGATAGACCCACGAAAATGGCCTGGTTTTGACCTGACATGCATGCGTCACTGATTCGACCCAAAGCGGCAACCAAGTTATGAATGTCCAGATAAAATGTCCAGATTGTGCGTTTTCATGAGTTTTTTTCGATCGTCATATATTTACCACAGGTTACTCTATACAACCACAGGTGGCAGTGTGGTGTGTGGTGACTCTATATAAAACATATTGATGTCAATGGGACATTTTGCCCATGTTCAGGGTGGAAAATAAAAAAGAAAGATTTGCATAAGACAAGTCAAATTGGTGTTTTCAAAAAGAAGGGATCATGGAGAATAAATAAAAACATATTTAAAAAAAGGTGTTTGGGTGCTCTGAAAATGATAACCAAAATGATTTTTCAGACTTGTGAGGTCTGCTGTTCAGACCCTGAAGGGATTTGTTTTCTGTTCATTGCTTTTTGTGAGTGTTTCTACTTATCTCAGTAAGGAAAATAAATTAAGAGCCTTTGTTGAGTACAAATATGTCTTCTGAAGGCTTAAACAGAGCCCAGCCAAAAACTCCAATAAAATTATTGTATCTTTGAGGGACAGCTATGACCATGCAGGATTATCCAGACCAAACGTCTGGATAATCGAGCCTCCTACATGGTTTAGTTCTTGTGCTGTGGGCTTGTGAACTTTGACAAAAAAAAAGAGGCCGAACAAAATTGAGACCCCCCTCCCCCTGTTAAACTGGCTGTTTTGGAAAGTATTGATCTTACATAAGAGTAATTTTACAGTGTGTCTCCTGGGTAACATAGGTACACCTGGTAATTTTTTCAGAATTTTTTGAGAAAGAGTAATTTTACAGTGTGTCTCCTGGGTAACATAGGTACACCTGGTAATTTTTTCAGAATTTTGGTACCTTAGTGCGTGGGCCCTGGTTGAACTGACGTGGAATGACCCAGATGGGTGTGGACGCTCACCTGGTAACCTGGATTACAGATTACCTGAGCGACCACAGTTCGTCAGACTGAAGAACTGTCTCTGACACTGTGATCAGCAGCACCGGAGCGCCACAGGGAACTGTGCTCTCTCCAGTCCTGTTTACCCTGTACACATCTGACTTCTGCTACAACACCGAGTCATGCCACCAGGGCCTGAAGTTAACTTTTTTGGCCACCAGCCACTGTGGCAGGTGAATTTTGAAATCCACCTGCCACAGTGGTTTTTTACCAGCCAAAATTATTTTGTGCCCAAAATAAAGGTAAACGACTCAGAAAATGCATAAGAATGGTTCTTGAACTTGTACAGAATACACATTACAGTACTCAAGTAAAAGTAAAAAAGTACTTTGTTAATAAATTACTCAAGTAGGCCTAACAAGTTACTTTTTTGTAGGCCTACATTTTTATATTTTTGATGGACCTTTAAAGATATGCAAAAGTATCCTTTATGCCTATTTGCTTTTCTCCTCCTCTGTAGGCTAATCATATAGTCAAACATATTTTAAAAGCCCAATTCAAATATATTTTATTTAAAGAAGCCCTATGCAGGCCTGGTTATTCCTTCGCTGTTTCTGGGTTTTCGCCTGATTTGGGCTCGCATTATTCACGACATAGCTCCCCCTGCAGCTTCGGTGGCAAGTGACTGCTACGCTAAACCCCCAATAGCTAGCGAGCTAGCATCAATAAACCAAGCTAAACATATAGGGCTCACAATAAAACGGTCGAGCAAAAATCACATTACAAAAACGAAGTTCACCCAAAGGTAGGCTACTTACAAACTCAACAGCAACAAAGCCAAGTCGGAGTCCGTTTTGCAGTCTTCTTAGAAACTACAATCTGACTACATTTTCGAGTATTTCCGCCGAGTTACATCCGGATGTGTTCCGACCGTGACCAGAAAGTTGCATTTTCGTTTTTTCCGCGGAGAAGCACTAGGGGGAGACGAAGCACCCACCAAACGACCCAAAAAGTGTTGTAGAACCATCAGAACGACTCTCAACCTGCATAATTAAGGTCATTTTTGCTAAAATTGTTGCATAGGGCCTCTTTAATATACTTTGTCATAGCCAGAATAAGCATTACGTGGCTATGGATTGAAAAGCAGTCTTCCAATACATTGCAGCTGATTCTTCTGCTTTGCATTGCTAGAAGTCTGGTTATAACTTAACCATACAGACAATGTAACCTAAAAACAATGGCTATATTATGGGTAGACCTATATTTAGGCTATACTTTCCTTGTCCAATGTGCTTGTTGAACGATGCTGGCCAGAAATGAATATATGTGGAAGTTTCCGTGTCATGTCATACCTAGTCTCGTTGGCACTCTGGCAGCCTCACCAGAAGATGCAGCAACTGGCAGGACGTCATTGCGTTAACTGAGTTGTTAGCTATATAGAACATCTACTTCTGTGTAGTAGGCTACATAGGCCAGCCATTACTTTTATAATCGCGGGGAAACGTAGCAATGCTTTCTGAAGCCCTGTTTCTTTTCTCCCACGCCGTTGTGTACCGGGGAGAGGTGCTCTTTTCTCCCTTGAGATACTTTCTCCAATAATAAACTTGTTTTCGTAACTTTTACTATGTCACAATGAGGACTTCGGAGGACCTCGGTCAACCTCAGTCAATTTTGAATTTTCTAGTGTCCATTCTGTATGACAATACGCCGGTTATGCGAATGCTATAATGCTTCTTTTGCGAGTAGCCTAAGTAACTAAATAACTAAAGAGCTCAAAAAGGTTCAAATATATGCCTGGGGTACTTGTAGAAGTGACATCTGATATCCTGACCGTGTGAAACGTTAACACACATAGGCCTAACTTTGCACAACTTTGGATAGGCTGCTACTTTTCAGTAAAGAAATCTGAGTGTGTACGAAAATGTTCCCTTTATTTGTGTTCATAACTACACACAAAAACATAACTAAACCTGGTTTCCACTGTTGAAACGGCAACATAAGCCTACGCAAAAAAGTATAGCCTACCTACCTTGCAGGAACTGAACTCGCACACTCATACGATTGGAAGACGCGCAAATAGGCTACAGACACCTTCAATCACGTATCGCCTTACACACAACAAAAATAGGCTATAGCTTTTAGGCACAGGCTAACTTGCCATGTTTAACTTGGGATAGAAGACTGTTCACAGAAATAAGCTAACGATTATTTTTTTCAACAAACGCAATAGGCTAATAGCCTACTGCGATGCATTTGATGGCTGAACGAGATAGCTTAATGTCTTCTAAAGATCAAATCATGTGCCGATTCAAAACTATGCCTTGCTGTATAGGCTATGCAGTCTCGAAATCGCCAATATTAGGCCTACTACATTGCCCACATTTAAATTAAGTACAGCCTAAGCGGGCACTGATGAAGTCTAGTGCAAGACAAATCACGTCTGCAATTGCTCTTGATAGCGTCTGCCTGCCATGCAGATATGTCGTGCGTGGGGTTTAAACTCGGATAGAGCTAGTGGTTTCTTTTCAATACACTTGTATCATGTTTATTTGAACTCTTCCTTCTAAAGCAGCCATTCAAAATAATAAGTAGGCTATCGGCCTACTGAAGCGAAGCTATATCCACCTCCCCAACATTAGCTGCTTATGCTAGCCACTCTCCCAAGTTGCGTGGGAACTTGGATCTGCAGCACTTGGTCCCGTCTTCAATTAATCCTCGAAATATGGTTAGATTTTGTTATGGACACGTCAACACCATATGTTTGCACAGACCTGTTTATTGAATCAGAGTCACATCTGTAGCAAATAAGGTAAACTACCTGCTTGTGATAACGGGCTTATCCCCAGTTAACATGCATCCCATTAAGATCCGTAACACCGGATTGGCTTCAATTTGTGGTGTTCCACCTCGTTGATAACAGTGGACATTGTGAATGTGTCCTTCCGCATACTGAAGGCCTTTCTGGCCTCTGTTTTTTGAATATATCAATATTACTTGACGCCCAGAAATCCAGCATACACTGTTGCACTCGGCTAAATGGGGGTGCTGCGTCCCCATGTTGAACACGCGTTCTCGCACACTTTCCTGCAAACTTGTCTGACTTAGCAACAGTAACTATGGGACTGACAATGGGAGGTGGGGCTTGGGATCGGTCAATTGAAAATGTAGCGGAGTAAAGAGTACATTTCCTAAGGCAATCCCGACAGTGCATCTCCTTGCTCAGTGTTGTGTTGTCTTATTGGCTACCCGCCAACGTGGCAGGTAGATTGACAGTTTCACCCGCCAATCACAAAAGTTACCCGCATTTGGCGTGTGGGCGGGTGCCAATTTCATGCCCTGCATGCCACATGCAGAAGTTTTCTGATGATACTGCAATTGTGGGGTGTGTCAGGGACGAGCAAGAGGAGGAGTACAGGAGCCTGGTGGAGGACTTTGTGCAGTGGTGCAAACTCAATCATCTTCAACTCAACACTTCAAAGACCAAGGAGATGGTGGTGGATTTCCGCAGGTCTAAGCCCACTCTGCTACCAGTCTCCATTGATGGGTCAATGTGGAAGTGGTAAGCACCTACAAGTATCTGGGTCTCCACCTGGACAATAAACTGGACTGGTCAGCCAACACTGATGCACTCTACAAGAAAGGACAGAGCAGGCTGTACTTCCTGAGGAGGCTGCGGTCCTTCAATGTGTGCAGCAAGCTCCTCAGGATGTTCTACCAGTCTGTTGTGGCCAGCGCCCTCTTCTATGCAGTGGTATGCTGGGGAGGAAGCACAAAGAAGAAGGATGCGGGGCGAATTGACAGGCTAGTAAGGAAAGCTGGTTCTGTAGTGGGAGCTGAACTGGAGTGCATCACTTCAATATCAGACAAAAGGACCCTGAGCAAACTGATCAACATCTTGGACAGTGAATGTCATCCACTCTACAGCACTATCAAAAAGCAAAAGAGCTTGATCAGCTGGAGACTTCGCTCACTGCCATGCACAACTGAAAGGCTGAGGAAGTCATTTGTCCCCAGGGCCATTGAACTGTTCAATGCTTCACTCAAGGGAAGAGGAGAGATAGACTTCTCTGCTTAGTCTGTCTGCCTCTCCACCCTCTCCATGTTTGAGTACTGACTGCCCACTACTGCTTTACTACTGTTCTACTAATGTACACAGCCTAATGTTTTCACTACTGTTTTACTGCTACACTGTTTTTCATGCTATATTAGCACACATGATCAATGGCTGCGGTCAGGCTTCTGCTACAATACTGAATGAATGAATGGCTATAACCCTATTACCTCAACCTGTTCTTGCACTGAAATAGTTTGAAAATTGTATTTTACCTTGTCTACATTATACTTTACTCTCCTATTTGTCCATATTATTTATGCTGGTCTCTAGACCTTACTCTTGCACTGTTGGACTAATGTTGGACTACTTTTTGCACCTTCACCATGACACTCACTCCCTTTAGCACCTTACCAGTCCCGGCCCTGTCACTACAAGCGTCTTATGCTTGATCACCCTCAAGCACATTGGACTTTCTTAATTTAATTTATATACGAGAATTTACCATGACGTCACAATAACAATATAGGCCTAAATTCTTCCGGGTGGCAAAAGCTGAAGCATTCTCCATTGGCACTACTAGTAAACAAACCCTTCCATGTCATTTGACCAGGGCAGAGCGATCAAGAAAACAGAGTAAATGGCTTGAATGAATGATTTTCGTCTTGCGGGGTGCTACGGGACTCATATTCATACGGTTATGGGAAGTCTCATTAATATGCAATGAGTCATACGTGTCTCTAGCCATGCTGCGTCCACTCTACCCCGTAGTTTGAACGAAGTGAAGTCAGTCGAAATCAAAGGCGAATGATGAAAATGCTACGTGAGGTAAATTGCTTGGGGAACCCACCGACCCACCGTCGGCCGTAGCCTAGGCCTAATACATTTCAACAGGTAAGTTAATTAAAAAACAGACGTGGTGGATATTCAGACATAGTTAACATGAGAGACTGGCCGGTTGCACAAAATACCTTGTTCAGGTTCCCTTAAAATCTGATTTAAGGCCCCCTTAAAATAAAATCGGCTGCACAAACACAGTATTAAGTATTCTACTTCGGTGCGCTTCGCTGCGCGGCGGTCATAATTATGAAGTATTACAAGTATACATTGCATTATAAGCTTGTTGCATATCAGTTACCTCCTTCCAAGTTTATGATGCTAAACTTTGTTCAAGGCAGACAGGAGAGCACGAGTGACATTTTGTTTTTAATTCACAAAGAAAGAATTGTGTCATGAACATCAAAACACACAAACAAAATTATCCACACTAAAAAAACAGGTATTGACCCTGTGATTGAGTATGTATAGTAAGGTGCTCCATGGCAGTGCAAACAGGTAAGGTAGTGCAAGGATAAGGTCAAAAGACCATATAAGACAAAGACATAAGACATGGTAATATTACAAAATATTTGTGAGGAATGGGTTAATGTAACGACGTGTAATTGTTTTCCGTACTGTAACAGGATACCGTACACTTGATACCTACGATCGAATGTTGAATTAATTACATCCAGGTTAATAAAAGTTATATATACCAATATAATCTGTGTCTTGTCCTCTTTGATCTTCAACAATCCACCTGTGTGCTGTGTCTACGGTTACGGAGCAATTTGGGTGAGTAGCGTACCGGTAGATATTTAAAAATGGCGCCTGGGGAAGGGAATCACGCTGTTGTACGTCAGCGGGGGGGAGGGTTCATTAATAATAATGAATAAAATTGTGCTCATCCGAGATAAAATACATAAGTAAAAACTATTACTAACCAACTGTGACATGTTTAAGACTTAAATGACAAGTATAGATATTATGTTGAGTTGTTTTAATGATGGTTAAACATCGGAGATGTGTGGTGCATGTCATGCACCCTTTATGGACACACTTTTTGAAGGTCACCATTTTAAATGAAGTCAACACGGTTCTAAAAAATGAATGTAATCTGTGCAACCTGTATGGTACATCTGCACGATGAGGCAGATGTTCATACAGCAAGGTAAGTTGGTGTAATGGTGACACTAACAGCTTGCCCTAACGTTAACGGGCGTGTTCGTCTTCATGCAGATCTGTCTTGATGTGATGCATGCTCTCCATTGTGTTCAACCCAGCATGCATAGTATCAAGTCAGATCTGCACAGATCTGCATGAATACGAACACGCCCAATAAGTTTGGTTAAGATTAGCGTCAGGGTTAACGTCACAAGGTTGACTCATAGGTTAAGATTAACGTCACAAGGTTGACGCAATTATATGAATTTAAGTTCACATCACTGTGCCATAACTAACTTAACGTTAACTGTTATGGTAAACACTAACTTAAGTCAGGTTTGGTCTCCACCTAATTGTTGACGTGCCAACATTAAGTTTTGTCCCCACCTAATGGGGAATGAAAAGACAGGGTCTACATTATGCTTATGACTTACCACTATCCTAACACTAACTGTATAAAGTTACACTAACTTATACCACTTACCACTGACAACAGGAACATAACCTATGCCAAAATAATAATACAAATGTGGCTACTAAATAAGTAAAAGCATTTTATTTATTACATGAATTGAAGTTCACATTACTGTGTGCCACAACTAACTTAACATTAACTGTTATGGTAAACACTAAGTCAGGTTTTGTCTCCACCTAATGGAGAATGAAAAGACATGCTTATGACTTACCACTATCCTAACACTATATACTTACACTAACGTTATACCACTTACCACTGACAACAGGAACATAACCTACTTCATAAGAATAAAAAGTGTCTACAAAATAAGTAAAACATTTTTTAATGAACATAACACATTAACTTGCTTTAACAAAACAACAAAACATTTTTTTTTGAACTTACAGAAAAATAAAAAAAATGGCAAAACAGTACACCAAAGAGGACATGGAGGAGGCCCTGAAGGAGCTTGAGGCTGGGGGGAGTCTACGGAAGGTGGCAGCCATCTACAAGATCCCGCACACCACTCTGCAGGATCACAGAAAGGGGAAGTACTCCTACAAGCCCCACCCAAATCGGGCCCTCCTGCCCGAGGAGGAGGAGGCTTTGACATCATACATAATTTGGATGGCCCGCGCCGGATTCCCCCTCACACGGGCAGTGCCAGTGTTGCTGGCCTTGCAAATAGTCAAGGCCAGCAATCGACCTACTCTGGTCAACTTAGAGGCAGGGCTGAGCATGATGTGGTGGTCGAGGTTTCGGGCTCGCCACCCCGAGTTGTCATCCCGGAGGCCCGACTCACTCGACCGAGCCAGGGCGTTGGGGACCACCGACACTGCCATCGACGGCTTGTTCTCCATCCTCCAGTCTCTGTTTGACAAACACCAGCTACAAGACAAGCCGTGGCTGGTGTTTAACTGTGATGAGACTGGGTTTGGAGACAAGCCGCAGTCAAGGGAGAGGGTCCTTGCCCAGAAGGGTCAGCGGCATGTTTATCAGCAGGCAGTGACGACGAGGGAGCACATCACTGTGCACTGCTGTGCAAGCGCTGCTGGGGTGAGCATTCCTCCTTTTATCATCTATGCCAGGTGCCTCCCCAGCAACGCCTACGCCCTGGATGGACCACCAGATGCCCTTTATGGCGTGTCCCAGAAGGGCTATATGGACAGCGAGCTGTTCTTGAAGTGGCTGGTGCATTTTATCAAGTTCGCCCCTGCAGAGCGACCCCTTCTTCTGACGCTTGACCAGCATGACACACATGTCACGAAGGAGGTGGTCGACCTCTGCAGGGGCAATAACATCGAAGTAGTGTGTCTCCCTGCACACACCACACACGTGCTCCAGCCCCTCGACGTCTCGCTGTTCGGCCCTCTGAAGACTGCCTTCAGCAAGCTGGCCGCCTCAATGGGGCTTGTCCGTGGGGACTTTGTAGTGGGGAAAAGGCACTTTTCCTCAGTGCTGAAGTATGCCTATCCTAAGGCAGCAACTCCCAGCACCATCCAGTCGGGGTTTAAGGCCACGGGCATTTTCCCTTTAAACAGGGAGGAGGTAAATTCAGAACAGGTAAACAATATATATTTGTCATTTAATATTACATTTCCACTTGTTTACATTCATTACAAAAGAAATACAAACCAAAATGATTAATCAAAATAACCTTTTCACAGATTGTGAAGCTTGGTGGCCGCAAAGCTACTCAACCTGATACCGGCCCTGCAGGAGACACACCAGCTGCCCCCACCGAGGGCCCTGCCACCGGCCCTGCAGTCATCACCTCTGCTGCCCTCGCCGAGGGCCCTGCCACCTGCCCTGCGGTCATCACCTCTGCTGCCACCGGCTCTGCTCCTCCGGTCACCATCAGTGCCACTGCCACCTGCCCTACCTGTCACCGGCAGCCAAACCCCTTGGTGATGGCTGGGGTCATCCCAGAGGGGTTGGCCAACACCTTGCTGCCTCCTGTGTTCAACACGTCGGCAAAGAGGCAGCGTACTCCCCTTCCAGCAAGCGTCATCACCAGTGACGAGTACGCTGCCCTCTTACAGGAGAAGCGGGCCGAGGAGGACCTGAGGGCCGAGACCAAGAGATTAAGGGCAGCAGAACTCAAAAGGAAGAGGGAGGAGAGAGAGGAGCAAAAGAGAGAGAAGGAGGAGGCCCAGGCTAGGAAGCGCCTATTGAGAGATGCAGCAGCAGCAATAGCTGCAGCACGGGAGGACCCGGAGCAGCACTGCGCCATATGCAGAGATCTGGCACCGCCTGGGTCCTCCCGTGACATACATGAATGGGTGCAGTGTGAGCTATGCACCCTCTGGTTCCACACTGAGTGTGTGATAATGCACAAGGTTCCAGAGGGTGCATGGTTCTGCCACAAGTGCGCAGCAACCCCAGTGTAGTTTGTAAAGTTAGTTGTAAATAGTTAGTTAGTTTAGTTTAGTTTAGTAAGTTAGTTAGTTTAGTTTAGTAATGTTAGTTTAGTATGTTAGTTTAGGTAAATGTGTTAAATAAATAATAAATGTTTTTACACAATTTAATATGTTGTCAATTGATTATTATTATTTTTTAAAAGCCTTTACATGACCGTTAACGTTAATGAGCTTATTTTGGATGCTATTTAAAATGGCACGTTGTTCAACTGGTTGCAAATCAAGCTAAATCATAACCTAAGGTGACAATTTGGGTACCAAATACACTTAGCCTATAAATAACACATTATATTAATGAAATTATATCAAAATTAAGGTAAACATGATTAAATTAGTACCTACCTCATGGTAGGCAGCTTATTTTGGATGCTATTTAAAATGGCACGCTGTTCAACTGACGGCACACTGTTACTGCAACAGACTTTCGTACTTGAGTCGCCCCCCCTAGGCAATCGTCATTTAAAACCGCCTTATTGGACAGTAATGGGCCAATCAGGGCTTGTCTTGTAGCTAAGCCCTTTCACTTTACAACAAAATCATTGGTCAAACACATTGAAAACCACTCTGACGTACATTCCTCTCTGAACCGCTGATGTAGCCGGAAACGTGTACGGAAAACCATTACAGGAAGTTAGAGCTGACGTCTCAGAAGCGGCTCTTGAATGATGATGTTGCAGCTTTCTTTGGCGGCTTTGGGACAGGGGCAATGTTAGGTGGCAAAGGAGGTTGTGGTTGGGTGAGTGAAGCGGTTGAGTCCTTGAATGTTATGTTTGGGTTGCGTCTGTTTTCTATGACCTTCTCAATTAGTGTCTGGATGAACTTGGTGGTGTGTGGTTTATAGATTTTCTTGACTATCCATTGCTTTGACTTTTTGCAGAAGACCGGCTTGACGCGTGGTTCTCCTATAAATGACAAGGATTATAATGATTACACAGATACCTGAATAAAGATTTGACTAGTAGATGTCTCTCCACAGGAATAGAATGAACTTTTCAGCAAAGTATGCATTTTGAGTTAGCTGTGAACATGCTACTTATGGTTATTTTAGTATTTAGAGTACATGAAAACACACCTGTTGCCGTGGTGGCTTGTTCTCGTGCCACAATGTTCTCATTATGTTCCATGATGGCGAGGTAGGCCCTCTCTGTAGTGTGTGTGCAAAACACTAAAAGAATTGGGAGAGCCGCGGCATGTTCAGCTGTTTACTTTCACTCGTATGAACGAACACACAGAGACCGGAAACCAGCAGCGCTCATATCAAAATAAAGGCGCCATATAAAACACTGACATCTCATAAAACCGTGTCGTGGAGACATAACAGTATCCATATTGCCTATGTTAGGCTACATATAAAACACTGACATCTCATAAAACCGTGTCGTGGAGACATAACAGTATCCATATTGCCTATGTTAGGCTACATATAAAACACTGACATCTCATAAAACCGTGTCGTGGAGACATAACAGTATCCATATTGCCTATGTTAGGCTACATATAAAACACTGACATCTCATAAAACCGTGTCGTGGAGACATAACAGTATCCATATTGCATATGTTAGGCTACATATAAAACACTGACATCTCATAAAACCGTGTCGTGGAGACATAACAGTATCCATATTGCCTATGTTAGGCTACATATAAAACACTGACGTCTCATAAAACCGTGTCGTGGAGACATAACACTCTCCTTCGTAGGAGAAGGCCTGGCATTTAGGGAGGTACTTCAGGAGAGCTCTGTGAAAGATCTCCAGTGGCCCTGTGTGAAAAGGAGAATATATAGTACTAATTAAACATGTTCAATAGGATGTTCAAAACATGTGGGTATAAAGGGTGGCAGTTCTTACCAGTATGTTTGAAGAGGGCCATCTTCTGAAGATCTTTCAAAAGGCTTTTATCAAAGACGAGCGACGTCAGGTCCTGATATGCCACCGAGTCCTTCTTCAGCCACATCCTCTTCTTCTGCTCCTCAGCTGTTAGAGGAGCATGGTCACAGTGATGCCGTTTTCCATCCGTGTCAGTCCATCGATGTTCATTGACCACATGGTGTGGAATGCACTTCCACCTGTTTTGTAGTGCCTTTCATCTGTTTCACCAACTTCAAGGGTGCTGGCACTGGTATCAAGGCCAGGTGTACTTGGGCATGGTGACTATAAAACAAACAAGAGGTTTCTTTTCAAACAATATTCCACTCATTTAAATCAGACAGTAGTCTTAGATATACTAGAGATAGGTGTAGTGGTGAAATAAGAGGTGGGTAGGCTAAACTGCAGTAAGGAAAAGCGCTACTGGATGTTTTTAAAAAAAAAATTTAAATACATAAGACATTCAGAATATATGATAATGGTGAAGATTACTGTTTACAAGTGGTATGGCTACTAGTAGTAGATAGTTCCCTGAGTGCATACACACTATTAGGAAGTGCATTGAATGTATTGAGTGGTGGATAAACTATCAAGAGGTGGATAAACTATTTCTGAAATTCAGTGGTGGATAAACTGCGTTTTTCGATTAGCCTCCACTGCAGAAATGATTAGAGATACTATTATTTAGGCTACTTACAAACAGTTCTTGTAAGTTCAATAACGTTAAAAACATTTGAATAACGTCAGACTAACACAGTAAAACATGGTGGATTTACATCGCTAATAGCAAACTTATGCAGCTACACACAATGGACACGATATTCATAACTGTCTAACGTTACATTGCTAACTTTGCTGACGAGTGGAGTTAGCGAGGCAGCAAGCAACCAAAACATACAAGATATTTACTTTATAAACAGCCAAATCATATGAGATGTGCTGCTTTACAGCAGACGACTATATCAGTGTGTTCTCAGTCGAGAAGTAGAGTCGAGTCAGAAAAACCTTACCTCCAGGCAAATGCGTTTAGCACAGCTAGCACTGCTAGTTCCAGAAGTTCCTGGCTGTTCGTCGACATCATCTGGCAAGGTAAATATCGACGGAATTGCGGTTTTCACAGCGGGTCTTTTCACTCCTAAGGGGTTGGGTTCGAAGTCTTCTGCCTTGAAATGACACCGTCAGATGTTTTAGTGCTTCAATGGCTGTGTTCTCTCCGAATTTCGGCTTATTGATAGCCCGTAGCCACTTTTTGCACAACTCCAACTCTTTGGGTAATCTATGAAAATGTACTCCGTGTATTTCCCTTGTGCTGGCTGAACATCCCGGTACCATGCAAGTGCACACCATTTCGAAACACAAACGAGGAGTAATTCACTAATGAGTTCGCTTACTTCACTAGAAATTGTGTGAAATGATTTCCAGGTAGCGTAGAGTTGAGCTCTACGCTCGAGCCTTGGTTGACAGATTATGGGCGGAGTTAAACAATTGAGTTCGACAGTGGGAGTGGCCTGCAGAGCTTGAGCATTGCAATGCACTATGGGGATTGTTGTCTGCAATCCACAAGCACTAAAAAGTCATTCTCTGCCTTTTCTCGGTCAAGAAGGCACCAAATTAGAAATGTATGCTACTATTCTACTACATATATGACCCACTTTCAATACATATTCATGTCTCCACTGGTGGAATGTCCCTTTAAGCGCACATGCACGAGCATTACACTCCACCCTCTCTCCTATGGAAGAATATTAGACTCAAAAGTTTTGTACGTGTGTATCACGTTTTGAAACTGTAGAAATTATTTGTAACTGTAAAAATGATCTGTACAAGTAATTGTCAATATCACAAATATGCCCTACAGTTACAAATCTATTCTACGGGTACGGATCGGTTTTACAGCTACAAATCATCCTACAGTTAAAAATATTTTACAATTAAAAATATATTCTACAATTACACATCAATATTCTACACACAAAAAGCTGTTCTACAGTTACAAATATTTTCTACAGGTGTACAGACTTTTGCACCACCTTAGGGATGAGAAGTGTGTCATATGTATTGTGTGTGTGTGTAACAGGATTTGTAACTGTAAAAATGATTTGTGATTTAACAAAAAAATAACACTAACAATTTTAAGTATTACTCATATGTCGTTCACTTACAAATATATTCCACAGGTATAAAATATTCCACAGTTGCTGTCTTTCAATTACGAAACTATTCTGCCATTACAAATCTCTGCTGCTCGCACAAGTATTTTATACAAGTATACAAATCATTTTGAGACTGTTCTGGCGCTTCCTGTTGAATAGCCAATGGCGATCCTCAGGTTTGGCTAGCCAACCATGAATCTCAGTTCACTAACCAATCACAGAGCAGGAGCAGCGCCGTCGTTGTCTGTGGGTGCAACCAAACCTGGAGTCTACGCTTGGAGCACGCTATTTTCCTGTATTCCTTGAGGTATGTTGGTAGCCTACACCACACAGACATGTTCTATGTCCACTATTCCTTGTTAATACAGCCATTGTACCTGATATATACGGGGCAACGAGGTGAGATCAATCAATGGCAACTAATGTGGGCAACAGACAAATAACTATTATATATAGCAAGCTACCGCTAGTTAGCCAAATCCCACTCAATCTCAATGTAGAATAGCAATGGTAGCTAAATTGTCAGTTTAAAGGACAATTCCGGCGCAAAATGAACCTAGGGGTTAATAACACATTTGTACCGAGTTCGACCGTTCGCTGGGATTTGTTTTCATGCTAGTCGAATGTGACCAGTTTTATTGCAAACCGCTAATTAGCGTTTAATGCTAGCCTTCGGGGCACACGTACAGTAGAAAGAAATCGCTATTTCTATACCACTAACAAGGCTCAAAATAGCACCACACTTACACAGTAGCATAATGAGGGTCTCTACATGTAAACCGAAGCATTGAGAACTTTGTAAGTGTACAGGCAGTTTATTAAAAAGAAACACATTACCGTTCACGTCTGGTTCACATACAGGCAGGCGCCTTGGGAAAACGGAACTCTGGGATGTGAAGTGAATCTCGTGTGAAACGTTGTTGCTGAAAGAAAGGACTGTGCAAAAGAGAAGCACTGAACGCAACAGGAGACATAAGAGATGGCAGGTTATTTGAACGAATTTGAAGACATCGAGGATGAACCCTTATTGGACGTCGGAATATAGCCTACCAACGAAGAGCTGCGGGAGCTCCGTGAAAGGGCTATGAGAGAGAGAGAGCTACCTGTAGTCAATGCTGCACACAGCCTCGCACTTCTGGAAACTGTAGGCTACCTGCGGACATTGTGAAGCTATAGCCACCGAAGAGGAGTGCCTGTGTTGCATGGAGTGGGACCTGTTGCGTCGCGACCCCCAAGAGATGCAGTGTTTTGTAGAGTCTGAAGATTCCCCCTCATTGATAAACAGGGCTGTAGTTGAAACTTTTTTCCATGTCCCGAAAAGAAATTGGAGGCGGCGATCCATACCAGAGAGACCATAGACCAGATGGACATCCACTAAGTAAGTACACTATACAAGTTATGTTACATCGGAGCTATTATTTCTGATAGGCCTATATTGAGCAAATTACGTTTGATTTTAGTTCACATCGCCTGCCTGTATATGTGAACAACCAGACGTGAACGGTAATGTGTTTCTTTTTAATAAACTGCCTGTACACTTACAAAGTTCTCAATGCTTTAGTTTACATGTAGAGACCCTCATTATGCTACTGAGTAAGTGTGGTGCTATTTTGCGCCTTGTTAGTGGTATAGAAATAGCGATTTCTTTTTACTGTACGTGTGCCCCGAAGGCTAGCGTTAAACGCTAATTAGCGGTTTGCAATAAAACTGGTCACATTCGACTAGCATGAAAATAAATCCCAGCGAACGGTCGAACTCGGTACAAATGTGTTATTAACCCCTAGGTTCATTTTGCGCCGGAATTGTCCTTTAAGCAGCATACAAGTGCGAACGGAAATGTAGTGTGTGGATGGAAATAAATAACAACACTCAACATACTTTTGAAGACAGTTTGTTTCAAGTTTGTAACAAATGCGGTCAAAGTTTTAAGGGAGTTTGTCAGTCGGTCATAAGGTAGGCTCAGCAAAACGAGGCAGGCGGCTAGCATTATTATCAAGAGGTGTGCTAACCATTAGGCCTCGTATGCCAGGTCTACCTCCAGATTGTGAGGTGCTACTTCGGACTTGACGAACTCTTATAGTAGGCAACAGAAACTCTTTACTGGAGAAAAACCGTAGTAGGTTTGATGCTCAACAGATTGCTCTGGAGTTAGTTATAAGTTAATAATAAGTATCCATTGATATGTGTGACAAAACATACCAACTGGTGTCAACATCAGCTAGGCTATGTTGGCATTTTCTGATGGTTCTTCATGACTGATCATAAGGTACAAAATAAATAATACAGAAATACAGTGCTGGGCATTGGTAGACAATCATATTAATCTGTCTATGTATCTATTTCTTCTGTGTAAGCAGTTTCTTATGGATCCCCAGTTGATGCCTCCTTCTGAAGCACAGGTGGGTCATAAAATATATTTTACTGTCTATGAAAATAGGTCGCCACCCGATGTGAGTTTCAAAAAGCATACCTTTTGAACTTGTTGACGGCAGTATTCCTACTTAAAACAACATCCTCGGATGTTTTATATTTTGTAAAAGTTAAAGAGAAATCACTACTATTCTATCTTAAAAAGTTGGTTTTTGTTGGTTCCTGTCAGTGATAGATCATTATCTATGATAAATGTATAGTTACTCTCTACACTGGCAGGTTATTAGAGAGGCTGAAAACCAGACTGGAACAGGCTCTTCAAAGGCAGCCTCTGGACCTGGACTATTTGAGTTCCTCTGTACCAGTGAGTTGAGCCTAGTTCACAGAGTACTCACACGCCATTTCCAGAAGAGGTAAGCAAAGTCTGTTTGTTTTTTGTGTAAAATAAGTACAAACATTACCCCTGTTTTCAGAATACTTTCAGAAGGTGCCATTGAGTCCTGCTGTCCTGCTAAAATAAACTTCACTGACAGTTTTTACATATTTTTCCCCTCACAAACTATTAGATACCAGAATACAGTTGTTTTGTACTGTAAAAATAGTATTAAGTGTTGATTTATATATATTTAAAACAAAAGAGGAGATGGCAGAGCCTCATGCTTATAATCATTAATTAATTAATTAATTAATTAAATCATGGACCTACACCAGTAATCCTCACTATTTTTCTCACAAGAGACACATTGGCAGTGCAAAATCAAAAGGAGAGCCTCTTTTACGACAACATACTAAGTCACCTTTGCAAATGTGCATTTCTACATATAAATTGGACATCCCACAAAAAAAGAAATAACACAGCCAATACATTTTCATTTAAGACCAGTCATCTAATACTGGGATGATTGGAAGCTGGCATGCGTGTCCTTGACTTTCTACATGCTGTAATTTTAGTAGCAGGTTTAACAATACCCCCTTTAGGAAGCACCATTAAGGCTTAATAACTTCCTTTCACCTTCATTATTGTATTTGGGTGAAGGGAGAAGTGTAATTCAGATGTTTTTTGTTTTCACAGTGCAGGATTGTATGTTTATGAAGCACATTTGAAAAAAAATATTGACTGTTACCACATACAGTGGGTCCCATTCAGAAGTGGCCACTTCTTTCGCGCTTTCTGTGATTCATGCAGCTGTGTGAAATGTATTACAACTTATCGCCACAAGGTGGCAGTTTAAGTCCACTGTAGCATTTGTAAACAGGGCAGCGGAGTGCATTCAAAGGCGTTGCAGTGGCAGTGAGATACTGTAAGCAGAACGAAACTGAAGATCACCTCGTTGAAGTCATACAGTAGACTAGGCTAAATCAGAGCTTGCTTTTGTTTTTATCAACCTGGGGCCAGAGATGATGGCCTTTGGCGAACAGTTTAGGCCTACTCAAAATTAGTAAAATCAAAAGCACTATACAGATGACATGAAAAAGATTATGATGTATGGATTCCCAAGTGTCCAAGCTTCCAAATGATGTATAACATAACTATGCTACAGTGGGTCCCAGTTTGGAAGGGTTCCTTCAGGAATCACGCACCCCATTTTCTCAGCAGAAATGGCACAAACTGCAGTTGACACAAACAACCACAAGGGGTCACTTTGGAGTTCTGCCACTACTATTTTTGATGCGACTTGACTTACTGCTTCCATGATGCATTTTCCAAGTCAGTAGAACAATCAGAGAAAGCTGAGCCATTACCAAACATATAGGTAGTTAAAAATGAAGAGGCTTATGAGGCCAAAATAAATTGGGGAAAACTATCTGAGGGTGATGTTCTTAAATACTGTTTTAATTCTGATGCTGCTATGAGTAAATTGCAGCTACCTCTGACTGCCATTTGGTGCACCGATATGAATTGCGGGGACACTTCTCACAGGAATGGTTTATGTGATATGTATAATGACATATTGAAAGCCTTAATTGAGGCTAGTAGGTCCTTATTCACGCAGACCAGGAAAACCAGGAATATAAAGCCTGGGTGGAATAATTTTGTTGCAAACCATCATACTGAAGCCAATATGGCTTATAAAGCCTGGGTTTTAGCTGGGCGGCCCAGACAGGGACCTGAGCTTGAGCATAAAAAGAAAATGAATGCCAAATATAAATATGCATTGTGGTATATAACTAAGCATGAGCAGGCGCTAAGTGCTTCCTCAATGGCTGACTACTTGCTTAAAAATAACATAACTAATTTCTGGAATGAGGTGAAAACCCTTAATAGAACCAAGACCGCTCTCCCATGTAACATTGAGGGGGTGACTGCACCAGAGGACATTGTTGACCTCTGGAGGCAGCATTATTCAGCGTTATTCAACTGTATAAAGAGTGAGCCTTATGATGTTGGTGTGATAGAGGACAAATATATCTATTTTCATCCAAATTAAGTTGTTAAGGCCATAGGGCAACTTGCCGACAGAAAAGCTTGTGGCATGGATAACATTACATCTGAGCACCTAAAGCTAGCTGGCCCCAGGTTAGCAGTGCTACTGTCTATTTGTTTCTCTGGGCTGGTGTGCCATGGAATATTGCCTGATTCCATGATGTCAGTCATTCTGGTTCCAGTAATCAAGGACAAAGCTGGTAAGGTTGGTAGTATTGATAATTATAGACCGATAGCCCTTGCCAGCATTATCTCAAAAGTTCTTGAAAGTCTAATTCTTGACAAAATAAGTGACTGTATATCCATCACTGATAATCAGTTTGGCTTTAAGCCCAAACATAGCACTGACCAATGTATCTATGCACTGAAAGAGGTTGTTGAGGCATATAGAAGTCAGGGCTCTACTATGCTTTTAGGTTTTATTGATGCGTCCAAGGCGTTTGACCGCATTAATCATTTTAAATTGTTTAATAAACTCATGCACAGGGATGTCCCCAGCAGCCTGGTACGAATCTTAGACTTTTAGTACTCTAACCAAAGTGTGTGGGTTAAATGGGGGAACACTCTATCTACATCTTTTTATGTTAGTAATGGGGTAAGGCAGGGGGGGATTTTATCTCCAGCCTACATGGATGACCTGTCCAGGCAGTTGGGGACATGCCAAACCGGCTGTATGGTTGGAGAAATGTTGATTAATCATTTCTTATATGCAGACGACCTAACCATTCTATCACCAAGCAGCAGTGGGTTCCAACAGCTACTTAATATCTGTTCTGATTATGGGGTAGAATTTGATATTAAATATAATGCAAAGAAAAGTGTGGTTATGATATGTAGAACAAAAGATGATTTAAACATTAAATTCCCTTCTTTCTATCTATCTGGAGAAGAGCTGGGAGTAGCTAATACCACAAAATATCTGGGGCACATCCTAACAGATACACTGGAGGATGATGCTGACATGAGCAGACAAAGGAGAGTGCTATATGTCCAAGCCAACATGCTGGCTAGAAAATTCCATCACTGCACTACAGATGTTAAAATCAACCTGTTTCGAACTTACTGCTCCCCTCTTTACACAGCTCCTCTCTGGGTTAGATATAAGGAGAGCCTGCTTAAGCTAAAAGTAGCCTATAATGACTGTCTCAGGATTCTCTTGAAGAAACCAAGAAGTACCAGGGCAAGCCAGCTGTTCTGTAGGCTGGGTTTAACTACTTTCATGGCTTTGGTGAGAAATCTCACTTTCAAGTTTATGAACAGGCTGGACTGATCCATGAATGAGCTTATTGTCCAGATAGTAGATCCAAGTCGTAGCTCTGTGAGGTACATGTCAAAAATATGGGAACACTGGTATCTGTGCCTTCATTAGCTCTACTCTTCTGTTGTTGCTGTATAGAATGTGTATATATGAATGTGTGATGTTTTATTGATCTGTGTACAGTATTGTCTTCTGTGGGCCTTGAGCCTGTAATAAAGTTTAAACATATATGATAATACAATAGCGTGAGTTTATATATCTTATACCCTATTTGTCACGGTTACTTATAGATTTGATAGTGTAACGATAAGCGCATGTGTGTGTGTAGTGATAGTGTAACGAAAGCGACTTTCAGCGGGGGAACGGAACTTAAATTGATCACGGTAGTTTAAGCTTACACTTGACAAAACATTCTAATATGAAAATGTAGATGCAATTGTTGTAAGATGGTGCAGCTCCTTTAAGAAAGCACCGTGCGCAGGGATGGAGAGAGAGAAAGCGAGAGGGGATATGTGTTAGAACTTAGATGCGTGTGGAAAAAGTACGTGCTGTTGAGACTGGAGCGAGTCATATTCAAAATAATGCAAAAAATAAATCCGCAGATAAAACCAATTATCCTCATTCATTGCAACCGCAGCATGCCTGCTTGCCGACGTTCAAACGAAAAAGATATCAAAGCACCTTTTGCGTTTGAATGTAGCACAAATTTAAACAGCTTGACAAATGATTTAGCTAATTGATTATAGCCTGTACACCAGCAATTGTTGAACATTTACCTGTACAAGTACATTGACAGTAGCCCAGCCTAACAAGCATGTTGCATGTTGTAGGCCTACTGTAGAAATTTCACTTAAATTGCAACCGCAACATGCCTGCTTGCCGATGTTCAAACGACAACTGAATGACACGGACTTCAGACTCATATTCTCCTCATAACCGTCTATAAAAAAGTGTGTTTTCTTTTCTTTTTGAGCACGTCCGAATCCCAGGACATAACGCACTGGACCTTATAATAGGCTCGAGATATAATTCCAAAGGGGGCAGACAGGGGCCTACTGCACTTAAAACTTAAACAGATTGAACGAAGCTTCCCGAAATTTGAAATTGCGATCAGTGACTGGCATCGGGTGAACGAAGCTTTTCGAAGTTGAACAGGCTATTAAAAACTATTTGCGCACCTCAATGTCACAGGAGAGACTGGGCTCTCCCTTCTATGAATTGAAAAAGACGTTATGCTACCTGCAAACTGGCCTATGATTTCATTGCTGAGTTTGCGGCAAAGCAAGATATGGCGAGTCAGTGTCATTTATTTGTCCAATGTTAGCCTACAGACCATCTTATCAACAGTTTGAATGTCGTGTGTGTTTCTGCTCATTGACAAATACCGTTCAGCACAATGATTCATGCCCAATTAATTTCCCCTGTTGTGTTCGCCTTTGTTACTAAACCCCTCTTCTACTGCACTTTTTACCCCCCCCCCCCCCCCCATTAATGCACAAATAGGCTGACACCAGACATAATTTCACTGCATTTCTTACTTCCAGTAACTATATGCATTTGACAATAAACTTCCTTGTATCCTTGTAGAAAATACTTGTGCGAGCAGCAGAGATTTGTAATGGCAGAATAGTTTCGTAATTGAAAGACAACAACTGTGGAATGTTTAGTACCTGTGGAATATATTTGTAAATGATCGACATATGAGTAATACTTAAAATCGTTGGTGTTATTTTTTTTGTTAAATCACAAATCATTTTTACAGTTACAAATCCTGATACACACACACACAATACATATGAGACACTTCTCATCCCTAAGGTGGTGCAAAAGTCTGTGCACCTGTAGAAAAGATTTGTAACTGTAGAACAGCTTTTTGTGTGTAGAATATTGATGTGTAATTGTAGAATATGTTTGTAATTGTAAAATATTTTTAACTGTAGGATGATTTGTAGCTGTAAAACCGATCCGTACCCGTAGAATAGATTTGTAAGTGTAGGGCATATTTGTGATATTGACAATTACTTGTAAAAAATCATTTTTACAGTTACAAATAATTTCTACAGTTTCAAAACGTGATACACACGTATAAAACCTTTGAGTCTAATATTCTTCCATAAATCTGCGCAAAAATGTGCTTAAGGCCCCCAACTAGAGGTCTTTACTGTATGACTCAATCAGTTGTCCCTAACTGTATGTGGAAATGTAGCCCTTAATTAAATTATGTGCGCTGCATGTCTGGATCCACTGTAGCCTGTCTTCTGCTGTCCAAAACAATTTCTCTTAGTTGATGATAAAGGCTGATCGTCACTATTTGCATGAGCCACGACTAAAAAGACTTATCAAAAATGTTTGATATAGTCGTAACAGCAAAACTAGAAAAAGACTGACTCCGACTGACTTAAAACCGCTAAGATTGGCACCTTACACTAAACAATCTAGTTGACGGGAGCGCGCCGCGATTCCAGTACAACTCCCATGATTTCTGTCCGACTTTGGAAATGTAGTCGCCGACTGTGAAAACAGACCAAAATCGTACAGTGTAAGGCCACCATTAGGTGTACATGTGTTTAAATTAAATATGTACCAAGCCTCCCTCTGTAGAAGGCGGTTCTCACGGTGTCCTCCTCGATTAGGCCAACTAACCGTTTCCAGGCCCATAAACCTGAATGAATTGGCATCATGTCCTGCTGTGTTGAAGTGTCTTGCTACTGGCGATCTTTCATCATTCTTTCTAATGCTATACTTATGCTTGCAAATTCTAGTTTTTAATTGATGTTCTGTTTTGCCCACATAAAGTAACCCACAGGACACGTCAATAAATATACAACAAAAGAGGTTAAGCAGGTAATTCTGCCTTTTACTCTGAACGTCCTGCGTGTGCTTGGATGTGTAAACGATTTTTCAGTAAGCATAGAATTGCATACTACACAATTAAAGCACTTAAAGTTACCGTCTGGGATTTTGAAAGAAAGACATAGCGGACTTGGTGCAGGCAGATATGACCGCACCACGTGATCTCTCAAATTGGATGCTCTTTTATAGCAGAATCGCGGAAGATCTTGAAAAGCATTACCAATTATTGGGTCGCTGCTTAAAACATGCCAGTGATGTTGAACGATATGTTTCAATGAATGGAATATGTGTCCGTAAGTTGACACAAAAGTGATTGGGGTGTTTGTACTTGTATTCGGCTCTGGTAATCCAGAAACGCGTTACGATCTGTGTCTTTGCGGTAAATCTCAGTGTTTAATGAATTACGTTTGGCCAAGCACTTTCATTAAAGAAATAAGAAACTGAGTGAAACCTGCTCCTACAACACAATTCTCTGAGACTGAACTGAGCGGAGCTCCTCCAACTATGTCATTTGAAGAAGTTGAATGCCTCACTAACGTGAGAGCCAGTACCTTCGCGTACACAGAACAGGATTCTATGAAAATCCTCTTCCCCATTACTACGATGGAAATGCCGAACGACACTTCGCAATACAATCTACTGGAAAATCTCGAATCATGAAGAAACCCACTTTGGGTCGTAATGTTCCCTTGACCCAGGCTGCTTGTCATTGACAACCAAATCAAGAAACTGACTACCGTCCGAGAGGAGATTGCCGATCTCGAGATGCAACTTAAGAGCAAATTTTCCTCGGCACAGTTCAAAGAACTTTTGGAGAAGTGTAAAGCGCAAATACATATATACAAGACTGAGACACAGCACATAAAAATACCGGAGAGATACGATGGATTACATACACGTTATGTTTTCTGAGGTAAATGACATGTTTTCTGAGGAAAATCACAGGTAAATGACAGAAAACATGTCATTTACCTGAGAAAACATGTCATTACCTGAGGTTTTAAAAGTTAAATGACAGTTAGCCTTTGGCTAGAAAATGGCAAAACACCATGCAAAAATATTTCAAGCTCAAGGTCAAAAATTAGGAGAAAATTAAACCGTGCAAAGTATTTTAAAAAAAATATTAGATAATTAAACCGTGCAAAAATATTTTTCAGAGCACGTCATAAAAGGGGCTGACTCCAATATTTTTCAGTTTGGCCTGATTTCTGTGGAGAGCATCCGCCAAGCCAGCCGGCGCCAGCGTGCGCCAAACATCACCGTGCCAGATGATATGGAATTGGCTCTTTCTTGACAACCCGGGGGGCGTGAGGCGCTGGGTGGAGAAACTGCAGGAGGGGAATAGAGCCGTCACAACGGCCAGGGTGGTGGTGTCCACTTACGCCAAGAGGGTGCACGGATCGAAGATCCGTAATGTCATGACATCAAAACAGCCGACAAGTTTTACGCCCTCTCCCTGAACGCCGCAGAGTCCCACTTCGGAGATGGCCGTCAAAAAAATGAGGGCGCAGAGGCTCTCGCACGCCGGCCGGAAGCCAGAGCTCCCCTCCTCCTCCAGCGAGGATGAAAAGGCGTGTGCCTCCACCTCTGCCTCCGTGGCCGCACCGTCCGCCCTGAGGAAGCGGACAAAGAAGAAGGACCGCCGGTCCAGCACCTCCAGCGACTAGGAGCCGGGCCATCCTGCTCCAGCTAGGGACTGGCAGGATCCTCATCAGAAGAGAACCCTTCCCTCTTGCCAGGTTGCTTGTACGCGAGCTCACGCTTAGACAAGCACCTGGCAAGCGGGCACTCAGAGTTCTCGGCCGAGGAAAGGCAACGGCATGTGGCGGAGACGAAACGTCTCCTTAGGCCTTAAGCCAACTCAGGGCTCTGAGAGCTCTGAGACCCCAACCGTCAATGGTGTCGACGCTGGACCTTGACGAGGCAGACCAGCTCCCCTCCTCCACCTCCGCCACTGCCTCCGCGGAGTGCGGCACATCCTGAAGGCCAATGTGTCCCATTGTGATGGATTGCTCTGGGTGTCAGAGTGAAAAGTGAAGGCCATGTTTGCCGGCGCCGCTGCTGTAAACAAAAAGTGTCTCCGAGACAGACGCTTCGTTGAATTTCGGGTCATTTTTATTTCTTCAATTTATAATGTCGTTGGGCATGTCTTACAAACCCAATGTGCACCAACAGATTCCGGGTGCTTCAGGGAACCAAGGTGAGCGAAAAAGTAAGATTCTTGTTTCGTCTACGACGTATTTTGTCGACCGTAAAAAAAAATTGCCTCACAAAGAATACCTGGGCAAAGACCCGTTTATGTAGTTTTGTTCAGTTAGATATATATAAGGTCTGGACCTTGACGAGGCAAACCAGCTCCCCTCCTCCACCTCCGCCACTGCCTCCGCCTCCTGAAGGCCAAGGTGAGGACCCTCTGCCGGGAGCTTAAAACCTGCGGCCACCACGATCAACGCTGCATTGCCTCTAAGTGTCGCCAACTGACGATACACATTGGAAATGTGCGTACGCCAGACATGAAGTTTGCGTCACGTTCAAGTCAGTCTTCGTACATCCGGACGTGAGCGTGAGAAGTGGTGTACGCAGCATTTTTGTGCGTACGCAGGCTTTGTACATCAGGCCCCTGGTCGCCAGCCTTAAACGATCGCTGTGCAGACTTGCGATCAAACCGAGTCTTCATTTTGAGCTGAGTCGAAGACAGGGCTTTCTGAGCACAAGCACAGGCGTGATGCAGGCGCTCACGAAATGAACTGTCTCACACTCCAACTGCTCACGTAGCATTCTCAAAGGACCTCTAACGGTGTGGCCGAAAATCAGATCAGCTGGACTAAAACCCAATGACTCTTGAGTCGTTTCACGTGTAGCAAACAGCAGCAGCGGAAGACCATCATCCCATTGTTTGGCAGAATTAGGACAACATGTACGGAAAATAGTCTTCAGGGTCTGATGGAACCTCTCCAGTGCCCCCTGTGACTCGGGACGGTAGGACGAGGAGACAACATGTTTGATAGACAGCTGCTGTAATATCTGTTTAAACAAACGTGATAAAAAGTTTGATCCCTGATCTGTCTGGACCACTTTGGGCAAACCAAAAGTTGAAAAAAAGCGAATGAGTGCTTTTACAATGGGCTTTGCCTTTAATGACTGAAGTGGAATTGCCTTTGGGTACCGAGTGGCTACACACATTATTGTCAACAAATAGCGATGTTCAGATTTGGACTTGACACAATCTAAGATAACGCGCTCAAATGGCTCCCCGATAACGGGTATAAGGTGAAGTGGTGCAGGTGGAATGGTCTGTTTGGGTTTTCCTGCTAGTTGGCAACGATGACATGACCGGCAATGTTTCGCTACATCAGCCTTGAGGCCAGGCCAGAAGAAGTAACGTAGGATGCGATCATAGCTTTTTCGAACACCTAAGTGACCTGCGGAATCATGGTCGTGGCCAAGCGTTAGCACATGCAAATGAAATTTTGCAGGAACTACAAGCTGATAAGCTACATTCCAGCCTAAAATCATCACGTGTGACAGAATCCACTTTCTCACCAATAAGCCATTATCCCAAAAATAACTCACTGAAACGGTTAACAGTTCTCCTTTTTCAGCAGCTGCATGGCACTTGGCTAAGGAAGGATCCACCCACTGTTCCTGCTGCAACAACTTCCTATCAACAGGCAGAGAGAGACAGGATTTTAAAACTTCAGCACTGCTGTGAATGGACAGCGAACGGGGCAGCGAACGAGGTTGGACTAGCCGATCGGGAAACTTCAGAACCACCGCTAGCGGACAGCGACCGACGTGCCGATTTCCCTGAACGCTCCGGAGTTAGCAGAGGGTTGTCTAGAGCCATGAACGTGTTAGCCAAGTCCTTAGACCTGCGGGCTTGAGCTCGAGTCACAGCACACATGGGAAACACCTCTGAGTCACCATTAACGTTTTCTAATGGTTGTGAAACCACTTCTGGATACGGAATCACTTTCTCACGAGCAAGGTCATTCCCGATAAGAACATGAATGTTCTCCATAGGTAACCGAGAACAGACACCTACTTTAACACAACCAGAAGATAATTTACTCTCAACATACACGTTGTGCAAAGGAACTTTTAAAACGCCCATTTCAATACCTTGCACAACCACATCAGATCCGCTATAACTGTCATCAGAAAAAGGCAATACAGTAGCGAGAATGAAACTTTGGGCGGAACCTGTATCTCTCAACATTCTGATAGAAATTGCATCTTCCTCACGACCAGTGAGTGAAACCTTTCCATCAAGTACAAACGGGGCAAAAACGGAGTCAGTTTTCCCCTTTGACTCAACTAATGGGCGAACAACACCAGAACCCTTGGCATCTTTTTTTCCTCCCCACATTTTTCGCTGCTTTCTTTTTTTAACTCTGGGCATTGAGAAATGAGGTGAGTTGCCTCATGACAATAAAAACAAGCACGTGAATCACTAGTTACCTGCTGCGTTGAGCTGACAGGTTTAGACCGCCTTACGCTCTGCTGCATGGTGGGAGAAGAAGCCACATCACGGTGAGGAACAGAGGACAAAAGACTTCTATGCGTAAGCACAAATTCATCGGTACAAACTTTCTGGTCGTTCAAATACATTGCAACACTGTCAGGTATGCAATTCTTAAACTCTTCCAGCAACATCAATTCTCAGAATTGCTCTTTGATGTGTGCACGTTGAGATGCACACCACCAGTTAAATGCACCTTCCTTCTCTCTCGCAAATTCCACATACGTGAGTCCGTCAGATTTTTCGCCGACCACGGAATTTTTGCCGATATGCCTCAGGCACCAACTCATAGGCTTTTAAAATAGCAGTTTTAACAAAACTATAATCAGACCTTTGTTCAATACTCAGAGAAGAATACACAGATTGTGCCTTTCCTGTCAAAACCGTGGCAAGGAGAAGACACCACACATCGTTAGGCCATTTCAAAGTGACTGCCACCCTTTCAAAATTAACAGTCGGCCCAATAAGGATCTCCTTTGCCACCAAAGCCAGTACAACAGCTTTAAAGAGATTTTCCTTACGTTTTTTTATCCTCTGCAGACAACGAAATGGAATATTGCTCCACTATCATAGTTAGTTGCTCTTTCGTGCAATGAGTCAGTATATCCTCAGAAGGAGTCTTAATAAACTCATCAACCTCGGATGACATTTTCATTACTGCAGGCCTCACAATAATGAAAATCCCCTTACACAGCGCTAATTAAACGAAATCAAAACTATAATTGCTTTTCCCCTCCACCACAAAATGTAATGTTCACGAGAGAGAGAAACTCTTGGCAAAACAAAGAGAGAGCCAAGAACATGTGTGCCACTACTACCACAAAAAAAGTCCTTACACAAAGGCACCAAAAACAAATGCTGCCACTACAGCGCACAAAAAATCTATTAATAACGAAGTCTGCTACTCTGCTCCAAAAAAAATACAGGTCATTTTATACCTCTCAAAAAAATAACGAAACAAAAATCGAGGTATTAATAGACATGCTACTAGGAAGTTGGGTTGGACCACAAAACCCAGACAGGGCGAAACTCTGGACCCTACATGCCCACAAAACTAACTAAACCTTACATATCTTCAGGGCTTACCAATTGAAGATTTCGAGAAATCTCCCCCCGGAGTCACCCCACAAAGCCACCACCAAATCAAAGAAAGGAATAAAACGCTAAACTCACCAGAGTCCCTGGGCCACAAACGCACTTCCACAAAGACCTACTAACGCAATCTGGAAGGAGCAAACAGACAACGTTAAAAAATCACAGTTGTAGAAAAAATGTATCTATTAAGGCAAAAATGAAATCGAATGAGCCACACACTATAATTTGTGGGGGAAAAAATTAAGCAAATGAGCCAATAATTTGCAACAATAGGGGGGGGGGAAATATCAGTATAGACTAAAAAAAAAGAACTGGACAAAGCCTTCAATTTCTTTTAATCGGGACAATTAAACGAGTAGGCCTAGGCCACAAAAAGAACGGACAAGAGCCCCCAATTTGTTATGTCCCTTGTCTAGGGCAATAACGGGCAGACAAAAGATATACAATTAATTATATTTATTAATAACAAAAATAGAATAACTTAGGAAACTAAGGCTCAATTTTAAGGTTTACGAATAAGTACGGCAAACTAAGGAAAATTTACCAAAGTAGGCCTGAACAAGCTGAAGCGTCAGAACGAAAAAAACAACTCTGGCCCGAGGCTGGGCTCGAAGGTGGTGAGGAGTGGCGTGGCAGGCGTCTCAAAGAAAGTCGGAAGAGCGCGCCCCTGCTGACGTCATGGCTGAACTTTTAAAGGGCCAGCAGCCCGAAGCAGACTGCAATTGGTCAATTAAGCTGCACCGGCAATCAGCAAACTGGCAAAGAGGCAATCTGCAACACAAGAATGAACAAGGGAGCCACAAGGAACAGATATTTTATATACATATATACGACCACAGGGTCGTAACAACATTACACACGTCTCATGCCGCTTTGTATCTTTCCTCTCTCCGCAGGTGGACGACCACAACACGGCGTGCTCCTTCGGCGCAGCCCAGCTCTTCCTCTGGCCGGAGGAATTTCAGTGGCTGCGGGACTGGGTGGCCATGAGGGGGACGGCCCATCCCCCACCTCCAAAGGACAACAGGCTGGTGTTCTTTACTTCTGGCAGGGGTCCTTCAAAGGACATGAACAGCTACCTTCGCCTGGCCTGGGGGGAGATGGGTCTACCGGGGAGGCCCATCTTCACCGATATCAGGATGGCGGTGGCCAGCTATGCAAAGAGGGTCCACGGATCAAAGATCCGCAATGTCATGACACAGTACATGTGTCATGACATCAAAACAGCCGACAAATTTTACGTCGCAGAGTCCCGGCTGATGAGGGAGCGGTTCGACGCGACCACTTCCGAGATGGCCATTAAGAAAATGACGGCGCAGAGGCTCTCACATGCCGGCTGGAAGCCGGAGCTCCCCTCCTCCACCTCCAGCGAGGATGAAGAGGCCTCCACGGTCAAGCCCTCCTCCCCCGCCTCCCTGGCCACACCCTCTGCCCCGAGGAAGCGGACAAGGAAGATGGACCGCCGGTCCAGCAGCTCCAGCGACCAGAGGTGCCGTACCAAGAGTCCGGCAGCTCGGCCCTCAACGAGGAACTCGAGGACATGGAGCGGGCCCTCCGAGAGCTAGACAGGGACTCGTCAGACTCTGAGGTGGCCGCAGAGGAGGCGGCCAAGGAAAGGGTAAGTCCAGCCAACTCAGGGCACTGAAAGCGTTGCACCCCCAACCGTCGATGGTATCGACGCTGGACCTCGACGACGTTGAGGCAGACCAGCTCCCCTCCTCCACCTCCACCTCCAAATATTTTTCAGATTGGCCTGAGACAATGACACAGACCAAAAAAGAGATATATTGTCCCATCTGCCAGCGGCTTTATGCCGCTCTGGCAAACCACCTGACCCACGGGCATCAGGTGACAAACCCAAAGGAGAGGAGCATCCTGTTCCAGCTGGGGACAGGCAGGATTCTGATACGGTCTGAACCCTGCCCCTTGCCAGGCTGCTTATACGCAAGCTCGCGCTTGGACAAGCACCTGGCAAGCGGGCATTCAGAGCTCTCGGCGGAGGAGAAGGAGCGGTTGGTGGCAGACACCAAGCAAAAGAAGGCCTTATACCAACTCAGGGCACTGAGAGCCTCTAACCCCCAACCGCCGATGGTGTCGACGCTCGACATCGACGTCGTCGAGGCGGACGACTAGGTGGATGCTGAGTGCCAAGAGCCAGGATGCGACGCGGTAAGGCGCGAGAACGCCAGCCTGAAGGCCAAGGTGAGGACCCTCTGCCGGGAGCTTAAAACCTCCTGGGCCAGACGGTTGTCGGCAAAGACGCCCACGCCAGCCGCCGCCAGCGTCCGCCAGCCGCACTCGCGGTGCCAAGAGCGCCAGCCGTGCCAACTGCCGCCAGCGTCAGCCGCAGCCAGCATCCGCCAGCCGCCGCCAGCCGCCGCCACGCCAGCAGAGCCCGCCATGCCAGTATCCATTGAGGCCTACTTGGCTGCGTATTATACATCTTTATTTGCACCCTCCGGCATGAGGAAGCATAGGAGGACCATGATTTATATTCAGTTAGCAAAGAATTTGCTGCTCTATATGAAAAGTTTATAGATTATATGCTTTCAGAAAATATATATTTTAGAGTGTTTAATTTGTTTTTCCTGGACTGTACATGCCAACATATATCCCCTTTACACTAGATTCGCCTATACATTATAGAGGGCATTGTATTGTACATGCATGGAGGAAGATAAGATATGTCTTAACTGGTGTTATATCTCATCTATATGCTTTTAGAAAATATATGGTTTTGGGTGTTTAATCTGTTTTGCCTGGACAATATAGGCTAAAATGTATCCCCTTTACACTATATTTGCCTATACAGAATAGAGTATGTATTATGCTTGGTGTGGAGGAAGATGGAAATGTTATTTTGTTGATTTCTGTTGAGTTTGCGAGTAAGTGGCTGTTTTATGACTTTAATGAACCGTGACCCATGTACTGTATAGGCATGCATTGTATATTTGTGTAGATCAATAATTGTTGGCATCTATCATTAGGGGGGAGCTAATTAAACTGAATCTTAAACTATATGCATAAGTAGATCAGAAATAATTATTATATCATTATTCATCATCCTCTGACTCCTCTGAAAGGAACTTGTGTGGATTGTCACATTGTTCATTTTGACACGTTCCACAGGCAGCAGTGCAAGGTAGTCCATATCTTCTACACGAACAGCAGAGTGTCTTGCAGAAATGCACACAATTAAGAACAGTTGACTGTCTCTGTACTTGGACAGTGGCGGATTTAGCAAATTGGAGGCCCAAGGCGAAGGTTTGTATGGGCCCCCCCATCCGATCTTTAAAAGAGAATGAAAAAAAATGTAGCCTACCGACTGAATGGTGAATAGGCAAGTAAAGCTAATCTACGGGAAAGTAAAGGTTGGAGAGGAGAAAAAAACCTTCCCCTTTAAAACCCTGCATACACTTCTTTACTCCAAAATGAAGATGGAAAGCAGAGAACACACAAGCACTGTAGCACTACACAAACTAATAGTCGCGATAGCCCAACAAAGAACTCGACCCCCACCCCCCACCACCACCTAAAAAACCCCGGTGATGGCCCTTTAATTCCCCTTTACGCCTGTTTGCTTTTCTCCTACTCATATTATAGGCAACTTCTTGAAATATAATTGTTTTAATACTTATATACAGTATAAATTGGTACACTTTACATTTCTGTATACTATCTTGTCATAGCCTACACCAGAACGAGCATCAGGTGGCTGAAATGCAGTCATTTCTAACCTATTTCCAACTGCTGCATCTGCTTTGCACAGCTTAACATCTGATTATAACTTCACCATAGGGTAGCCTACACAATTTAACCGGCAATGGCTATATTTAGGCTATAGGCTTAACCCTTTAGGCGCCAGGTTTTAAAAAAAACATCATTCGATTTTTACATCAAAATTTCAAAAGGCCATGGCTTGAAAGTGGTCAGAGATAAAGTCCTACTGTAAATGTGAAAATCATTGAGTATGAACAAAAGTTTATGAAGGGGGTAAATTTACACATCTAATTTGCATATTATGACGTCACTGGATGACAACCACCTCGAATTATGCACATTTCAGTAAATACTGGATGTTAAACATATATTTGAGCAGTTTTGCTTACTTTTTTGTCATTTCACCCACATAACACCTGAACAGGAAAGCAGTCACATGTAAACCAACAATAGTAAACTATTACTATAACCACAAACCTTATTCTACTATACAATAAAGTAGCCTGGTGAAATCAGTTCCTATCGCGGGTGACTTTGTAGTTCTTCAGAGCCCTATTTTTACTACCCCTGCTGTCTTTACTACGTCCATTACGGACACTATCATCACCTTTACCACTGGCACCTTCAGCTACGTTGCGCAGAGGGTCGACATAAGCGTGGTATGCTTAGTGAACACTGTCGGAAAGACGCAAATGATGCACCTCCATTCACAGACGCAGCGTGACTAGACGATCGCTCATATTCTCCAAAAGGCAGATATTCTCCTTCAGAATCAGACTAGGTAAATAGCAGACCCAAGACTTCATCACATGTTAACTTTTTCTTCAACATTTGGTGTATTTCTGCTTCAATTTGTGCAAAACTATGGCCTGCATTGCTTCTGTGTTATGGAGGAAATGCACGTCTTCTTATGTGTTTCTCGTGTGTAATCGCGTGTAATACCACGTCCATTACGGACACTATCATCACTATTACCACTGGCACCTACAGCTATGTTGGGCAGAGGGTCGAAATAAGCATTGTATGTTTAGTGAACACTGTCGGAAAGACGCAAATGACGCACCTCCATTCACAGACGCTCCGTGACTATCACTGCCAATAGACAATCGATCATATCCTCCAAAATGCAGATTTTATCCTTTAGAATCAGAATAGATGAATAAAAGACCCGAGACTTCATCACTCGTGAATTTTTTTTTCAACATTTGGTGTATTTCTGCTTCAGTTTGTGCAAAACTATGGCCCGCATCGCTTCCGCGTTATGGAGGAAATGCACGCCTTCTTTGTGTGTTTCTCACGTGTTGCTCCCGTGCTTCCTGAACATTTTGAAAAAAAGGTTGAGCTTGAATCGAAGCTCTGGGTGTCTGCCAACTAGTGGTGGAGAGTACAAATGAGATTTGTCACCGTACATGGATCTATCGTCTGTTTTAATCAGTGACGTTGTTTGTCGCAATTTTGCGACTTTGGCGGGTAAATGTCACTCGGACAGACCCGAGAGAATTGTTGTTTTTTTTACTCCAGCCGACAGTCTGTCCTGCATTGACAACATGCTGCATAGCCTAAACAAATGTTATAGGTTTTTCTACTTTTTTTACTTGTATGCTCGATTTTAAACTATCTACTTTGTGAATGAAGTTGTAGTCTACTTTCCTTTGTTCAATGTGCTTGTTGAACGATGCTGGCAAGCGTGTCCCTGTTTCCCTGTCATCATGTCATTGCTCTCGTCTCGTTGTTGCTGCACCTTCCAGTGAAGTTTTCTGAGCTGTTAGATTCCGTGTAGCCTAACGACACGGGCTGATACCACATAAGCCAGACGTAACTTTTATAATCGTGGGGCAACGCTTTGGGTGAATTCGCGATGTAGGCCTAATTCACTAACGAAACTGGCATGAGAGGGGAGATTTTCTGACGTTTCAACAACGAAACAGAGTTTGCCATCGTTGCAAGAAGTAGGCAAAGCAAATTTGTCGCTAGTTGCTAGATGGCATTTTCTTTTGCTAGGGATGGCCAAAAGTCACTTAATCTAGCGACAAAGTAAATTGGCAACACTTTCCCAGACGTCCTTTATCTTTCACGCAACGCACGTTACAGACTAGTCCATTTCATTGTGGAAGTAGGGGGTGTATGTGAAGGGACATAACCATGAACTGGACATTTTAACTACTACGTCAATGTTTTATCTATGCCTGTGTATTAAGACCGCCCCTGTACTTGGATCTAACATGAAAGAGTATTTGATTGAGGTTGATTCCATTCCATTCGGTAATCAGTATCTGAAAGCTAAATTGAGGGAGCGGTACGGGAATGACATATGTTTCACAGAAGGGAAAGGTTTTGAAGGCATGGTGACATTGAGAGAGAAACCATCATGCATCCTCAGGTCCTACTATAAGAACACAAAAAAAGGTGGAGATAAAGAGTCATCAGTGACCTCTTAATCTGATAAAACATGAAAAACACTTTCCTAGGCTGAATAATGCTTCAGATATAGGCAAAATTAGTCTCTGGTGGCCATCTTGGACGCCATCTTGAAAATTCTAAGTCTTTGAAAATGATGATCTGATACTTTAGTGTGACATATATGATTCAGTGACCGCTAAATCTGATAAAACACGACAAACACTTTCCTAGGCTGAATAATGCTTTAGATATAGCCAAAATTAGCCTCTGGTGGCCATCTTGGACGCCATGTTGAAAATTCTAAGTCTTTGAAAATGATGATCTGATACTTTAGTGTGACATATATGATTCAGTGACCGCTAAATCTGATTAAACACGACAAACACTTTCCTAGGCTGAATAATGCTTCATAGCCAAAATTAGCTTCTGGTGGCCATCTTGGATGCCATCTTAAAAATTATAAGTCTTTGAAAATTATGAACTGATACTTTAGTGCAGTGTTTCTCAAACTTTTTTTCTGGGGACCCACTTTTTAAAAATGACAGACTATCGCGACCCAACTCGTGACTGTGGTAGTTAACAAACTAGATCAGTGGTTCTCAAACTTTTTCTTTCATTCCCCACTTTGAGGGGGCATTCTCGAGCCCCACCTGTCCCTCATCGCTCTAAGAAAGTGGTAGGTCAAGCTTAAAATTTTCAAATTTATTGAAATAATGACAAGTTCTAAATATATCCTCTTCAACAGAGTTAAAATCAGCTGGTGCTGCAGATATAATAATAAATAAATACATAACACACATATTTCTGTTTTCCAGCAACTTATTAGGAAGCATAGGCCATTACAGCATTGTACAATATATTCAATGAAATGCCAACATGCTGCATTAAATGGATCCATAATCCATTCATACTGAGCACTGCTGGTTGGGAAATATTTTTGAAATAAACTTTGCAGGGATGTGATGTAGGCCTACTGTTTAATACATGGGATCACAAGAGTGCCTCCCAATCAAACGTTTCAGCGATTTCGCTCAGAAATCTCAAAGGCATAATACTGTCGCGATCGAGGCGCCTGTCCCATACTCAAGTTTTTTTGGTGAATGCAGTAATCTTATTTGCTAGGTGAGGTAGGTGCTTGTCTTTGCCTTGTAACTGGACATTTAACTGAAATGTATCGCTAAGATATATCAAATATATCGCTAAGATAGGCCAGCTTCGTCAAGAAATGTTCATTAGTCAGTGAACGTGCTTGCAGATTCAAACATGCGCTCTTCCTCCAAGAAGAGGCGACTCGGAGCTCAAACACGCGCGACAGCACTTCACCTCGGGAAAGCCACCTTGCCTCGCTGTGAAACAGTACAGCCTTTTGGTCAGCTTCTCTTCGCAAAGTGTGGAGAATAGACGCGCTTTTAAGGGCCGGGTTTTGATGAAATTCACCACTCTCACAACAACGTTCAAAATCTCATATAGGTCGGGACTAACTAAGCTGCCTTGACACGAGCGCTTCCCTGTGAATATCACAGTGCGTCCATTGCGCATCGGGTGCTACCTGGGCCCAGGCTACAGATAAAAAATAAATTAAAAAAACTCCTGTTTTTCACGTCAGTTCGCGCCCCACCTGGCATGTCTCTGCGACCCAGTAGTGGGTCGCGACCCACAGTTTGAGAAACGCTGCTTTAGTGCGACATATATGAATCAGTGACCGCTAAATCTGATTAAACACGACAAACACTTTCCTAGGCTGAATAATGCTTCATAGCCAAAATTAGCTTCTGGTGGCCATCTTGGATGCCATCTTGAAAATGACAAGTCTTTGAAAATGATGTCCTGTCTAAAATGTACTGTAGGTGCTTTTAGGGCATTTTGAAGGGAGAGAATATGTTCATTTCATGAACTTTATGGAAATATACTGTTTGAAGGGAGAAAATTGTCAGTGAATTTAGGCTTTGTGTGTTAAACCATGTGTCACTAACCACTAAACCATGTGCTGCCATTTTGGCTCATGCAGTTCTTTTAATACATACCATTTGAATGATAAGTACATGATAATTAACAGTGTTGGTTAGATGTACGTACATCTACACTGCAAAAAGTGATATCTTACCAAGTGTTATAATCTTATATTAAGATAAATACAATCTAGTCAGTATTGAATTTAGTATAAAGGTATTTTGAACTCTCTACCAATGGCGGGTCAAAGTTGGTGTTACGTAATTTCCAAAATGAGGTACCATTGGAGTCACAGGGAATTTTGTTTTGTGATTTCAGCAATGACAAACTCAAAAGTTGTCCGAGAGTGCCCACTTTGCCAGAGGCCATACAAAGACATGCGCAAACATCTGACCCGCGGCCATCAAATGGTGAACATGAAAGAAAGGGATATAGTCCTCAAGTTGGCCGCGGGTCAGATCATGATCCGGTACGAGCCCTGTCCAGCCGTGGGCCGCACTTACAGCAGCTCACGGCTGGACAAGTACCTGGCCAGGGGCCGCCCAGAGCTGACGGAGGGAGAGAGGGACCAGTACCTGGCCAGGGGCCGCCCAGAGCTGACGGAGGGAGAGAGGGACCAGTACCTGGCCAGGGGCCGCCCAGAGCTGACGGAGGGAGAGAGGGCCAAGTACCTGGCCAGGGGCCGCCCAGAGCTGACGGAGGGAGAGAGGGCCAAGTACCTGGCCAGGGGCCGCCCAGAGCTGACGGAGGGAGAGAGGGACAAGTACCTGGCCAGGGGCCGCCCAGAGCTGACGGAGGGAGAGAGGGCCAAGTACCTGGCCAGGGGCCGCCCAGAGCTGACGGAGGGAGAGAGGGACAAGTACCTGGCCAGGGGCCGCCCAGAGCTGACGGAGGGAGAGAGGGACAAGTACCTGGCCAGGGGCCGCCCAGAGCTGACGGAGGGAGAGAGGGCCAAGTTGCTCGAGGCGGCTAAGAATAAGAAGGCCATCGCCATGCCACGGTGAGTGACAGGAAGTGACTAAGGCTGGAAAGTGGTGCAGGACCAAAATAATGTTTGTGTTGTTGTGCATGTGCAGTGTTTCCAAAAGGACCTCTGGACCTGGAGGTTTTTAGACGATGAGAAAGCGCAGCCTTCTTAAAACATTGTTTGTAAATGTAGTCTGTACTGAATTGTTTGTAAATTAATGTCTGACGTAACACATAACTAAATCCACATATGTCCTTCTGCAGATATGTCGCCCACATCCAGGAGAGTGGGAGGGCGGTCACCACGCCCAATTTTTATTTGCGCAATGTGGCGCAATTTTTAACTTATTTTCGTGAGACACCCCCAAAACTGAGCCGCCTGACAAATGCTCAGTTGGTGGGGGTGTCTCGTATTTTAAAGAAAGCCCTCTCCGACCTGAGGCGGCACGTCACCCTCCATCAGGTGAAGGTCAAGGCGCATAAGATGGAGAATGTGGTGCCACCCGAAACGGTGGTGAAGTGCCGGGTCATGGCTGCACACATTCATGTTGGTCTGATCAGTGTGAAATTAGAGTATGTTGTAGATAAGGACATGTCTTACCCACTCCACAGTACACCCGAGGCAAATAAATTATAACGCCAGACTATCGATGTAAATGTCTGTATTGATACTGTTATTTCTAACGTTATTCTATCCTTGCATTTCAACGATCGCATTACATTTTGAGGGACTAGTTTCTTAGCAGCAGCGGAATTATACTTGCTCCGGTTCGTAGTACTGCGCCGAAAAGTAAACAGTAAAGCGCACTCCAATGGGGATACCTAGTAGTAGCCTTGGTAATAGCAGTCCGCCGCTGAGTTGCAAAATGACTACTAACAACTTCAGGGACCAAAGTATAACTATTGCAACGCGATGCAAGGGTAGTTGTATTTCTTACACTATTCTATCAACACAGACATTTACATCGATTGTCTGGAATTTGCCTCAGGTGTACTTTGGAGTGGGTAAGACTGTCTTTAGTGGCAGGCTAGCACATACCGTTGACTTGCGCTAGCTTAGCACCTGCGAACTCTGTAATTACAAGGACTGGATGAAACGTGTTGAAAACAGTCTCCACTGATGAATATCACACTTGCTTACTTGGAAATGAGGTCTTATGTCCAAAATCCTGAACCACCCCTTTAACATTTGCCGAGTGTTTTCCCTTCATATCTCCGATAGTTTTCATTTTAAAAGAAATACATATGGGACAGGATCATGCATGTGAAGATAGATAGATAGATAGATAGATACTTTATTGATCCCCAGGGGAAATTCAAGAAAAGAAGTGAATAGATAGGCTGATTAATAAGCACAAATATAAGATATTTCCCTGATTGACTGCATGGCTACTTTGATTTTCCTCGAGTAAGCATTCGCATTATTGTCACACTTGTCTTCTGTCAGGATCTGGCCCGGACTTCTGAGTTTGTGCCACCCTGGTGGCCATTTTGTGTCCTGTGTTTGTCTTGCCTGTTTCCCATGTGCTTTGTGTTTACCTGCCTGTCACCTGTCTTGTCTCCGCCCCATCTCCTTATTTGGTCATGCTTCCTGTCTCGTTAGTTTTCCCTCCTTTTCTGCCTCTTCACCTGTTCCCTGTTATTGTCTCGTTGGTTTCGTCCAGTCCTCTGTCTCTCTTGTTAATTGCTCTGTGTATTTCTACCCTCCTGTTTCTTTGTTCCCTGTCGGATCGTCTCTCTGTTTGTCTTGTCAAAGCCCATACAGTATGTTTATATGTAAGTAAGTAAGTCTAATTGTTAAGTTCGTGCTAAAATAAACCCTGTTTTTTGTCTGTAATTCCGCCTGGTGGAGTCTTGCATTTGGGTCCTATCCGCGTATCCTGACAGAACGATCCGACCAATAATGGACCCAGCAGACCCTGAACCGCCCTGGGAGGAACCTCAGCAGATGGCCTACTTGTTTGAGAGCTTAAATGCAGTCCTACATGGCAACACGTCGTTGGAGAGAAAGCTGGCAGCCGTGACCCTAATGGAGAAGAATCTCTCCTCCAAATCTTGGCTGGCGGCACTTCCAGCGGCAGCCAAGTTGCTGGCTCAGACCACTGGCTTGAGGAGAGGCCTGCAGGCGCTCCTTGCTCCCTCCAGTGAGGCTGCTAGTCTCCCACCTGACCCTGCCCCTCCAGCTCATTGCCAGGGGCTTAGGGTGGGCGTGCTGCGCCTGCAGCCGGTCACCTCAGGTCCAGAGCCTCAGCCTGACGAGTTCCAGTTCCCCCCTGAACTCATTCAGGTCCCTCAGGCTAACTCCAGGAGGAGACGTGCCAAGCGTCGTCCAACCCGGTCCTCTGACACCATGCCTCCTGCGCCCAGCCCAGAGGCGCCTGCTCCTGCGCCCAGCCCAGAGGCGCCTGCTCCTGCGCCCAGCCCAGAGGCGCCTGCTCCTGCGCCCAGCCCAGAGGCGCCTGCTCCTGCGCCCAGCCCAGAGGCGCCTGCTCCTGCGCCCAGCCCAGAGGCGCCTGCTCCTGCGCCCAGCCCAGAGGCGCCTGCTCCTGCGCCCAGCCCAGAGGCGCCTGCTCCTGCGCCCAGCCCAGAGGCGCCTGCTCCTGCGCCCAGCCCAGAGGCGTCCGCTCCTGTGCCCGCAGCCGAGTCAGCTCCTGTGCCCGCAGGCGAGTCCGCTCCTGTGCCCGCAGGCGAGTCCGCTCCTGTGCCCGCAGGCGAGTCCGCTCCTGTGCCCGCAGGCGAGTCCGCTCCTGTGCCCGCAGGCGAGTCCGCTCCTGTGCCCGCAGCCGAGTCACCTGCAGCCGCGTCTCCCGACGCCACGCCTGCAGCCGCGTCTCCCGACGCCACGCCTGCAGCCGCGTCTCCCGACGCCACGCCTGCAGCCCAGTCGCCCGACGCCACGCCTGCAGCCACGCCTGCAGCCCAGTCGCCCGACGCCACGCCTGCAGCCCAGTCGCCCGACGCCACGCCTGCAGCCCAGTCGCCCGACGCCACGCCTGCAGCCCAGTCGTCCGACGCCACGCCTGCAGCCACGCCTGCAGCCGCGTCTCCCGACGCCACGCCTGCAGCCCAGTCGCTCGACGCCACGCCTGCAGCCACGCCTGCAGCCCCGTCGCCCGACGCCACGCCTGCAGCCCAGTCGCCCGACGCCACGCCTGCAGCCACGCCTGCAGCCCAGTCGCCCGACGCCACGCCTGCAGCCGCGTCTCCCGACGCCATGCCGGCAACCCAGCCTCTGCCTGTCTGTCTAGCCCCGCTTCTGCCCGAGCCGGATCCGCCTCCCTCTGACTTTCCGGCCCCGCCTCTGCCCGAGTCGGTTCCGCCCACCTCTGACTTTCCGGCCCCGCCTCTGCCCGAGCCCTTCGTTCCTGTCTATCCTGAGTGGTCTGTCCCTGTCCCAGTCACTGTGCCTGTCTTTGTGCCAGTCACCATCCCCGTCACCGTGCCAGTTACCGTTCCCGTCACCGTTCCCATCTCTGTTCCCGTCTCTGTTCCCGTCACCATCCCCATCTCTGTCTCTGTCTGTGTCTCTGTCCCAGTCACCATCCTAGTCACCATTCCAGTTACCGTCCCAGTCACCATTCCAGTTACCGTCCCAGTCACCATCCCAGTCACTGTCCCTGTCACTGTCTTTGTTCCTGTCCCTTCCCCTGCCCCTGTGTCTGTTGTGTCTGAGTCTGTCGCCCCGGTCGTCCCGTCTAAGTCTGTCGCCCCGGTCGTCCCGTCTGAGTCTGTCGTCCCGTCTGAGTCTGTCGTCCCGTCTGAGTCTGTCGTCCCGTCTGAGTCTGTCGTCCCGTCTGAGTCTGTCCTGTCTTTGTCTGCTTGTTCCCTGCCCAAGCCCTCCGAGTCTGCCCTGTCAGAGTTTGCCCTGTCCGAGTCTGCCCCTGCCTGAGTCTGTCCCTGCCTTGCCTGAGTCGGTCCCGTCTGCTTGTTCCCTGCCCAAGCCCTCTGAGTCTGCCCCGTCTGAGTCTGCCCCGTCTGAGTCTGCCCCGTCTGAGTCTGCCCCGTCTGAGTCTGCCCCGTCTGAGTCTGCCCCGTCTGAGTCTGCCCAGTGTTTACGGTCTATCGGACCGGTCCCTCCGTCCAGGCCCCCTCCGCCCACCCTGGTTCGACTTTTCTGGGGACGCCGGGAGGCGTCCGTTGAGGGGGGGGTACTGTCAGGATCTGGCCCGGACTTCTGAGTTTGTGCCACCCTGGTGGCCATTTTGTGTCCTGTGTTTGTCTTGCCTGTTTCCCATGTGCTTTGTGTTTACCTGCCTGTCACCTGTCTTGTCTCCGCCCCATCTCCTTATTTGGTCATGCTTCCTGTCTCGTTAGTTTTCCCTCCTTTTCTGCCTCTTCACCTGTTCCCTGTTATTGTCTCGTTGGTTTCGTCCAGTCCTCTGTCTCTCTTGTTAATTGCTCTGTGTATTTCTACCCTCCTGTTTCTTTGTTCCCTGTCGGATCGTCTCTCTGTTTGTCTTGTCAAAGCCCATACAGTATGTTTATATGTAAGTAAGTAAGTCTAATTGTTTAAGTTCGTGCTAAAATAAACCCTGTTTTTTGTCTGTAATTCCGCCTGGTGGAGTCTTGCATTTGGGTCCTATCCGCGTATCCTGACAGTCTTCAAATATAGGGATATGATCCAGAAATCGTAATGTTGTGGCGAGGTGGCCTGGATCAACTGAGTTTATTCCATTCGGGTGCACAATGCGTGGTACTTGGACACGATTGATTTAATGATTTTTTAATAAATGCAGTTATGTTGTTATGGTCCAAATGCATTCAACCCAGTTATGCGAACCCTGTCACCTACTTGCAGACTGACCAATAATTCTGCCACGGTCTCAGCCTAGCCATTGTTATTAATATTGCGGGATAGGCCATTTTGTCTTCGCGGAGGTCTGCGCTCTCAAATGTCCTTCTAGTTAGCATATTAAAATGAGTGTGATTGAGGGAGGAGAGAGGGTGGAGTGTAATGCTTGTGCATGTGCGCTTAATTTCACTTTGTTAATTTCTAACGAAGTCCGACCTCCTGGAATGGGATCCCACCTGCGAAAAGCTTTGCCTACTGTTCAACAGCTGGTTGATTGTTGGGTACGTCCCCAACGCCGTCAAGCCTGCTAGGACAGTACTACTGCCCAAATCCTCCAACGCAGTGTCAGACCCGGGGAACTGGAGACCAATTACGATTGGCTCCATATTGCTCCGCCTCTACTCCAAATTACTACATGCGCGGCTTAAGGAGGCGTGTCTGATCAACACAAGACAGAGGGGCTTCATAAGTGCTCCCGGGTGCTCAGAGAAGCTCCACATTCTCCAGAGCCTGGTGAAGAGTTGCAACCGAGACAGAAGGACACTAGCGGTAGTGTTCATTGATATAGCAAAAGCCTTTGAAACCGTAGCACATGAACATCTCTTTGAGGTGTTGCATCACCGGGGCCTAGATGTGCATATGGTGGAGGCCCTGCGACAGTCCTACGCAGGTACGACAACCCGTATTTTGCTACAGGGGGAACTCTCTGAGCCCATCGCCACAACACGGGGCGTTCGCCAGGGCGACCCGTTGTCACCTCTGCTCTTCAACCTGCCAATTGACCCCCTGATCTGTGCCCTGGAGACGGTCGGACGTGGGGTGGAAATCGCTAACGTCAGCCTAACTTCACTTGCGTTTGCAGATGACCTAGTCATTGTCAGTGATTCGTGGGCCAACATGGCACACAATTTACAGATCCTTCAATTGTTCTGTGAGTTGACTGGTCTTAAGGTGCAGCCCAAGAAATGCCAAGGGTTCCTGATGACTCCAGGCCACAGGAGATCCGCAGCAATGCGAGTTAATGAGTGTAAGCCTTGGCCTATGGGAGGCGACCAAGTGACCATGGTGTCGGTTAGAAGTACTGCAAAGTACTTGGGAGTGGAATTAGGGCCCGGTAAAGGCATTGTGAAACCTCAGATGAAAGCTAAGATCTCTGAGTGGCTTCGGCGGGTGGGGGCGGCCCCACTTGAGCCGTCTCAGAAAGTCTGGCTTTTGATGCGCTATATCCTACCTAGGATCACCTACCAGCTCGACTACTGCAATTTTGGAAATGTACTTCTGGCCGAAATGGATCGCATGATCCGGGTGAGTGTCAGGCAGTGGTTGGGCCTGCCGCAGTCCACCTGCGATGGTCTACTATACTCTAGGTGCAGAGATGGTGGCCTAGGATTACAGAAGTGGCTTTTTGCAGTCAGAGGACCATAGAGAACCATAAAGGGTTCATAGACCAATGGTCAGCTGCAGGTGGACACAGGATGGAGGCCCCCGACCCGACTGATGACTCTACCAGTGGTGAATCTAGTTCGAACACCACCCCTCCAACAGCAACTAAGATCCAATGGAGGGTTCCCTGGGACTGGCGGGAAGATGAGTTCAGGAATTGGACAGTGAAGGAGGTTCAAGGCGCTGGCATTTCCGGCTTCAGGGGATCCAGGGAAGCGAATGCATGGTTGCAGCCTGCAGGTAAGCCACGTAAGTGGTTTGGGAGTGCACTCCAGCTTTGCGGCCAGGTACTCGCGAGTTCTTTACGAGGGGGCTAGGGAAAAGCAACGGCACCTGCCGAGCCTGTCACGCACAACTGGAATCCTGTTCTCATGTACTAGACAGGTGATATTTTTGAAATATGTGCTTCCTAGAGGCATTTTTTCGTAAAAGTTGGGAACAGGACTTTTTAACATAATTAAGGTGTGCTGAATCCAACTAGCCCTGTTCCCAAGCTGAATTTTGAGTTTATGACCATCTAATTAGCATAAACAAAATGTTTGCCAAAATGGCGATTTTGGGCACTTTCATTGGGCGGATGTCATTATACCATGTAAATTAATTCATATTGTTCACAGAAATCTCCCTTGGCCAATAGATCAAGAATACAGGCTGTGAAAAAAAGAAAAAAAATCTAGTATTATGCCTATGTTAATTACCTGAAAAAAACTTTGAAAAATGTAATTGTTCAAATGTTATAACTGAGCAGGCGCCACGGTATTTGACGAATGAGACTTATGTTTTTTGAGGGTCAAGAAAGATGTGTAGTGATGAAATGTAAAGTTTAAAATTGTGGCCTACTGGTTAGGTCTTCGGGCTTGAAACCCAAGGGTTGCCGGTTCGATCCCCGTCCAGTAGGAAATATGTGGGTGGTGGAAAGGTTGAGCACTAGTCCCCCTTGCCCACATCCATGGCTGAAGTGCCCTTGAGCAAGGCACCTAACCCCTCAGTGCTCCCCGGGCATCACTGTAGCAAGGCAGCTCACTGCTCCAGGTTAATGTGTGCTTCAATGTGTGACCTGTGTGTTCACTAATTCACGGATGGGATACATGCAGAGACCAAATTCCTTGTATACCCAAGTATACTTGGCCATAAAACCTGATTTACATTACATTTTACATAATTGAAGCGAATTAGGTTGGTAATGTCGGATTAAGTTACACAGGCCTTTACCCATTTCGGTAACACTTTACGGTAAGGGTACATGAAGTAATTAATGATTTATGTATTACTTCATTCATTAATTTCTAATTAATCATCAGGAATTTACTGAGTTCATAGTTTTGTCATTTGTGACCTCATACATGAACACATTACTAAAGTATTAGGTACGATGGGCACATCATTATGAATTATGATGTATTAACCATGATCATGACTTTATTTTTCTGCCATTATTCACTACTTTAGTTGAGGGGCCACAGACATAATGAATGCATGAGCAATTATCCTAAAATTCATGTAATCATGATGATCATGCTTAAGAAATCATAAATCACAATGATATACCTATCACACCTAATGTTTTAGTTGATGTGTTGTTCATACGTGAGGTCATCATGAATGAGAGTATATGAATTAATGTCAATTCCTGATGATTAATATGATATAAAGGATAAAGGAAGTAATGCATAAATCATTAATTAATTCATGCATGAATTCATGATAATTCATGTACCTTTACCATAAAGTGTTACCCATATTTCTTTACAACCTTTGTGTTAGTAAAAGGATTGAATATCCTGTGAATTAATAGCTAGATGAATAACTTTATAACTAGTGCAAGTTCAAGTTACTTTATTTGTACCCAGAGGTAGATTTTGTTTGCAGTATAGAATGCTTCAAGAGAATTTGCCAGAACAGAGGATGCCATCTTTACGGCAATTCACTCTGCCCTGTCCCTCCTTGACAATAGCAACACCTATGTGAGAATGCTGTTCATTGACTTCAGTTCAGCATTCAACACCATTATCCCCTCCAAACTGATCACCAAACTCAGTGAAGTGGACATCAATACTAGCCTGGTCCTTACCGCCTGTGACTACGTTTCTCTTCGTCATACAGTCTGGAACAAAGTAATAATAATCTGCCTCCGTAATGGGTGGATGCTTATTTTGAGGTTTAAAATCATTGGAGTTCCCTTAACCAATCAGCAACGTTTGGTAATGACGTATGCTGTGCGCCGGAGTTCAGGCTTTTACGCTTCCCACTTCTGCTCTCAGTAGTAAACAGACCGCTGGCTAGTATGCAGGCTACCTGACCGCCAGGGCAGTCTCTTCGTAGTGGATATATCTCTAACTTGCGCCAGCAACAGACCGAGAGTTGTATACCAAAAGCGTCACGTCGCCGAGATTATATCAGCTCTTGTCACACGCCAGTTTTCCCTCTTATCTCTTCTCGCCGCTTATCAGACGATTGTTGTTCTACGCAGCCCGGTGGCTTCATCAGAGCTTACTTCGTTCTCCATGGGCTGTTCAGACTACACTCTCGGATAAGTTGGATTGTACTGACGACCTACGTGTTATTTAACCTGGAGCTTGCTCAGTTAAACTAACAGTTGTTCGGCATAAAACAACGCAGCCTACCTTGAGCCACGCTCGGTGACTGGCTAACGTTACTGTCCACAAGCACGGTAGCCTCGCCTGGAGCCCAGCTCGGCCACACTAGCCTCTGTCAAACACGGAGTGGTTTACCTTGAGCCCAGCTCGGTAACCGCTAGTCCCAGTCAAGCACAATCACAGCAGCCTTGCCTTGAGCTCCGCTCGGGTAACCGTCTAGCCCACGTCAAGACACACCTCCTCGCCTTGAGCCCCGCTCAGTAGGGTAGCTAGTAGCTAACATTCCATTCCTTAAGTAGGCCTATGCCGCATTGATTTTGTTAAGGTAATTTGAGAGTAGGGGGGAGAATAACGAGCAGCAAACGTTTATTTGAAAACATGATAAGTAGTGATGCATGTAGTACACTTGAGCGTTTAGGTTTAGCTATCACCATCTGATAAATCAAACTTTTACCAAAGCCAGTTGGAAGGAGAAACTAGATTCTGGACTTCCTAACCAACAGACCGCAGTCTGTTAGATTAGATAACCTCAACCACTCAACCCTCACCCTGAACACCGGCGTGTGCTGAGCCCTCCTTTACTCCCTCTTCACCTACAACTGCATACCTGTACATGGCTCTAACACCATTGTCAAGTTTGCAGACACTACGGTGATTGCTCTCATCAGCAACAATAATGAGACAGCCTGCAGGGAGGAGGTCCAGCACCTAACATCGCGGAGCACCGACAACAACCTGGCTCTCAACACCAAGAGGACCACCAAGTGGACTTCAGGAAGTCAAAAGCTAGCACACAAAGCCCCATCCTCATCAACAGGACTGAGGTGGAGCATGTCACCAGTTCATGTTTCTGGGTGTCCACATCTCTGTGGACCTCTCTTGGACCCTCAACACCTCTACCTTGATCAAGAAGGCTCACCAGCATCTCTTCTTCCTGAAGAGACTAAAGAACACAACCTCTCTCCTCAGATCCTGGTGAACTTCTGAACCTCTACCGCTGCACCATTGAGAGCATCCTCACCAACTGTGTCACAGTATGATGGCAACTGCTCTGCCTCTGACTGGAAAGCACGGCAGAGGATGGTGAAAACTGCTCAACGCATCACTGGTTCCTCATCCCCCCCCCCCCCCGGTGCCTCCTTGCCTGTGCCTGTTGAGGTGTCCATGTCGATGGCAACCTTCACAGGGACAACAAGGAGGCGAACATTTTGCCCCTATCCCACCCATAGTATTCTATTTATATTTATAAATGTACACACTTTATTACACTTAAACATAGCGATATTCTACTAATATTTATACTGTTCATACTGCACACACTTTTTTTTTCATACACTTATTTAAACTGTTCATACTGCACATACACTTTATTTTCAGTACTCTGCAAATTTTCAGTACTCTAATCAAATGAAACATGTGACTGCTGGCCATCTTTCCCATTTGGAATCAAGGATATGATGCTAGCTTGTTAGTTAACGGTTGTTTGTGATTAGTTCAAAGGAACTCCAATGATTTTAAACTCCAAACATGTGTCTCCCCACCACGAAGAAGACGTTTACCAATGAAGTCAGGCCACACTCTTTGCCAAAGAGGACCGTAAACATAGTCAAGAGTATAATAAGGTGATAATAAGGTTAATTAGCATAATAATAGTTTTTTTTGCATTTTTATATTTTTCATAGCCTTTACTTTTTATTTATTGCCCACGGGAGATTTCTGAGATGCACAGATGTGAACAATATTAATTTATTTACATGGTATAATGATGCCCGTCCGAAGAAAGTGCCCAAAATCGCCATTTTGGCAGCCATTTTGGCAGCCATTTTGTTTATGCTAATTAGATGGTCAAAAACTCAGAATTCTGCTTGGGAACAGGGCTAGTTGGATTCAGCACATGTTAATTATGATAAAAAGTCCTGTTCCCAACTTTTACTAAGAAATGCCTCTAGACCCATATACAAGGACTTTTTCTTGAAATAGCACTTGTCTATACTTGGGATATGCTGCTCTGTACGGGGACAGAGGCATGCCCGCCACAACTGGGTGCGGGACCGACTCGCCAAGCTGGGGGCAGACCTCGGCTGGCGGGTACACTCGGAAAGGTCTTTTTGCCTATCCTCCGGACGGGCGATGAGACCTGACCTTGTGTTCTGCAAAGGAGGTACTGCCCTGGTAGTTGATGTGACAGTGAGGTATGAGGTCAGGGACGATTCGCTGTCGGTCGCCAGTCGGGCCAAAGCGAATAAGTATATCTCGGCCGCCCAGGCAGTGCGGACTGACCTGGATGTGCGCAACGTAGTCACATTTGGCTTCATGATTGGAGCAAGGGGTCGATGGTTGTCTGCCAACTATAAACTCCTTAAAAGACTTGGGTGCGGAAAAGCTCGGTGCAGGGCGGTGGTGACAAGGCTGTGTGAGGGGACACTCCAGAGATCCTTCGGGATGCTGGGGGCGTTCTATCATAACGCAGGTCCCACCAGCCCTAACTCTGGCCAAGACTCCCCGGTATAGCCCCTATGGGGTTACAGGGAGATGAAACGGACGGACAAGTGGACAAGCCAAGGTAACTCCCCGATGATTCTGTGGCCTCCCGGGGTTGGGGCGTGGCTGGTGGTTGGGTGGTCAGTAAATCAGTTCTTGTTCATGCCGTCCGACGACCAAAGCTGTCTCAACATCCCATCATGAGGGGGGATGGCTTGCCTGCACTGACATGTTGGTGCAGATTGGCTGTTCCTCCTCTCGAGATAGATGTTGTTGTAGCCTACAGTGGGCAGTGCTTCGACTTGGCCAGCTTCCCTCGCGGTCCGCGCGCAGGATCACGTGGTATCACGCAACTTTAATTTGTATTTTTCCACTGAAGCTGCAACGACGCTGTAACAACCCAAACAACCGGCAGATGTCTCAAGTGAGCAGGGTGTCTCGTAAAAAGAAATGGAGCCTGGAAAACCCTACACAGACTTCACTACAGACTTTAGCAGACTGGTTTAGAAATAATTTAATAGCCAGAAATATGCCTGCCCTGCCCTAATAAAGAAATATTTGGTTAACTGCGAGTGAATCCCGTTTGCAGCCGTAGAAGAAACGCAGGACAAATTAAACATTCTGATTTTCTCCGAGTGCAACGATGATAGACAGACATCATTTGGACAAAATATAGAGCATATTAACCTCCGTTGCTCAGCCAAATGCCTTCCTGTTACGTCCATTTTTGATGGTCACAAGTTTACTTCATTAGCGTTTATTTTTTTGATTATTAAAGAGTGTTTTTCATTTCAAGGCTTGACTTCATGCTTATTTAGTAGAGCATTTAGTGCTCCCCCCAGACGTTCACATTGCATGTTTGTTTGTAATGGATGCAACCGCAAGATACGCTTGTCATAGGCGCCGATACCGTTGGTGCTCCGTCGCTCGAGCCCCCACGTGTGCCAGCTTACAGTCCGGCTAAATTTACATTAATTTAAAATCAAACATCACAGTTAATGTTAAATTCAGCATCTCTCATAATGTGATTGGCTATGTTGCTGTCAATCCTGTCAAACGTGGTGGAGCCTTTGTCTAATGCCACTGGGTATGTTAGACGAGGTCGAAGTGCTCATAGGACAGTTAGGGGGGAACGTAGAGGCAGTGTGGGGAGTCGCAATGAGAATGACAGTAGGCCTAGTCCGAGCTGCGCAAATTCTCTCCACTCGGCGCGCGCGAGGCAGATCTGGCCATGCTGCTCGCATGGTGGAGGTGGTGACACGGGGCAGGGGAGCCAATAGGTCATGCATAGTCTATCACAAGATGATGGGAATGCCGGCCCTGTATGGATAGGGATAGGGAGTCATTATCTCTACAGCAAAAGGCCTGCTACATAAAAAAAAAATGTCAGCCATTTATTAGTAATGATTTACACTGTTGATTTGCTATCTATTTCCCTGATCATTTAACACATACACTATGTGTTCCTTTTTGTGTGTCCTTGTGATGTGTGTGTCTTTGTCAGCTAAGAAAAAAAAAAAAAAATCAACAAAAACAACAAAAAGAAAAAAAATACTAACATTGTCTCTTGTCTTGTCTCGTCAGCTCACTCCTGATCTGTGCCTTGCCGTGGCAAATGAGCTTTTGAACTAAAGAGGTCTTGTCTACTTGTGTTTGTGTGTCATCTGAATAATATATATGTGCCCCATACATGGAATCAGAGTGCCTACTGTATGTAGTAAATGGAAAATCTCTACAGCAAAAGGCCAGTCTACCGCTACATGCATTTGGTTTGTTTCTGCCATTTATTAGTAATGATTTACACAGTTTGTTCACTACTTACTATTTACCTGAGCATTCAGTATTGTGCAATATAGCATACAGAAGGTGAGGGACATTTTGGGGGGAAAGAAGTGGTGCATTTTATCATTCAAACATTTTTTTCACTTTTCATGAAAATTCTATAATCCAAGATGGCCGACACCATATGACATCATAATATGCAAATTAGATATAAACATTTAATCTCTACATAAACTTTGGGTCATCCTTAATATTTCTCTAATTTACAGAAAGTCTCTATCTCTTATCACTTTTAAGATATAGCCTTTTAAAATGAATATTGATCGTTTCGAAAAAAAACCTCTGGCGCCTAAAGGGTTAATATTATAGTTGAAAATACCTTCGAAAACTTGCCCCTTCACATCCAATCAACTACAGTAGGCTATTCATCAAACGTCAACATCAACAACATCAAACATCAACAAAAGAAGCAAACAATGAGTACCTAGGCCTATGTTCATAATTATAAGGCTACAATTAAAATAATAATCATATGTTAGGAGGCAGACAATTTGTTTTGTTTTGCGAGCAAATACATTTAGTAAATAGTATATAAATGCAATAAAGTTCTTAAATTAGCACGGAGGTCTGATTTGAATGACAGCTACCTGAGCCAATAAGACAACATAATTACCATTATAATTATAATAGTTTGTCTGTTAGTCTGGTCGGAACCAGTCTAGGTGCAGAGAATAAATCCCCATGGTAACTTATGTGCCATCTCTTTTGTGAAACCAAGTCAAGGCTAAATTCATCCAGGATAACCAAAAAATCCCAGCTTAATCGCTTATCTAGGTTTTGTGAAATACCCCTCTTAAGATTTAGGTCTTATAAACAATTGTGTTATAAACCATTTTGATAGTAATATTTTTATTTTGGCTTTCAAGTTACCAGTGACTCTGTTCACCCTGGCTAAAAAGGCTGCATTAACCAAAGAGCAGGTGGAAGAAATCCACAGGGCAGTCACTACATTTGTGGTGATTCATCCATTTCAGGTGTGTGGGGCTTCATCCATTTCAGGTGAAAATGTGGGCTATATCAAAACAGACTTCCTTGATGCATGTGTAGGACAAACCTCTGTAGCATGAAGACATTCTGTGTACAAGACTAATAGATATCACATGTATTTTTTATAAAGGGAGATGAGCACTGCCCTCAATCACAGATACCAACCACCATCCAGGGATGACATATCCAACATGTTCATACCAGCGTGGTATTCTGTTATAAAACAGAATGTCATCCAACAGCTGGCGCATTGATGTCCATTACATTCACAAAATGTTGTGCAATTTTCTCCACAAGGGGGTGCTACAGCTGCCACACCAAGACAGTGTCTGCAGCTATAATCCTTGCTAATGCGCTAACTGACATTTATTTGAAATGTTATCAGCAAAGTTATAAGGTGAAAATTTTATTTCACGGTGTGTTAAACAACATAATGGCATGATATTAATCTTTCATGTGCATGAGGCCCATATAGCATCACAATGAATATGAAGATCATGTCAAAAGTTAGCTGGCAAAAACATAAATATGTAGGTTACATACCTGATGTCACTGAGCTGTCAAAGAGGCTACGAAACCATCTCCGTACATTATCGCTAATTAAACTCAGCTGACTGGTGTTAGCGCATAGCCATAGTTGCTGTTAAAATGCCTACTAGGCTAGCGCTGGGAATCTAAACACCAACATGTAGCCTAACATGTTCAAAACTACTGCGTGTTATGGGTTAAGACATGACATTTCTTCAAGCATTTGGGAACACACTGAATTAACTGGAAAGTTGAGTCCCTGTTAGATTAGCTTGCTTGCAAATGCCGTTGTCCATGACCTGGCAGTTTTATGGCAAGCGGTTTTAACATACCTTATTGCAAACCGCCTACACTGGGTAAACTTGAAAGCAGAGCTTAGCCTACCCTTGTGTGTGCATGCATGGCAAGCTGTTTTAACGTTTAAATGTATTATTCGTAGAAGCAATGAGATATTGATAGTAAATTGAATATAACAGTTCAATTTCATGTTCAATTTTGTCTTATCAATAAAAAAAAGCTTTAGACCATTTTAATTTAAATCATTTTAAAAACAAAGTACCGGTTCAGGCACCGTTTCGGCACCGGCACCGTTTTAAAAGTATCGATTTAGCACCGGTATCGGATAAAACCCAAACGATACCCAACCCTACACATTCACCTGTGATTGAAAGAGTGAAAGAACAGGTCAGTTTTGATTGATTGATTGAGCAAAGGGAAAATGATTTTGCTTCCTGGCAACCATAGGTGCCTCTCTCTCTTTCTCTCTCTATCTCTATCTCAAACACACACAAACCTTAACCCTGGCCCTTAACCCTCAAGTTGACACACACACACACACACACCCTGAATGCTGCGACAGTATGGTGGCTAAATGGTCATTAAGTTGAGTGTTAATGATTCAAATGACAAGATAAAATTGTCAAATTAGAAAATAAAATTGTCAAATTACAAGATAAAATTGTTGCCTAATATCAGATGCATGTAACTGATGTCGCTGCACACTGCGTGAGTATCTGAGTGTCTCTGTGTGTGTGAGCAATGTGTGTGTGTGTGTGTGTGTGTGTGTGTGTGTGTGTGTGTTACCTTGTGTTACCATTTGGCCGTAGCTTGAAGTGAACTGGATCCACATATGCCCACACATCATGTAAACACACAAAGACACAAATACACACATACACACACAACAGGTAACATGATCATTAAATGTCATTAAGCTACTGATCTCAGTCTTCCAGATAAAAACATGTTGCCTTATGTCAGAGGGAAAGTTGTCACTGCCCAGGAACAGGACTCAAAACTCCCATAAATCATCACTTCAGGCTTCAGCACCACAACACAAACTTGTTGACACATGAAATTGGTACCTGATGCTGATTGGATCACTTATGAAGGACTCGTGCATGAGGTCCAGTTTGCTCTCCGCTAAACTCCATGTTGCACAGCATCTTGATCTTAGCAACGGCACATTGCTCAGCAGCCAATCACAATCATGACACTCAACTACAAACACAGACACAGACAGAGACACACACACACACACACACACACACACACACATTGTTAATGTGGATGATGGCGACATGATCATGAAGTCAGCAACTGATGATTCAAGTTAACATTAAATGTTGTTGCCTAATATCAGATATTCATGGCTGATGTCACTGCCCAGCAAAAGGGTAGTCATGTGTAGGCATAACCACAACTCTGTTACATCATCATGTGTAGGCATAACCACAACTCTGCCGCCTGGTTACAACATGATTATCGTTACGTACACTCACACACCTGTTGTGTCGTCCAGATGTTCTCCTGCAGCTCCATAGTGTCCAGAACCGGATCAGAGATCGCAGCTTCTGATTGGTCAACAGGATTTGCACACACACACACACACACTCTCCCATCTGCTCAACCTGAAACCTTTTCTTCTCCAAAAAATAACACACACACACACACACACACACAAGACAGGTAACATGATTTTGAAATTGCTTGATGCTGATTTAGGTTCCCAGATAAAACTTTATTGCCCAAAATCAGATAGAAGTTACTGTCATTACCCAGAAACAGGGATCAAATGTCAAGTGCCAAATCATCACTTTTAGGCTCAATCACAATTGCAGCCTTGTTAACACATGACACATCAGTCTCTCTCTCTCTCTCTCTCTCATACACACACACACACACCCTAACTTTTTGCTGGCCCTTCACCCTCAAATTGACACACACACACCCTGAATGCTGTGACAGTATGGTGGCTAAATGGTCATTAAGTTAAGTGTTAATGATTCAAATTACAAGATAAAACTGTTGCCTGATATCAGATGCATGTAACTGATGTATGTAACAGATGCATGTAACATTTCCTCAATGTTCTATAACATTTTAGAGGACTAACAGGCTAGAGTAGGCGCCCTATCTCATAATATTCCATCATAGAATTCTGAAATAGAAGATGGAGTGGGGGCGTCGTGAGCGCTGAGTGAGCAGGTACGAGTAGTGAGTTGCCATCTATGGAAAAAGATGGATGCAGCAAAAAAAAGCTGTCAGCGGCTAAAAATAGAAAAAGAAAGAGGGAAAAGGAGATGGCATGTCAAGGGATGCGACAGCAGTTAAATAAGTGGATGTGAAAGGCAACAGGTAGGATTTACTGTGAAGTGTGACGTCTGTGCTTGGAGGCTTGCAAATATGAATGTTAACAGACTAACTAGCGTTTGCTAAACATATGCCGATTGAAACATAGCCTATTCCATTCAGATAGCTAGGTGGCTACCATGCTCATAATGCACTTTTAATGGCAAACTGCAAACAGAAATGTCACGCTATCAACAACTCATTACATGTTTCCATATCCTAACAACGAAGGCTCCTTGTAATAACTTAATATTGTGCTGTCAATGTGGTGCAAACAATCAAGGCTAGAGTTGGATCAGCCTTATCCTTTGTGATCAACAGCTGGCAAAATGACGTTATGAGAACCGGTTAGACTGTCTTAAAGAGACAATGCACCATTTATCAATGCTTCATCAAGTTACACATCAAATTGGCAGCATTTCTTTAAAAATAATAATAATTTTATAAATAATATGTAATATTCACTATACACTAGTGCAGTGGTTCTCAAACCTTTCACAATGAGTACCACACACAATTGGCTCTCCAAGTACCACCATTATGACTGACATTAAAATACAGGTGCGTATAGGCCAATTCAACTACATATTTTAC
>NW_027468657.1:1451015-1488515 GCF_046254945.1 Alosa pseudoharengus
CGGCCCAAAACCAGAGATCAAACTGATGTGGAATCAGGGCTTTGAACCGGTTCAAGGAACGAAAACGAAAACCGGGAACTTTTTGTATTTTACAGGGAACAGAAACGAAACCGGAAACGTTATTATTTTTTATGTTCTGGAACAGGAACACTTATTTAAAATAATGGTAACCGGTTAATACCGGTTTTATTTCGTTCCTCAAAGTTTTCGTTGCCTAATTAACTAAAAAAAAAAAAGTAATTATTTTCCTGCACACGTTACCATGACGGCTGAGGTTCACTTCCTGTGTGACATCACATCAGACATTCGCTGACTGAATGGAGAGAGAGCGGTGGATTACAAAGTCTCCACTCCACATCTTAAATAAGAGGTAAATTACGATCCATCGTTACTTAAAACGCTCATTCCAAACACAATATCAATAGCTATATTTGTCGACTCCACGTTAATGATGGACTAGCGAACATTAGGCCTACTGGATGGCCTTTCCCCCCCGACAGTTGGAATTTGTTGTTGCCCGAGTAGCATAACCACGTGTCTTAATAATGTCGTTACGTTTGTGTGGAAATTTTCTCTTTTAACAATAAACTACACATTTGAAATAATTGTAGGCCTATTTAATTATTATTATTATTTATAATATAATTATTATTATGTAATAATGGTTGTAATATTATTACATTTGGTTTAAGCTGGATGAGAAAGATGTGACATAATTCTATAGTATTAAACAGCTGACAGGAACGAAATTAACCGTTCCGGGAACAGTATTTCTTTGTTCTAACCGGTTCGGGAACGTCAATTTATTGGTGGAACTCATAACCGCAAACGTTATAATTCCGTTTCTGTTCGGAACGAACCGATTGGAAAAAAAAATCGGTTCAAAGCCCTGTGTGGAAATCATCGCTTTTCAGCTCAATCACAACTGCAGCCTTGTACACATATGACCCATTACAGTGTCACACACACACAAAACACAGACACACACTCACAGAACACATAAACACACTCACTCATTCTCTCCCTCTCTTTCTCTCTCACATACACACAGTGCAGTGAGATTTTCAAATGCACGCTTGGTGCCGCTCATCGAGTTGGGCCATTACATCATTCATGGCCAGACCCATAGTATTTCGGATTTGGGTCTGGAATCTCCATGCTAGCATGCAGGGACATTACTGATGTCGTTGAATATAATTGTCTAGGCGTAGACTATGACATTGTAATATGATTTACATCGTGATGGAATCCTGAGGCAGTAACAAATGTGAATCTCCAGCTTTTATTATTACTGTACTATCCCTGGCCCAATTCCCATGAAACGTGGGAAGAATGGGCCAGAGGAACCCATTACACTTCCTAGTTTCACTTTAAGGCGAGACACGGCAGGTGAAAACATCGTTTTTTCATGCACTGGTCAATTTCGAGATTTTGAGCTAGTATGTTACCTTAGCATGTATTCTATCACACTACTACAACAAAAAAGTCTGATTTACACATTTAGGTGTTTATTTCATTATATTGTGTCTACTCGCGCCTGTATATTTCTCCTAAATTCAGCAAAAGTTATCATTCTAACCTTGCATGCACTCCCGCGACCGTGGTCCAAAATATAACATGTGTACTACCGTTGGAAAGCTCTGTTTTTCCTGTATCACGCTATGTGATCCATATATGGACACTTCCTTTGTATCAGCAACCAATCGCGAAAGTTCAAAGGCGAGTCTAGGCTGAGAACGGAATCTCATTGGCTGTCTTTCAAGGCTGTTTTCTCAAAATGAGTTTCCGCTCACACTCTGAGCTCAAAAACTCCACTTCAGAAGCACGTACATACACCAAACTTTCTAGACTTATGCCTAACTATATGTCGAAGATTTCTACAGAGGGGTTTGTTGATTGATATATTATTCCTAGCCTGACTTACATGACATTTTATGCCTAAAAACATGGAAAAAATCGATTTTTTAGGGCTAGTGACATATTTTTCTGATTTACAGGATAACAAAAGTAGATATTCATAAATCCCTCTGTAAATGTTTCCCCATTTAATATCTGAACACAATGAAAACATAATTTTGAACCTGGCTGTACCGAATGCTCAGGTTTCGTGCCCAAAAATGTATGCAAATTAGCGCATATTTAATTAGATAATGCCTAATTTGCATATGTAAACATTACATTACAGCAAACTTTTAATACAGTTTTTTCTCATATTAATGTAAGTAATCAACTGGGGAAGTTTCATAGTGATATCTGCTTGTTAAAAATGTTACCCTATTCACCTGTAGTGTCTCGCCTTAAATACATTTGAAAGACATGTGTCTTGGCAGCAAACAACATTTATTTTGTATATTTGAATAGCTAATCGATAGGCTGCATCACGTTAAACTTAGAAGCGCCCGCTCCGGTTGACTGCGTTAGCAAAGTAGGCCTAATGCTTGTGGGCTGTAGGCCTAATGCTTGTGGGCTGTAGGCCTAATGCTTGTGGGCTGTAGGCCTAATGCTCTGGTTCTCTGGACGTGTTTTGTGAATGTCTAACTTTCGTGTAGTTTGCAGCACAATGATAAATGTTTGCAAATCATTAATGACAGATCTACCGACTTATTGCGGTTCACGTCAGCCACAGAACGGTGGGGGGCATATCTTTTGGTACGATAATATACCGCTTACCGTTGCATCCCTAGTACACACATGATATTCATACCTGTCGATTTGACTTATGAAGGATGTGGTTGAGGCCTTCTTCTCTTCTTCAAAAGCAAAGACACACACACACAAACACACTCACACACACCCTCTTCTTCTTCTCCAAAGGCTACACACACACACAATCACACACACACACACAAACACATTATTTATGTGCTAAGTGGTCATTGATCATTAGGTCAGCAACTGATGGTTCAAATTGAAGAATAAATGTTGTTGCCTAATACACTCACACACCTTTTGTGGCGTCCAGATGTTCTCCTGCAGCTCCAGAGTGTCCAGAACTGGATCAGAGACTGCAGCTCCTGATTGGTCAACAGGATAGGGGCACACACACACAAACACACGACAGGTAACATGATTTTGAAATTGAAATTTTGAAATTTACTGTCACTGCCCAGAAACAGGGATCAAACAATGGCAGAAATCATCACCTTTAGGCTCAATCACATCTGCAGCCTTGTTCACACATTACAGTCTCTCACACACACTACACACACACACAACAAACACCCTCTTCTTCTCCACACACACACACACACACACACACACACACACATGCACACACACACACACACACACACACACACACACACACACACACAACAAACACCCTCATCTTCTCCACATACACACACTCACACACACACACACACACGCACACACACACACACACACACACACAACAAACACCCTCATCTTCTCCACATACACACACACACACACACACAACAAACACCCTCATCTTTTCCACATACACACACTCACACACACACACACACACATACACACACTCACACACATGCATTGATTATTAAGGGCTGTATTTTGGGCTCCAGCGCATGGCGTAAAGCTCGTTATTCACCCGCGGTATTTTGCATGTTTATTTTTTAAACATTGCGACCAGGGGTGTGGCAATTAACAACCTAGGGAGGGGCCTGGCGCGTTGTCTAAAAATCGCTATCATACACCACCTAAACCTGGTCAGAAGTCAATGGCGAGTTGTTCATATGTTATTTTAAGAGCGCATGTCAACAGTCATATTGGCAGGTGCACGCACCATCCTTCTATAATTCATAAACGCACACCAGCGCATGTCCATGCAAAACATTACAAATTGCACGATTACAATGGGAAACATAATTAGAATAAAGATATTACGAAATACTGTACATCTCATGATGAGTAGTTCTTCACCATCATTTGCAAATTGGTAATGACGGTTAAAAGTGATTAGGGGAGAGGCGATAGACACGTATGGAGCACAGCTGAAGACGCACTGTCACGAGATATAAGCAACTCCCCTCAGGAAAAATGTTGTTTTATTCAGTCATTTGAGCAACATTAGGGTAAGTGTTGCTTTTTCCAGCCTATCTTTTCGGTGGTAACCCATTGTCAGTCAATAGTGAAAGTAACTGCATATAACTGTCTTGTCGTTGACTGACTCCTTGGTGAAGTTAGTTTCACTTTGCCAATGAGTTCAAATAATAGACGAGTGCAAATGCGTGAAGGCTATGCTAGGTTTTAGTAAAGCATGGTTTAAGAATGACTATTCCATACGGTCTCGCAAGCAGCCTCCTTCAAATGCGCCTTTGAATGCCAAAATACCGATGCATTTATTTGACAGATCGCGCGTTGCGCGGTTAAAGGGAATGACAGATGTCATTCTCATTGGTTTAAAATGATGTTACGCCCCAAACACACCGATATGACGGATTAAAAGACCTAGGAACACCTTGTTACGCCATGCGCTCCACTTTTGATAGCGAAACCCCTCTCAATGAGAACTGAACATCCTACTAAATTGGAATAGACTTTTGACGAGTGACGATTCACTTTAGAATGTCATGATAGGGCCCTAGGTCAGCAACTGATGGTTGAAATTGAAGAATAAATGTTGTTGCCTAATGTCAGATATTCATGGCTGATGTCACTGCCCAGCAAAAGGGCTCAGAGCAAGGGTTACATCATCATTTCTAGGCACAACTCTGCCGCCTGGTTACAACATGATTATCGTTACGTACACTTACACACCTTTTGTGGCGTCCAGATGTTCTCCTGCAGCTCCAGAGTGTCCAGAATCGGATCAGAGGCCGCAGCTTCTGATTGGTCATCGGGATTTGCACACACACACACACTCACACACCTTTTGTGGCGTCCAGATGTTCTCCTGCAGCTCCAGAGGGTCCAGAACTGGATAAGAGACCGCAGCTTCTGATTGGTCATCGGGATTTGCACACACACACACACACACACACACACACACACACACACACACACACACACACTCTCCCATCTGCTCAACCTGAAACCTTTTCTTCTCCAAAAAATAACACACACAAACACACACACACACACACACACACACACACACACACACACACACACACACACAAGACAGGTAACATGATTTTGAAATTGCTTGCTGCTGATTTAGGTTCCCAGATAAAACTTTGTTGCCCAAAATCAGATAGAAGTTACTGTCATTACCCAGAAACAGGGATAAAATGTCAAGTGCCAAATCATCACTTTCAGGCTCAATCACAACTGCAGCCTTGTTCACACATGACACATCAGTCTCTCTCTCTCTCTCTCATACACACACACACACACACCCTAACTTTTTGCTGGCCCTTCACCCTCAAGTTGACACACACACACACCCTAACTTTTTGCTGGCCCTTCACCCTCAAGTTGACACACACACACACACACACCCTGAATGCTGTGACAGTATGGTGGCTAAATGGTCATTAAGTTAAGTGTTAATGATTCAAATTACAAGATAAAACTGTTGCCTGATATCAGATGCATGTAAATGATGTATGTAACAGATGCATGTAACATTTTCTCAATGTTCTATAACATTTTAGAGGACTAACAGGCTAGAGTAGGCGCCCTATCTCATAATATTCCATCATAGAATTCTGACATAGAAGATGGAGTGGGGGCGCCGTGAGCGCTGAGTGAGCAGGTACGAGTAGTGAGTTGCCATCTATGGAAAAAGATGGATGCAGCAAAAAAAAGCTGTCAGCGGCTAAAAATAGAAAAAGAAAGAGGGAAAAGGAGATGGCATGTCAAGGGATGCGACAGCAGTTAAATAAGTGGATGTGAAAGGCAACAGGTAGGATTTAAAGTGTGACGTCTGTGCTTGGAGGCTTACAAATATGAATGTTAACAGACTAACTAGCGTTTGCTAAACATATGCCGATTGAAACATAGCCTATTCCATTCAGATAGCTAGGTGGCTACCATGCTCATAATGCACTTTTAATGGCAAACTGCAAACAGAAATGTCACGCTATCAACAACTCATTACATGTTTCCATATCCTAACAACGAAGGCTCCTTGTAATAACTTAATATTGTGCTGTCAATGTGGTGCAAACAATCAAGGCTAGAGTTGGATCAGCCTTATCCTTTGTGATCAACAGCTGGCAAAATGACGTTATGAGAACCGGTTAGACTGTCTTAAAGAGACAATGCACCATTTATCAATGCTTCATCAAGTTACACATCAAATTGGCAGCATTTCTTTAAAAATAATAATAATTTTATAAATAATATTTAATACACACTATACACTAGTGTAGATTATTGGGGGGGGGGCAATATTGTTGTAGCATACCCCTCAAAAATTGGGTAGCTGTGCCCCTGTGTGTGTGTGTGTTGGGAGGGATGGGTTAATGTGGGTGTGGGTGTGTGTGTGTGTGTGGGGGGGGGTTAATATTTGTGTGTGTGTGTGTGTGTGTGTGTGTGTGTGTATATTGCCTTATGTGGCATCCAGCCATTTGGGAACAGCTTGAAGTGAGCTGGATTCTCGCATATACCCACACCATACATACACACAGATACAGATACACACACACACACTTACCCTGGCCTTCTGTTGGTCGAATCTGGGCCTCACAGTTCTCAGAATCTGACACACACACACACAACAGATAATGATCATTAAATGTCATTAAGCTACTGATCTCAGTCTTCCAGATAAAGACATGTTGCCTGATGTCAGATTGAAAGTTTACTGTCAATGCCCAGGAACAGGGCTCAAAGGCTCACCATAAATCATCACTTCAGGCTTCAGCACCACAACACAAGCTTGTTCACACATGATGTTGGTACCTGATGCTGATTGGATCACTTATGAAGGACTCGTGCATGAGGTCCAGTTTGCTCTCCGCTAAACTCAATGTTGCACAGCATCTTGATCTTAGCAACGGCACATTGCTCAGCAGCCAATCACAATCATGACATTCACCTACAAACACACACACAGACAGAGAGAAACACACACACACATTGTGTTAAGTGGATGATGGCGACATGATCATGAAGTCAGCAACTGATGGTTCAAGTTAACAATTAAATGTTGTTGCCTAATATCAGATATTCATGATGTCACTGCCCAGCAAAAGGGCTCAGACCGCCTGGTTACATCATCATGTGTAGTCATAACCACAACTCTGTTACATCATCATGTGTAGGCATAACCACAACTCTGTTACATCATCATGTGTAGTCATAACCACAACTCTGTTACATCATCATGTGTAGGCATAACCACAACTCTGTTACATCATCACGTGTAGGCATAACCACAACTCTGTTACATCATCATGTGTAGTCATAACCACAACTCTGCCGCCTGGTTACAACATGATTATCGTTACGTACACTCACACACCTTTTGTTGCGTCCAGATGTTCTCCTGCAGCTCCAGAGTGTCCAGAACCGGATCAGAGACCACAGCTTCTGATTGGTCATCAGGATTTGCAGACACACACTCTCCCATCTGCTCAACCTGAAACCTTTTCTTCTCCAAAAAATAACACACACAGACACACACACACACACACACAAACACACAACAGGTGACATGATTTTGAAATTGCTTACTGTTGATTTAGGTTCCCAGATAAAACTTTGTTGCCCAAAATCAGATAGAAGTTACTGTCATTACCCAGAAACAGGGATCAAATGGAATCATAAATCATCACTTTCAGGCTCAATCACAACTGCAGCCTTGTACACACATGACATATTACAGTCTCTCTCACACACACACTACACACACACACACACACACACACACACACACACACACACACACACACACACACAAAAAATCAAGCACCCTTTTCTTCTCCACACACACACACACACACAGTCACACACTTACAAATTTCTTCTGGTGGTTGAGTCCTCATGATCTGACACACACACTCACTCCAGGTCCTCTTCCATGTCCTTAACCTGTACTTAACATTCCACCTGCACACACACACACACACACACAAAAACACACACACTCTCTCTCTTAGCTGTCCATCGTGTCCGATGATGACACACACACACACACATACACACACACACACACACACACACACAACAAGCAACATGATCATTAAATGTCCTGTTATTGATCTCAGTCATCCAGATAAAAACATGTTGCCTGATATCAGAGTGAAAATTGTCACTGCCCAGGAGCAGGGCTCAAAAGTACGTCTAAATCATCACATCAGCACAACACAAGCTTGTTCACACATGATATTGGTACCTGATGCTGATTGGATCACTTATGAAGGACTCGTGCATGAGGTCCAGTTTGCTCTCCGCTAAACTCCATGTTGCACAGCATCTTGATCTTAGCAACGGCACATTGCTCAGCAGCCAATCACAATCATGACACTCACCTACAAACACACACACACACAGAGACACACACATTGTTAATGTGCTAAGTGGATGATGGCGACATGATCATTAAGTCAGCAACTGATGGTTCAAGTTAACAATTAAATGTTGTTGCCTAATATCAGATATTCATGGCTGATGTCACTGCCCAGCAAAAGGGCTCAGATCCTGATGTTACATCATCATGTGTAGTCATAACCACAACTCTGTTACATCATCATGTGTAGTCATAACCACAACTCTGTTACATCATCATGTGTAGGCATAACCACAACTCTGTTACATCATCATATGTAGGCATAACCACAACTCTGTTACATCATCATGTGTAGGCATAACCACAACTCTGTTACATCATCATGTGTAGTCATAACCACAACTCTGACGCCTGGTTACAACATGATTATCGTTACGTACACTCACACACCTTTTGTGGCGTCCAGATGTTCTCCTGCAGCTCCAGAGTGTCCAGAATCATATCAGAGACCGCAGCTCCTGATTGGTCAACAGGATTTGCACACGCAAACACACACACACACACACACACACACACACACACACACACACAAACACACACACACATAAGACAGGTGACATGATTTTGAAATTGCTTGCGGTTCCCAGATAAAACTTTGTTGCCCAAAATCAGATAGAAGTTACTGTGACTGCCCAGAAACAGGGATCAAATGGGAATCATAAATCATCACTTTTAGGCTCAATCACAACTGCAGCCTTGTTCACACATGACACATTACAGTCTCTCTCTCTCTCTCTCACACACACACACACCCTAACTTTTTGCTGGCCCTTAAGCCTTAAGTTGACACACACACACACACACACACACACATCCTGAATGCTGTGACAGACAGTATGGTGGCTAAATGGTCATTAAATGATAATTCCGAGAGGACAGACAGGTGTTTATGGAGGAAGAGGATCTGAGGGTGTGGAGGACAGACAGGTGTTTATGGAGGAAGAGGATCTGAGGGTGTGGAGAGGACAGACAGGTGTTTATGGAGGAAGAGGATCTGAGGGTGTGGAGAGGACAGACAGGTGTTTATGGAGGAAGAGGATCTGAGGGTGCAGAGGACAGACAGGTGTTTATGGAGGAAGAGGATCTGAGGGTGTGGAGAGGAAGTGGGGACATGGAGGATATCAGACACATATGGGGAGGCAGGTTATGGATGGAGGATATCACATATGGGGAGGCAGGTTATGGATGGAGGATATCAGACACATATGGGGAGGCAGGTTATGGATGGAGGATATCACATATGGGGAGGCCAGGTTATGGATGGAGGATATCACATATGGGGAGGCCAGGTTGTGGATGGAGGACATCACATATGGGGAGGCCAGGTTGTGGATGGAGGACATCACATATGGGGAGGCAGGTTATGGATGGAGGACATCACATATGGGGAGGCCAGGTTATGGGTGGAGGACATCACATATGGGGAGGCTGGCCTTGAGTGTGAACAGGAGGACTTTGAAGTGGAGCTCTTGTAGGACAACCTCTACTGGAACATGTGGTGTCCATGGTAACTTCAGGAGGGGGCTGAGAGAATGCTTTAGCGGGACCTGGGTGGGGCTTCCTCCTCTGAATCATCATCATCATCGTCGTCATCATTATCGCCAGAGAGGGTGGGGTGGAAGATGTGGGTGGAGGGGGTGACGTTGGAGATATCGATATTGTGTGAGAAGGTCTGGGTGTGACGGGTGAGGGAGTTTGGGCTAATGATGGAGATTTCTGATTTCTTGCAGTTGAGTTGGAGAAAGTTTTCATGCATCCAGGATTGTATGTCGGTAAGACTTCTGTTTTTACCGCTCAGACTCTTCTGCTTTTTTGGTTAGAGCTGCTGGCTTAAGCAAGAGCCTTCTTGGGTGGTGGTGCTTCTACGTCATCGGATTCTTCTGCTCTAGCGGGACCTGCGGGCTTGGCAGGTGTAGCTTTAGCTGGGGTTGCCTTTTTAATGGGTGGGGTTTCTTCCTCAAAATCATCATCATCATTGCCGTCTTCATCCCCATCAGACTCCTCTGCCTTCTTAACTAGACCTGCCGGTTTTCCTGATTTTGGTTCTTTGACAAATACTTTGGCTGCTTTCTTAGGATGAACCTCTTCCTCTCACTCTTTCAATAACTTCAACCGCCCTCGAACAGTGTGTCCAAACAGGAGTTCAGATGGACTGAAGCCCTCGAGCAGTGTGTCCAAACAGAAGTTCTGAGAGGTTGATGGAATACCCTCTTGGCTGTCTACAGTAGTGTTGGGGAAGTTACTCATCATTGTCATCAATGTCTGGCAGGAACTCAAGTGGTCTTCCAAGAAATATACACTGGACAGCCACGATGCGAAAGGCATTTTCAAATCACCCGCCTGGCTCTGGAGTGGTGGTAATGGTAGACCTGTTTGTCACTTGTCTCATTTTTATCATTATCAGACTCTTCTGCTTTTTTGACTAGAGCTGCTGGCTTTAGCAGGAGCCTTCTTGGGTGGTGGTGCATCTACGTCGGGCTTGGCAGGTGTAGCTTTAGCTGGGGTGTCTGCCTTCTTAATGGGCGCAGGGCTTTTTCCTCTGAATCATCATCATCATCGTCGTCGTCTTTATGGTACATTAGAAAAAAATATACTTTTTTACAGGCACAAGGCTTTGTGCTGGAGCTAGAGATGAAACTTTGCACACTTTATGTGGGTCATGACCCGATCTGACCCGAGTTTCAGCCTCCTAGCTCCATGTTAACCCCCACTTTTCAGTCTGAGTGCTCAACTTTTTATATATTTTTCCTTTGTAGTTTTCCTCCGGAGTGTCTCAGAGACGCCAGCTTTGGATCATTTGTTGGGGGACTAGAGGCAGTGCTGGGCATCTTGGTCCCGACCCTCTAGCACCTAGCGTTACTGTGTGGAAAGAGGGAAAACTTGTACGATTCAGACAATTTATCTCCTTCCTGGAATGAGCCACCAACTCCAAACTGGGTCCAGCGTGTTTGGGACTTCTTATAGTATAACATATATTAATTTCATATTGATTGGACCAAGGCAAGTGTGTTTTTTGGCTAACAATATTTTTGATGCAGAATGTTTCCCAAATACCCATGGTGAAATTGCAGAATGTTTCCCAAATACCCTTGGATGAAATTGCAGAATGTTTCCCAAATACCCATTGGGAAATTTCGGAAACATTCTGCAATTTCCCCATGGGTATTTGGGAAACATTCTGCAACCTGTTGGACTCTCTGGAAGGCTCCAGCTCTCCAAGCTGGTAGGAAGACTCTGCAAGGCCCTGCCCCACCAAGGCATGCCTTCCCTGGGTAGGACTTAGTCTCTGGAAGGCTCCAGCCCTCCAAGCTGGTAGGGAGAGGGTATTTGGGAAACATTCTGCAACCTGTTGGACTTAGTCTCTGCCAGGCTCCAGCCCTCCAGCTCTCCAACATGGTAGGGAGACTCTGAAAGGCTCTCCCCTCCAATCTCCTCTTCTCCTTGGCAGTCTCTTGTAGGCTCTGGATCTGGGAGACTCTAGACCTCCAGGCCTTGTCTCTGCAAGGCTCTCCCCCTCCACCCCCTTCCCCTCATTTATACAAACAACCGGCAGTTAAGTGCTGAACAATCAAAGTGCTGAACAATCAAAGTGCTGAACAATTAAAGTGCTGCAGTGCAGTGAACAGGGGAAAGAGTGTGGGTGGTGTGGGGGCTGAACAGGGGGATTGGGGCTTAATGAACTTGGGTGTTGGGAGGGAGAGTTCTGAACAGGGGGACTGGGGCTTAATGAACTTGGGTGTTGGGCAGGAGGGTTCTGAACAGGGGGATTGGGGCCTAATGAACTTGGGTGTTGGGCGGGAGGGTTCTGAACAGGGGGATTGGGGCTAGATGAACTTGGGTGTTGGGAGGGAGAGTTCTGAACAGGGGGATTGGGGCTAGATGAACTTGGGTGTTGGGAGGGAGAGTTCTGAACAGGGGGATTGGGGCTAGATGAACTTGGGTGTTGGGAGGGAGAGTTCTGAACAGGGGGATTAGGGCTTGGTGCCCTCGGTCCTCTGAGTCCTCTGCCTGACATGGTGGTGCACCTACGTCATCGTCGTCATCCTGTCGTCGCCTGTGGGCTTGGCAGGTGTAGCTTTAGCTGGGGTGTCTGCCTTCTTAATGGGCGGGGCTTCTTCCTCAGAATCATCATCATCTTCATCAGACTCCTGATTTTGGTAATTTAGTAAATACTGCTACGTCTACGGCTGCTTTCTTAGGAGACACCTCTTCCTCTTCCTCTTTCACTAACTTCAACAGCCCTCAAACCGGAGTTCAGATGTACTGAAGCCTAATGACTCCTGTACCTCTTCACACACAGCAAACAAGGCAAAGGGAATCCCATCATCCCAGTCACACTCAAATCTGTTCCATGAAGGCGTGTTGTTTTCCATGGTTTCCCAAATTGGCAATGGATATTGTAATAGATAATGGCAATCGATACTCTAATGACATGAATTCAGCTCTGGCATCCAGGTATTCCTTCTCCAGACAGGACTTCTCTTGAATTGCTTTCAGCAAAGAGGATACCAGACTTTTGAATGTCTCTCAGAAATGGTTTAAATCAATGATTTTGCAGATTTGTCCCATTTCTTGAAACAGTGAAGTGAATATTACTACTACACATTAATATACTGACAATTAATTAGCCTGACATATGGGTATACATTTATTTCTCTACAAGATATGCCCATTCAAGCTCTTTTCTCCATATCTGTGCACCGATGCATTTTCTTTTTATTTATGCAAAACTTTTCAGATATCCAACATTTCCACACGTCTATATAGCCTACCTTTACCTTGTACTTGCAAAGGTCAGTGTCTTTGGGAAATGTTCAGGTTTGAAGCTTTATGCATCAGTTAAGTCCGGCATACCAAGTAGCAAACTAACGTGTAGAACATCTTGGAGCATATAATTATAAATGATCCGATTAACGTGACGATCTGAACTGAAATACAGACAGGGAAGGTAACATTTCTCGTATAAACTACCAAAATGTGTGATAACAAAACACTATGCAAACAAATCACATTTATCTACTCAAACAGGAACCCTAAGGACACAGAGTTTGTTTTGTATGCTAGGCTACTTATCCATAACTAGAGCCAAGTACAGAGCTACACTACACCAGCGACGCACAACAACTAGGCTACACTCACGCATACTTAAAACAGAAAACCATACGTGCGAGGGTTTTAGCTGCAGTCATGTTCTTCAAGTGCAAGACTGAAATAAGCGTCGCGAGTAGGCTTCATGATAATGTAGAGGCTACAATAATTTAGGGGTAACTAAGTATCGGTGGGTGGTATTGGGGAATTTTTATGAGTATGAGTACGAGTGTATGGGCCTACTATCGGCCTGATCCCCGATGCCAGTATCGTATCGGGCAATCACTAATCTGCCCACAGCTTGAAGTGAGCTGGATCCGTGCATATACCCACACCATACACACACCCACAGACACAGATACACACAGACACAGAGACACACATACACACACTTACCCTGACCTTCTGTTGGTCAAGTCTGAGCCCCTACAGTTCTCAGATTCACACACACACACACACACACACACACACACACACACACACACACCAGGGTTCCTACACATTTTCCATTTCAAAATTCCATACTTTTTCCATACTCAAATTTTCAAACTTCTCGGTACCTTTTTTTTTTTTAGTATATATTTTTGGGCTTTTATGCCTTTAATGCGACAGGATAGTGGAGAGTGACAGGAAGTGAGTGGGAGAGAGAATCGGGGTGGGATCCGGAAAGGACCACGGGGCGGGAATCGAACCCGGGTCGCCGGCGTACGGTGCAGGTGCCCCTGCCAGTTGCACCACGGCTGGGGCCACGGTACATTTTTCTGACAATATTCTAGACATTGTGGGCAGCCTACTGGTTAGCACTTCAGACCTGTAACAGGAGGGCTGCCGGTTCGAACCCCGACCAGTAGGCACGGCTGAAGTGCCCTTGAACAAGGCACCTAACCCTTCACTGCTCCCCGAGCGCCGCTGTTGATGCAGGCAGCTCACTGCGCCGGGATTAGTGTGTGCTTCACCTCACTGTGTGTTCACTGTGTGCTGAGTGTGTTTCACTAATTCACGGATTGGGATAAATGCAGAGACCAAATTTCCCTCACGGGATCAAAAGAGTATATATACTTATACTTATATGTTGTCAATGGAGCGTTCTACTAGCATTGTCAATGTTTATTATTAACTTGGTAGCCCTTGGATACTTTTTGTTGGGGGAAGTGCTGTGTTGGAAGGTGCACTCACATTTTTAGTTCTCTGTAGATACAGCATAGCCTACATATGTTGGAGACTAGTGCACTGCTGGCATCCATGTCTTGGTATCTTTTACAAAATCAAAAAAGTCTACCAGTGTTTTAGCCGAAAATAGCAGAGCTACGCAAACATACCAGTGCACAATGGTGTAGGGCACGTGCATAGAGCAGGGGTTCTCAATTTGGTTTTGGTTCCAGGGTCCCCTTGTGGGAGAATTTTTTTCTCTGAGGACCCCCATTCAATTGTATGTTGACGATGTGGACTGACAGTTAAGCTACACAACAGTAGGAATGGGTAAACACAAATATTTCTCCATACCCTTGTTTCTTTTTTCCATACTTATCCAGACCTGGAAATTACTAAAATCAAATTCCATACTTTTCCAGGTTTTCCATACTGCGTAGGAACCCTGACACACACACACACACACACACTCACACAACAGGTAACATGATCATTAAATGTCATTAAGCTACTGATCTCAGTCTTCCAGATAAAGACATGTTGCCTGATGTCAGATTGAAAGTTGTCACTGCCCAGAAACAGGGCTCAAATGGGTCAACAAATCATCACTTCAGGCTTCAGCACCACAACACAACCTTGTTCACACATGATATTGGTACCTGATGCTGATAGGATCACTTATGAAGGACTCGTGCATGAGGTCCAGTTTGCTCTCCGCTAAACTCCATGTTGCACAGCATCTTGATCTTAGCAACGGCACATTGCTCAGCAGCCAATCACAATCATGACACTCACCTACAAACACACACACACACACACACACACACACACATTGTTAATGTGTTAACAATGATGATGTAACTCTGATGATATGTTACATCATCATGTGTAGTCATAACCACAACTCTGTTACATCATCATGGGTAGGCATAACCACAACTCTGTTACATCATCATGTGTAGTCATAACCACAACTCTGTTACATCATCATGTGTAGTCATAACCACAACTCTATTACATCATCATGAGTAGGCATAACCACAACTCTGTTACATCATCATGTGTAGTCATAACCACAACTCTGCCGCCTGGTTACAACATGATTATCGTTACGTACACTCACACACCTTTTGTGGCGTCCAGATGTTCTCACGCAGCTCCAGAGTGTCCAGTACCGGATCAGAGACCGCAGCTTCTGATAGGTCATGGGAATTTGCAGACACACACACTCTCCCATCTGCTCAACCTGAAACCTTTTCTTCTCCAAAAAATAACACACACAAACACACACACACACACACACACACACACACACACACACACACACACACACAAGACAGGTAACATGATTTTGAAATTGCTTGCTGCTGATTTAGGTTTCCAGATAAAACTTTGTTGCCCAAAATCAGATAGAAGTTACTGTCACGGCCCAGAAACAGGGATCAAATGTCAAGTGCCAAATCATCACTTTCAGGCTCAATCACAACTGCAGCCTTGTTAACACATGACACATCAGTCTCTCTCTCTCTCTCTCATACACACACACACACACACACACACACACACACCCTAACTTTTTGCTGGCCCTTCACCCTCAAGTTGACACACACACACCCTGAATGCTGTGACAGTATGGTGGCTAAATGGTCATTAAGTTAAGTGTTAATGATTCAAATTACAAGATAAAACTGTTGCCTGATATCAGATGCATGTAACTGATGTATGTAACAGATGCATGTAACATTTCCTCAATGTTAAATAACATTTTAGAGGACTAACAGGCTAGAGTAGGCGCCCTATCTCATAAGATTCCATCATAGAATTCTGACATAGAAGATGGAGTGGGGGCGTCGTGAGCGCTGAGTGAGCAGGTATGAGTAGTGAGTTGCCATCTATGGAAAAAGATGGATGCAGCAAAAAAAAGCTGTCAGCGGCTAAAAATAGAAAAAGAAAGAGGGAAAAGGAGATGGCATGTCAAGGGATGCGACAGCAGTTAAATAAGTGGATGTGAAAGGCAACAGGTAGGATTTAAAGTGTGACGTCTGTGCTTGGAGGCTTACAAATATGAATGTTAACAGACTAACTAGCGTTTGCTAAACATATGCCGATTAAAACATAGCCTATTCCATTCAGATAGCTAGGTGGCTACCATGCTCATAATGCACTTTTAATGCCAAACTGCAAACAGAAATGTCACGCTATCAACAACTCATTACATGTTTCCATATCCTAACAACGAATGCTCCTTGTAATAACTTAATATTGTGCTGTGCCTTATCCTTTGTGATCAACAGCTGGCAAAATGACGTTATGACAACCGGTTAGACTGTCTTAAAGTGACAATGCACCATTTATCAATGCTTCATCAAGTTACACATCAAATTGGCAGCATTTCTTTAAAAATAATAATAATTTTATAAATAATATTTAATACACACCAGTGTTGTAGTCAAGTCACTATGCCTCGAGTCCGAGTCCAGGTTCGAGTCCTCAGTGTTCAAGTCCGAGTCAAGTCATTAAAAAAAAATTCCAAGTCAAGTCCGAGTCGAGTCCACTACTTATCTGAGTCAAGTCCGAGTCGAGTCACTATTGATCCACGTCGAGTCCGAGTCGAGTCCCTATTGATCAAGTCGAGTCCAAGTCCAGCACTAAAGTAAGCATAGCCTACATGTCGTTCCATTTTTTTCCAATGCAGATGAAATCCTTAAAAGCAAAACGGACAATCTTCTGTCTCCAAGCAGGTGCCATCACTTGTGTGAAAGTAGTATTGCCAAATTTCTTGCCAAACCCCATGTGTTGTATTTATTATATCGGAGAGAATACCATACCATAGCTATACCATAGCATATAGGCCTACTCATAATAAATGAGCAATCCACATCCTAATCACACAGGCCATTAAGTCACATTATGCTGTTACTGACTGCTGACAATTGTATAGGCAGTGTTGTAGAAGTTCATACTTCACAAGAGCTAGATGAACGTTGGAGTAGGCCTATTTTGTAAGAGGTAGTGTGGATCATAAAAGGGCATTTTTTAAAATTCTGGCTGTTAAATAGTCTACACCATTTTAGCGCAGTATGGGAGGGGCAGAAACAGAGCAGGGCCCGTCTTGGTAGCTTCTTTCTGACTCCCGTGACGTGAACACTGGCTACCGGCAACTGCATAATTATGTTATCACTTCACTGACACTATGGAGACATATTTCACGTCAACAATAGAGATGAAAACTAGCTTTAGGTTAACGAAGATGTAGATCATCTGCCTAATTAATTTATTTGCAACAGGCCACGTTCATTTCAGCGAGATGAGTGAAATAAATGTTTTTTAAGCTGCCATCGCCATACTATTTGCTACGATATTCACCTGTTAGAAATAGAACACGTTGCTATTTCCTTTTTTTCGTGCAGTGGATAAGGCTATCAAATCGCTCGTTTGAACAGAAACAGTAATCCAGTTCATGTGGTTTTAAATATAGTTGTTTCTAGCCTACCCACGAGAGGTTCAGTTTGTCAGTTTCACTTACGCAGACACGTAGGCCTACATTGACACTACATGGACACTCTACTAGGCAATTTAATGTTATGCTTCTATATTTTATGACACCAAAATTAAGAAGTATGCTATATCTTGATCGGGAAAACGTTTAGTTTGTTTTTCTTTCATCCGATAATAGCCTGCCCTGCTGCAAATTAACAGACAGAAGCACGGCAGGGCACGCCCCGAATGAAAATGAATGAATGGAACCTCGCTTCTCGCGTCAGTCAGGGAAAACACTGTTCACCAAGTCACGATGATCAGCTATCCAGCAGCAGTGTGTGTTGTTTAGCCTAGGCTGAGTGTAATCTTCATCATGTGTAGGCATAACCACAACTCTGTTACATCATCATGTGTAGTCATAACCACAACTCTGTTACATCATCATGTGTAGTCATAACCACAACTCTGTTACATCATCATGTGTAGCCATAACCACAACTCTGTTACATCATCATGTGTAGTCATAACCACAACTCTGTTACATCATCATGTCTAGTCATAACCACAACTCTGTTACATCATCATGTGTAGTCATAATCACAACTCTGTTACATCATCATGTGTAGTCATAACCACAACTCTGTTACATCATCATGTGTAGTCATAACCACAACTCTGTTACATCATCATGTGTAGTCATAACCACAACTCTGTTACATCATCATGTGTAGTCATAACCACAACTCTGTTACATCATCATGTGTAGTCATAACCACAACTCTGCCGCCTGGTTACAACATGATTATCGTTACGTACACTCACACACCTTTTGTGGCGTCCAGATGTTCTCCTGCAGCTCCAGAGTGTCCAGAATCACACACACACACACACACACACACAAACACACACACACACATAAGACAGGTAACATGATTTTGAAATTGCTTGATGTTGATTTAGGTTCCCAGATAAAACTTTGTTGCCCAAAATCAGATAGAAGTTACTGTCACCTCCCAGAAACAGGGATCAAATTGAGGTGTAAATCATCACTTTCAGGCTCAATCATAACTGCAGCCTTGTTCACACATGACATATTACAGTCTCTCTCACACACACACGCACACGCACACACACACACACACTACACACAAACACACACACACGCACACACACACACAAAAAAACAAGCACCCTTTTCTTCTCCACACACACACACACACACACACACACACACACACACACACACACTTACAAATATCTTCTGGTGGTTGAGTTCTCATGATCTGACACACACACTCACTCCAGGTCCTCTCCCATGTCCTTAACCTGCACTTAACATTCCACCTGCACACACACACACACGCACACACACACACACACTCTCTCTCTCTTAGCTGTCCATCGTGTCCGATGATGACACACACACACACACACATACACACACACACACACACACACACACACAAACACACACACACACTCTCTCTCTCTTAGCTGTCCATCGTGTCCGATGATGACACACACACACACACATTGTTAATGTGGATGATGGCGACATGATCATGAAGTCAGCAACTGATGATTCAAGTTAACATTAAATGTTGTTGCCTAATATCAGATATTCATGGCTGATGTCACTGCCCAGCAAAAGGGCTCTGAGCGAGGGTTACATCATCATTTCTAGGCACAACTCTGCCGCCTGGTTACAACATGATTATCGTTACGTACACTCACACACCTTTTGTGGCGTCCAGATGTTCTCCTGCAGCTCCAGAGTATCCAGAATCATATCAGAGACCACAGCTCCTGATTGGTCATCAGGATTTGCACACACACACACACACACACACACACACACACACACACACACACAGAAACACACACACACAGACAAACACACACACACACAAACACACACACACACTCAAACACACAGAGAAACACACACACAGACAAACACAGACACACACACACACACACACACACTCAAACACACAGAGAAACACACACACAGACAAACACAGACACACACACACACACAAACACACTCAAACGCGCCTTTTGTGGCGTCCTGCTGCTCTAGAGTGTCCAGAACCGGATCAGAGACCGCAGCTCCTGATTGGTCATCGGGATTTGCAGACACACACACACACTCTCCCATCTGCTCAACCTGAAACCTTTTCTTCTCCAAAAAATAACACACACACAGACACACACAAACACACACACACAAACACACAACAGGTAACATGATTTTGAAACTGCTAGCTGTTTATTTAGGTTCCCAGATAAAACTTTGTTGCCCAAAATCAGATAGAAGTTACTGTCACCTCCCAGAAACAGGGATCAAATGGAAAACCAAATCCTCACTTTCAGGCTCAATCACAACTGCAGCCTTGTTCACACATGACATATTACAGTCTCTCTCACACACACACTACACACACACACACACACGCACACACACACACACACACACACACAGTCACACACACACACAGTCACACACACACACTTACAAATATCTTCTGGTGGTTGAGTTCTCATGATCTGACACACACACTCACTCCAGGTCCTCTCCCATGTCCTTAACCTGCACTTAACATTCCACCTGCACACACACACACACACACACACACACACACACACACACACTCTCTCTTAGCTGTCCATCGTGTCCGATGGTGACACACACACACACACACACAAACACACACACACACTCTCTCTCTTTAGCTGTCCATCGTGTCCGATGATGACACACACACACACATACACACACACACACACACACACACACACACACACACACACACACACAAAACAAGCAACATGATCATTAAATGTCCTGCTATTGATCTCAGTCATCCAGATAAAAACATGTTGCCTGATATCAGAGTGAAAGTTGTCACTGCCCAGGAACAGGGCTCAAAGGGTGTCCATATCATCACTTCAGGCTTCAGCACCACAACACAAGCTTGTTCACACATGATATTGGTACCTGATGCTGATTGGATCACTTATGAAGGACTCGTGCATGAGGTCCAGTTTGCTCTCCGCTAAACTCCATGTTGCACAGCATCTTGATCTTAGCAACGGCACATTGCTCAGCAGCCAATCACAATCATGACACTCACCTACAAACACACACACACACACACACACACACACAAACACATTGTTAATGTGGATGATGGCGACATGATCATGAAGTCAGCAACTGAAGATTCAAGTTAACATTAAATGTTGTTGCCTAATATCAGATATTCATGGCTGATGTCACTGCCCAGCAAAAGGGCTCAGATCACGATCCTTATCATCATGTGTAGTCATAACCACAACTCTGTTACATCATCATGTGTAGTCATAACCACAACTCTGTTACATCATCATGTGTAGTCATAACCACAACTCTGTTACATCATCATGTGTAGGCATAACCACAACTCTGTTACATCATCATGTGTAGTCATAACCACAACTCTGCCGCCTGGTTACAACATGATTATCGTTACGTACAGTGGGCATCGCTTTCAAATGGCCACTTCAGTCGCGCATTACGAGGCGTGAAGCTGCGTGAAGCTTTAGTACCACTTTCAGCCACTGTGCGTCGCTCTGCCACTGTACATCGCTCTGTCAGTAGCCTGACTGCCACCCCTTCTGAAAAAGCAGGAAGCTACCATTAAACATAATTGTTACCGAGAGGAATCCCAGCCTACGAATTCAATAACAAAATAAATCATGCATAATTAAACATTACCTCAATTAAGGCTACTTGGATATGGCTTAAGGCTTGACTACACGGTGGTAGCGAAAATCGAAATCTGCTATGTTATTGTCAGTGTTGGGGGCAATGCAACTACACAAATCAAAACAGTGTCTTAATTTGCCCTACTTCTTGACTGCAATGTAGTCAATTGACTGCTTGACATGTCATTTTTATTTTTCTGTTTCTGTACAATAAACAAATACATCTGCTTTATGCCGCAGAATTACATTCATATTTGGCTGACTGCAGACGTGCCACTTCCCTCCCGATATTCCAAGATTAAGATAGTAGCCTATACAAAAAGCATACTATCATAAAAATTCGTTAAAACGAATAGCTATTTGCAATTTGACAAAACACTGGTCCTCATTTTGCGAATGCGAGGACGATATGAGCCTGTTGCATTTAGTTAGATGTCCGAGTCACGCATGTTTGAAAACCACTGGCTCGTAAACACAATAATTTAACACACGACAGTTGGATAGCCTACTTCATCATGTCCCCATGCCTACATTTTTGTGAGTAGCATAGAGATCGTCGGTTGTAAAAACAATAAAGTAGCCTATGTCTCTCCGTTTGGGACATCGAAAACTTATAGCCTATTTTTAATAGGGTAGACTACCGTCGGAGATGCTGACTGGCAAAGGCCTCGGGATAACACGTTATCTCCACTATCATCAGTCATGCCCCTTGATCAAAGTGGGGAATTAAATAAAAGTTTGAGAACCACTGGGTTAACAAGTTACCTGCAGTCCAGAGCAATATTCTGATGATCGGCGATGATATCGGCAAATGTTTGTTTTCCAAAGTAAGAATTTCACTTGACCATGCACCTTCGACAATGAATAGCTCATTACACTTGTTAAACGTAAGCCTAACTGGTATCATTACAAACATTATTCTGTGTCCTAAAACTGGCATATTGTATGGCATTGTGTCATGTAAATTCGTTGCAAAATCTAGAGAAATGTGTGAGGTGACAATTGAGACACACATTGGATTGTGTCATTACTTGAACATTTTACACATATCCACAGCTGTGGTAGGCCTATCAGGGGCAGGAGGATTACTGTTAGCGCAGGCTTTATATAAAATTCTTCAACAGAAGGCCTCGAATGCAGGCTTGCCCTGTGGTTTGCGCAGCCTACAGTAAATAACAGACCGCCACAATGTGCGGTATGATGCTTTTTTACGAGCAAGATGTTTTTGGTGCCCTACGCACACTGCATGTTCTTAAATAACAATGATCATCAGTAATATTCGACCATTAATTTGTGTAAATGGGCAAGCGTGACCACCTTGATTGGCTGATGATTGTAACGCGGGCATGATTCCAAACACCTCCCTTACGATAATGAGTGACAGGTGACAGGTCTCAGAATGCGTGCGCTACACAAGGACGGAAAATGATGAATAACTGGGGCCGTAGGCTATTCACAAAGGCTTTTATCTTACCACTAGGAGTAGGCTACTCCTAAATCGCACTAAAAGATTTTAGCTTGGAGTTTTCTCTTAAAAGTTATTCACAAAGCCTTTCAGACAACTCCTAAACTAGGAGTGAGTCTTCCTTGCTATAGATGACGTCATTACTCATGCACGAGCTTGACTGAAGTGACCACCTTGATTGGCTGACGATTGTAACGCGGGAATGATTCCAAACACCTCCCTTCCGATGATGAGTGACAGGTGACAGGTCGGAGAATGCGTGCGCTACACAAGTAGTGAGAGGGACGGAAGATGATTAATAACTGAATAAAAATGCCTAGCCTAAATTAATAAAGAGTAAGGCAAAACAAATAGCCTAGTAGCCTAATGAAACATAGGCCTATGGATTGATGCAGTACCTTTGCAACATTATTACATTAATCTGTCACCGTATGCCTAGGCTACATTTGCAAAGAGAACATTTTAATTTGATTCACAATGAAATGTTACATTTAATTTACATGTTAACAATGAGTAGTTTTGGTTGTTGTTGGTGGCGTTATTGCATTCCTTTTATGAATGCAAAATTGTTCCCTCGCGATTGGAAGCTCCTGTTGCCGCATAGCGCATTTCAAAACATCGCAGCGTAAAATGCCACAAAAAGCTGTTTATGAATAGGTCTTAGTGAGTTAGGAGTCCTCTCGACTTCTTTTAAGCTGTCCCAGACTTTTAGGTGCTACTTTTAGGTCTAAAATGCTTCGTGAATTACTTTTTGTGAAAAAAATTAGGAGTCCTAAAGTTAGGAGTGACACGCCCATTATTTTTAGGAGTTGCTCCTAAATTCGCCAGTTAGGAGCTACTTTTAGCCTTAAAATTCTTTGTGAATACGGCCCCTGAATAAAAAGGCCTAGCCTAAATGAATCAAGAATAAGGCAAAACAAATAGCCTAGTAGCCTAATGAAACATACGGATTGATGTAGTATCTTTGTAACATTATTAAATTATTCTGTTACTATGCCTACGTTTGCAAAAGAGAACATTTTAATTTGATTCACAATAATGTTACATTTAATTTACATTTTGACAATGATTAGCCTAGTTTTGGTTGTTGTTGGTGGCGTTATTGCATGTTAGTTATGCCTACAATGCAAAATTGCTTCCTCACTATTGAAAGCTGCATTAGGATTTCAAAACACGGCAAAATGCCGCAGGTTTGTGAATAGGTCTGTGAGTTCTTTTAAGCTGTCAGAGGTGGGAAGGTGTGATTTGTTGGGGGCAGGGCCGAATTAACTGGTCACAAATGTCTGATGGCTGCCCTTCCCCCCCAGCCAACGTGAATCGGGTGGTCAGTTAATAGGCTGAAGATTTTTCCTGCCATCTAAGGCAGCGGTCCCCAAACACCGGGCCGCGGCTGGTACATTCCTAACCGGGCCATAGCCTACGACATGAGTTTAAAAAAATGCATGCAAACTAAACTCAATTTAATTCGCAATAATGTCACGTTTTTACATGGCATAGGCCTATATGCAGTTGTTTGATTGCACGCATGTTTGCATTTTGCAAGGTCTATTTTCTTACGTCTGTCCCGCCTTCAACACTTTACATATTGCCTTCAGCGCTGCGCAGCCTCAGGTCAGCTCACTTCACTTGATCAGTTCTTGGCGAACGGTAGTGTCACACGAAGTTAGCTAAACTGCTAGAATGAGCATCAAAAAACAAGCATCTTTAGCAGACACTGGCCAGGGTGTTTAAGTTGTGAGAGCCGCTGCAGAGATTTCTTACAGAAAAAAAGTCACCGTTAGCTGCACATTTTAGTGATGAGGACTGGGTGTCAAAACTCGCTTACCTATGTGGCATATTCGGGTTGCTTAATGACCTCAACCTGTCACTCCAGGGGAGAATGACGACTGTCTTTAAACTGGCAGATAAAGTCGCTGCATTTAAAGCCAAGCTTGATTTGTGGGGGCGAATGGGGACGGGGTGTATTTGATATGTTCCAAACAGTAGCCTAGTGGGGGTTTTGGGAGAGACTGAGGCAGGGCCCTTTCTCTTGCAGCTGGTGCGCGATTACCTTGTTGCGCTTTCAAATGAGTTTGAGCGTTAGGCTACTTCCCATCCTCCAAAGATCCACGGCAAACCAATGAGTGGGTCCGCAACCCATTTGTCAATATCCCGAATAGTCCTAAAATGTCAGCGCAGGAGGAAGAGCAGTTGATCGAAATTGCAAATGACGGTGGTCTTAAGAGTGTGTATGAGGAAACCTCTCTGGCGGGTTTTTGGATCAAAACCAAAGCAGAATATCCCGAGATAGCCGTAAAAGCGCTGGAAACGTTGCTACCATTTCCCACCACGTATCTATGCGAGGCCGGGTTTTCTGCAATGACTGCAACTAAAACCAAATTGCGCAATCGACTGGACATTTCAAACACACTGAGGGTGTCACTGTCTTGTTGCAGGGAAACAAGCACAGGGCTCCCACTGATTATATTCATAATGCACGTTTAGTTCCCATGTTTTGTTCCCATATTTTGTTAAGCATGTTCACACTTGATAGATGTAGCTTCAAGTTGTTAAATTTTCATAGTTCATATTGTTAAATTTTCACTTCTTCAAGTTCACGTTTTTCATGTTTTTAAGAGTTCGTTACCTTCACTGTTCATACATAACTGGAGCTAGTTCTTTTCAAGTAATGCATGCACAACACATATGGAACATGGAACCCCCGAACCCCCCCCCCCCCCCCCACGGTCCGTGAAAAAAAAATGGGAATCAAACCGGTCCATGGTACGTAAAAGGTTGGGGACCCCTGATCTAAGGCACGAGCGCACATGTGAGGCCAAGCCTCACCAAGTAGCTCATTTGTTTACAACTAACATTCCATTTAATTAAACTGCTTTATAGGCTATGCCGAAATAGTTTTCAACATTTTGAATATTAGTGTCGGGTGAATTGAAATGTTCTCAAAGTAGCCTTATGGTTGAAAGCTGCTTGGGATCCCCCCCCGTCAAGCAATATAACCATACAAACGCGCTTCCTGCACTCATTGTTTCAAAAAAATGATGGCTTTGTCAGAACTGAAGAGCTGTGGACGGCACGGCACGGTATGCCCAATGAAAATAAATTAACGCAACGCAATGCAACACAACACAGACACCGCTTCTCTCGCGTCAGTCACTGACATGAACGAAACACAGAACCCGCTTCTCTCACGGCAGTCACTGACAGTAGCCTAGAATAAATGCATGGGGAAAAACACTTCCCCATGACAGACATCGTAAAACACTGAAAGTTAATATTTTGTCACTAGCAACATATCGGAACTCCCCCTATTACCGTCGGTCCCGTATTTCCACCGTCTTGCGTGTATGTGTCACTTATATCCATTTCTATACAAACCAAGACAGCGGACTCCTAAAGAGACGCAACCACCCACACCATAGGTGTATCTAAATTAGCTATGTACCAAAAATGACATTTTACCGTGACTCAAAGAGCTGTAAACAGTGTTGTAAGGCTGCGTGTGCACAACCGCTTGGAGCTCCAGTGGAATTTTAATTTCACGACAAGAATTCTTGGTCTAACCGTCCATGTGCCGTTAAGAACCAAACCAGATTTTGTTCAAATCTACACACCTATGGCTACTGAAAAATGTAAGGTTAATTTAGCAAATGTTATTTTGAAGTGTTAAAAAACATCGTTGTTTTAGAATTTCTGAACAAAAGTGGTGATGATTGGGGGTGTTACGATACATCTGTCCTTTGTCAAATGTGTTATGTTCCAAGTAGCCTATGCGTAATTCTGCTGCATAAAGTTAAAACGATGATTTGAAGACATTTGTTTCGTTGGAAGGGCAAGGGGTAGCAACAGGGCAACACAGAGACAGGCCCGATGGCAGGGTTGTTATGAGAGTATTAAAATCTGGGATAGTCTATTCTACGGCAAGACAGCGGGGGAAAGTTAAAATACGTGATAAACACGGAAAAAGTTGGCATGCATTGTTTCGGTCCCCATGCACAGGGATTATTTGTCATATTATTAATCACATTAATTGATTATTTGTGAAATTGCAAACAGGAGCAACTCATTTGAAAAGGAAGGACTGGTAGCATGCAAGCTCACGAAAGATTGATTTAAGAACGTTATCACAGTGTGTGGCTGTGGCGCAAAGCAGCGCGGGCGGAAGACATGCGACAATTGGCATGGGGAGGGTCATGTCTTTTTTAACAATTCTGTCGGAGGGTCATTGAACAATTTCTAGCAGGCAAGGGAGGGTCATGCAACTTTTGACTGAAGCACTCAAAATTCATCCGGTGGCCCCTTCAATAAATAACGAACAGTCCCTAGATTGCTGCTGGGCTATATGTCTTGGTTCATGTCCGTTCACAACTCATTGCCGTCAAACTCGTAGCCTATCTCGCGGTTGCATCCATTACAAACAAACATGCAATGTGAACGTCTGGGATTGGGAAGAGCACTAAAAAATGCTCTACTGAATAAGCACGAAGTCAAACCTTTAAATGAAAAACACTCTTTAATAATCAAAAAAATAAACCGCTAATGAAGTAAACTTGTGACCTTAAAAAAACGTTTATCGCCTGTAACTCCGTGATAACAGGACGTAACAGGAAGGCATTTGGCTGAGCAACGGAGGTTAATACGCTCTATATTTTGTCCAAATGATGTCTGTCTATCATCGTTGCACTCGGAGAAAACCAGAATGTTTAATTTGTCCTGCGTTTCTTCTACGGCTGCAAACGGGCTGCAAACGGGATTCACTCGCAGTTAACCAAATATTTCTTTATTAGGGCAGGGCAGGCATATTTCTGGCTATTAAATTATTTCTAAACCAGTCTGCTAAAGTCTGTAGTGAAGTCTGTGTAGGGTTTTCCAGGCTCCATTTCTTTTTACGAGACACCCTACTCACTTGAGCCATCTACTGGTTGTTTGGGTTGTTGCAGCGTCTCACTGGGAAAATACAAATTAAAGTCGCGTGATACCGCGTGATCCCACGCGCGGACCGCGAGTGAAGCTGGCCAAGTCGAAGCACTGCCCACTGTACACTCACACACCTTTTGTGGTGTCCAGATGTTCTCCTGCAGCTCCAGAGTGTCCAGAATCATATCAGAGACCGCAGCTTCTGATTGGTCAACAGGATTTGCACACACACACACACACACACACACACACACACACACACACACAAACACACACACACACATAAGACAGGTGACATGATTTTGAAATTGCTTGCTGTTGATTTAGGTTCCCAGATAAAACTTTGTTGCCTGAAAATCAGATAGAAGTTACGGTCACTGCCCAGACACAGGGATCAAATGTCAAGTACCAAATAATCAGTTTTAGGCTCAATCACAACTGCACCCTGGTACACACATGACACATTACAGTCTCACACACACAAACACACACACACACTTACAAATATCTTCTGGTGGTCAAGTTCTCATGATCTGACACACACACTCACTCCAGGTCCTCTCCCATGTCCTTAACCTGCACTTAACATTCCACCTGCACACACACACACACACACACACACACACACATACACACACACACACGCAACAAGCAACATGATCATTAAATGTACTGCTACTGATCTCAGTCCTTCAGATAAAAACATGTTGCCTGATGTCAGAGTGAAAGTTGTCACTGCCCAGGAACAGGGCTCAAAGGGTGTCCATATCATCACTTCAGGCTTCAGCACCACAACACAAACTTGTTGACACATGATATTGGTACCTGATGCTGATTGGATCACTTATGAAGGACTCGTGCATGAGGTCCAGTTTGCTCTCCGCTAAACTCCATGTTGCACAGCATCTTGATCTTAACAACGGCACATTGCTCAGCAGCCAATCACAATCATGACACTCACCTACAAACACACACACACACACCCACACACATTGTTAATGTGCTAAGTGGATGATGGCGAGAAAAAGTCAGCAACTGATGGTTCAAGTTAACAATTAAATGTTGTTGCCTAATATCACATATTCATGGCTGATGTCACTGCCCAGCAAAAGGGCTCAGACCGCCTGGTTACATCATCATGTGTAGGCATAACCACAACTCTGTTACATCATCATGTGTAGGCATAACCACAACTCTGTTACATCATCATGTGTAGTCATAACCACAACTCTGTTACATCATCATGTGTAGTCATAACCACAACTCTGTTACATCATCACGTGTAGTCATAACCACAACTCTGTTACATCATCATATGTAGGCATAACCACAACTCTGCCGCCTGGTTACAACATGATTATCGTTACGTACACTCACACACCTTTAGTGGCTTCCAGATGTTCTCCTGCAGCTCCAGAGTGTCCAGAACCGGATCAGAGGCCGCAGCTCCTGATTGGTCAACAGGATTTGCACACACACACTCTCCCATCTGCTCAACCTGAAACCTTTTCTTCTCCAAAAAATAACACACACAAACACACACACACACACACACACACACACAGACACACACACACAGACACACACACACACACACACATAAGACAGGTAACATGTTTTTTAAATTGCTTGCTGTTTATTTAGGTTCCCAGATAAAACTTTGTTGCCCAAAATCAGATAGAAGTAACTGTCACCTCCCAGAAACAGGGATCAAATGGACCCGTAAATCATCACTTTTAGGCTCAATCACAACCGCAGCCTTGTTCACACATTACAGTCTCTCTCACACACACACACACACACACACATTCACACACACACACACACACACTCACATTCACACACATGTGTTGCCTAATATCAGAGTTAATGTCATCTTACTCTGACTTTCTGTTGGCGCACTTCAAGTCCCATCCCATGTCCCTAACTTGCACCCTCTTCTTCTCCTTAACACACACACACACACACACACACACACACAGACACACACACAAACACACAAACAAACGACAGGTGACATGATTTTTTAAATTGCTTGATGTTGATTTAGGTTCCCAGATAAAACTTTGTTGCCCAAAATCAGATATAAGTTACTGTCACCTCCCAGAAAAGATCAAATGGGACCCGTAAATCATCACTTTTAGGCTCAATCACAACTGCAGCCTTGTTCACACATTACAGTCTCTCTCTCACACACACACACACACACAAACAAACAAACAAGCACCCTTTTCTTCTCCACAAACACACACACACACACACACACAAACACACTTACAAATACCTTCTGGTGGTAGAGTCCTCATGATCTGACACGCACACTCACTCTAGGTTGTCTCCCATTTCCTTAACCTACACCTTCTACATTCCACCTTCACACACACACACACACACACACACACACACACAAAAGCAAAGACACACACACACACACACACACACACACACACACACACACACAACAAGCAACATGATCATTAAATGTCCTGCTACTGATCTCAGTCTTCCAGATAAAGACATGTTGCCTGATATCAGATTGAAAGTTGTCACTGCCCAGGAACAGGGCTGAAAAGGGTAAACAAATCATCACTTCAGGCTTCACCACATCAACACAAGCTTGTTCACACATGATATTGGTACCTGATGCTGATTGGATCACTTATGAAGGACTCGTGCATGAGGTCCAGTTTGCTCTCCGCTAAACTCCATGTTGCACAGCATCTTGATCTTAGCAACGGCATATTGCTCAGCAGCCAATCACAATCATGACACTCACCTACAAACACACACACAGACAGAGAGAAACACACACACACACACACACACACACTGTTAATGTGCTAAGTGGATGATGGCGACACAATCATGAAGTAGGCAACTGATGGTTCAAGTTAACAATTAAATGTTGTTGCCTAATATCTCATATTCATGGCTGATGTCACTGCCCAGCAAAAGGGCTCAGAAGGGGTATTACATCATCATGTGTAGGCACAACTACAACTCTGTTACATCATCATGTGTAGTCATAACCACAACTCTGTTACATCATCATGTGTAGTCATAACCACAACTCTGTTACATCATCATGTGTAGTCATAACCACAACTCTGTTACATCATCATGTGTAGGCATAACCACAACTCTGTTACATCATCATGTGTAGTCATAACCACAACTCTGTTACATCATCACGTGTAGTCAGAACCACAACTCTGTTACATCATCATGTGTAGTCAGAACCACAACTCTGTTACATCATCATGTGTAGTCATAACCACAACTCTGTTACATCATCATGTGTAGTCATAACCACAACTCTGTTACATCATCATGTGTAGTCATAACCACAACTCTGTTACATCATCATGTGTAGGCATAATCACAACTCTGCCGCCTGGTTACAACATGATTACCGTTACGTACACTCACACACCTTTTGTGGCGTCCAGATCTTCTCCTGCAGCTCCTGATTGGTCAACAGGATTTGCACACACACACACACACACACACAAACACAGACACACAGAGAAACAGTCACTGCCCAGAAACAGGGATCAAATGGGTACGTAAATCATCACTTTCAGGCTCAATCACAACTGCAGCCTTGTTCACACATTACACATTACAGTCTCTCTCTCTCTCTCTCACACACACACACACACCCTAACTTTTTGCTGGCCCTTAAGCCTTAAGTTGACACACACACATCCTGAATGCTGTGACAGTATGGTGGCTAAATGGTCATTAAATGATCATTCCGAGAGGACAGACAGGTGTTTATGGAGGAAGAGGATCTGAGGGTGTGGAGAGGACAGACAGGTGTTTATGGAGGAGGAGGATCTGAGGGTGCAGAGGACAGACAGGTGTTTATGGAGGAAGAGGATCTGAGGGTGTGGAGAGGACAGACAGGTGTTTATGGAGGAAGAGGATCTGAGGGTGCGGAGAGGACAGACAGGTGTTTATGGAGGAAGAGGATCTGAGGGTGCGGGAGAGGAAGTGGGGAAATGGAGGATATCAGACACATATGGAGAGGCAGGTTATGGATGGAGGATATCACATATGGGGAGGCAGGTTATGGATGGAGGATATCACATATGGGGAGGCCAGGTTATGGATGGAGGATATCACATATGGGGAGGCCAGGTTATGGATGGAGGACATCACATATGGGGAGGCCAGGTTGTTGATGGAGGATATCACATATGGGGAGGGCAGGTTATGGATGGAGGATATCAGACACATATGGGGAGGCAGGTTATGGATGGAGGACATCACATATGGGGAGGCAGGTTATGGATGGAGGATATCACATATGGGGAGGCCAGGTTATGGATGGAGGATATCACATATGGGGAGGCCAGGTTGTGGATGGAGGATATCACATATGGGGAGGCAGGTTATGGATGGAGGACATCACATATGGGGAGGCCAGGTTGTTGATGGAGGATATCACATATGGGGAGGGCAGGTTATGGATGGAGGATATCAGACACATATGGGGAGGCAGGTTATGGATGGAGGACATCACATATGGGGAGGCAGGTTATGGATGGAGGACATCACATATGGGGAGGCCAGGTTATGGATGGAAGATATCACATATGGGGAGGCCAGGTTGTGGATGGCCTTGAGTGTGAACAGGAGGACTTTGAAGTGGAGCTCTTGTAGGACAACCTCTACTGGAACATGTGGTGTCCATGGTAACTTCAGGAGGGGGCTGAGAGAATGCTTTAGCGGGACCTGGGTGGGGCTTCCTCCTCTGAATCATCATCATCATCGTCGTCATCATTATCGCCAGAGAGGGTGGGGTGGAAGATGTGGGTGGAGGGGGTGACGTTGGAGATATTGATATTGTGTGAGAAGGTCTGGGTGTGACGGGTGAGGGAGTTTGGGCTAATGATGGAGATTTCTGATTTCTTGCAGTTGAGTTGGAGAAAGTTTTCATGCATCCAGGATTGTATGTCGGTAAGACTTCTGTTTTTACCGCTCAGACTCTTCTGCTTTTTTGGCTAGAGCTGCTGGCTTAAGCAAGAGCCGTCTTGGGTGGTGGTTCTTCTACGTCATCGGATTCTTCTGCTCTAGCGGGACCTGCGGGCTTGGCAGGTGTAGCTTTAGCTGGGGTTGCCTTTTTAATGGGTGGGGTTTCTTCCTCAGAATCATTATCATCATTGCCGTCTTCATCCCCATCAGACTCCTCTGCCTTCTTAACTAGACCTGCTGGTTTTCCTGATTTTGGTTCTTTGACAAATACTTTGGCTGCTTTCTTAGGATGAACCTCTTCCTCTCACTCTTTCAATAACTACAACCGCCCTTGAACAGTGTGTCCAAACAGGAGTTCAGATGGACTGAAGCCCTCGAGCAGTGTGTCCAAACAGAAGTTCTGCGAGGTTGATGGAATACCCTCTTGGCTGTCTACAGTAGTGTTGGGGAAGTTACTCATCATTGTCATCAATGTCTGGCAGGAACTCAAGTGGTCTTCCAAGAAATATACACTGGACAGCCACGATGTAAAAGGCATTTTCAAATCACCCGCCTGGCTCTGGAGTGGTGGTAATGGTAGACCTGTTTGTCACTTGTCTCATTTTTATCATTATCAGACTCTTCTGCTTTTTTGACTAGAGCTGCTGGCTTTAGCAGGAGCCTTCTTGGGTGGTGGTGCATCTACGTCGGGCTTGGCAGATGTAGCTTTAGCTGGGGTGTCTGCCTTCTTAATGGGCACAGGGCTTCTTCCTCTGAATCATCATCATCATCGTCGTCATTATGGTAAATTTGGGAAACAAAGGGAATTTTCATATATCAAAATAGAAAAAAATATACTTTTTTACAGGCACAAGGCTTTGTGCTGGAGCTAGAGATGAAACTTTGCACACTTTATGTGGGTCATGTGCCGAAGATCTGACCCGAGTTTCAGCCTCCTAGCTCCATGTTAACCCCCACTTTTCAGTGTGAGTGCTCAACTTTTTATATAATTTTCCTTTGTAGTTTTCCTCCGGAGTGTCTCAGAGACGCCAGCTTTGGATCATTTGTTGGGGGACTAGAGGCGGTGCTGGGCATCTTGGTCCCGACCCTCTAGCACCTAGCGTTATTGTGTGGAAAGAGGGAAAACTTGTACGATTCAGACAATTTATCTCCTTCCTGGAATGAGCCACCAACTCCAAACTGGGTCCAGCGTGTTTGGGACTTCTTATAGTATAACATATATTAATTTCATATTGATTAGACCAAGGCAAGTGTGTTTTTTGGCTAACAATATTTTTGATGCAGAATGTTTCCCAAATACCCATGGTGAAATTGCAGAATGTTTCCCAAATACCCTTGGATGAAATTGCAGAATGTTTCCCAAATACCCATTGGGAAATTTCGGAAACATTCTGCAATTTCCCCATGGGTATTTGGGAAACATTCTGCAACCTGTTGGACTCTCTGGAAGGCTCCAGCTCTCCAAGCTGGTAGGAAGACTCTGCAAGGCCCTGCCCCACCAAGGCATGCCTTCCCTGGGTAGGACTTAGTCTCTGGAAGGCTCCAGCCCTCCAAGCTGGTAGGGAGAGGGTATTTGGGAAACATTCTGCAACCTGTTGGACTTAGTCTCTGCCAGGCTCCAGCCCTCCAGCTCTCCAACATGGTAGGGAAACTCTGAAAGGCTCTCCCCTCCAATCTCCTCTTCTCCTTGGCAGTCTCTTGTAGGCTCTGGATCTGGGAGACTCTAGACCTCCAGGCCTTGTCTCTGCAAGGCTCTCCCCCTCCACCCCCTTCCCCTCATTTATACAAACAACCGGCAGTTAAGTGCTGAACAATCAAAGTGCTGAACAATCAAAGTGCTGAACAATTAAAGTGCTGCAGTGCAGTGAACAGGGGAAAGAGTGTGGGTGGTGTGGGGGCTGAACAGGGGGATTGGGGCTTAATGAACTTAGGTGTTGGGAGGGAGAGTTCTGAACAGGGGGACTGGGGCTTAATGAACTTGGGTGTTGGGCAGGAGGGTTCTGAACAGGGGGATTGGGGCTAGATGAACTTGGGTGTTGGGAGGGAGAGTTCTGAACAGGGGGATTGGGGCTAGATGAACTTGGGTGTTGGGAGGGAGAGTTCTGAACAGGGGGATTGGGGCTAGATGAACTTGGGTGTTGGGAGGGAGAGTTCTGAACAGGGGGATTGGGGCTAGATGAACTTGGGTGTTGGGAGGGAGAGTTCTGAACAGGGGGATTAGGGCTTGGTGCCCTCGGTCCTCTGAGTCCTCTGCCTGACATGGTGGTGCACCTACGTCATCGTCGTCATCCTGTCGTCGCCTGTGGGCTTGGCAGGTGTAGCTTTAGCTGGGGTGTCTGCCTTCTTAATGGGCGGGGCTTCTTCCTCAGAATCATCATCATCTTCATCAGACTCCTGATTTTGGTAATTTAGTAAATACTGCTACGTCTACGGCTGCTTTCTTAGGAGACACCTCTTCCTCTTCCTCTTTCACTAACTTCAACAGCCCTCAAACCAGAGTTCAGATGTACTGAAGCCTAATGACTCCTGTACCTCTTCACACACAGCAAACAAGGCAAAGGGAATCCCATCATCCCAGTCACACTCAAATCTGTTCCATGAAGGCGTGTTGTTTTCCATGGTTTCCCAAATTGGCAATGGATATTGTAATAGATAATGGCAATCGATACTCTAATGACATGAATTCAGCTCTGGCATCCAGGTATTCCTTCTCCAGACAGGACTTCTCTTGAATTGCTTTCAGCAAAGAGGATACCAGACTTTTGAATGTCTCTCAGAAATGGTTTAAATCAATGATTTTGCAGATTTGTCCCATTTCTTGAAACAGTGAAGTGAATATTACTACTACACATTAATATACTGACAATTAATTAGCCTGACATATGGGTATACATATATTTCTCTACAAGATATGCCCATTCAAGCTCTTTTCTCCATATCTGTGCACATGCATTTTCTTTTTATTTATATACACTTTTCAGATATCCAACATTTCCACACGTCTATATAGCCTACCTTTACCTTGTACTTGCAAAGGTCAGTGCCTTTGGGAAATGTTCAGGTTTGAAGCTTTATGCATCAGTTAAGTCCGGCATACCAAGTACCAAACTAACGTGTAGAACATCTTGGAGCATATAATTATAAATGATCCGATTAACGTGACGATCTGAACTGAAATACAGTCAGGGAAGGTAACATTTCTCGTATAAACTACCAAAATGTGTGATAACACAACACTATGCAAACAAATCAGATTTATCTACTCAAACGGAAACCCTACGGACACAGAGTTTGTTTTGTATGCTAGGCTACTTATCCATAACTAGCGCCAAGTACAGAGCTACACTACACCAGCGCCGCACAACAACTAGGCTAAACTCACGCATAGTTAAAACACAAAACCATACGTGCGAGGGTTTTAGCTGCAGTCATGTTCTTCAACTAGGCTACACTCACGCATAGTTAAAACACAAAACCATACGTGCGAGGGTTTTAGCTGCAGTCATGTTCTTCAACTAGGCTACACTCACGCATAGTTAAAACACAAAACCATACGTGCAAGGGTTTTAGCTGCAGTCATGTTCTTCAAGTGCAAGACTGAAATAAGCGTCGCGAGTAGGCTTCATGACAATGTACAGGCTACAATAATTTAGGGGGAACTAAGTATCGGTGGGTGGTATTGGGGAATTTTTATGAGTACGAGTACATGGGCCTAGTATCGGCCCGATCCCCAATGCCAGTATCGTATCGGGCCATCACTAATCTGCCCACAGCTTGAAGTGAGCTGGATCCGTGCATATACCCACAACATACACACACACACAGACACAGAGACACACACACACACACAGACACACACACACACACACAGAGAAACACACACAGACACACACACACACACAGAGACACACACACACACACACAGAGACACATACACACACTTACCCTGGCCTTCTGTTGGTCAAGTCTGGGCCCCACAGTTCTCAGAATCTGACACACACACACAAACACACACACAAACACACACACACACACAACAGGTAACATGATCATTAAATGTCATTAAGCTACTGATCTCAGTCTTCCAGATAAAAACATGTTGCCTGATGTCAGATTGAAAGTTGTCACTGCCCAGAAACAGGGCTCAAATTGTCACATAAATCATCACTTCAGGCTTCAGCAACACAACACAACCTTGTTCACACATGATATTGGTACCTGATGCTGATTG
>NW_027468657.1:1498515-1523515 GCF_046254945.1 Alosa pseudoharengus
ACATTTTCTCAATGTTCTATAACATTTTAGAGGACTAACAGGCTAGAGTAGGCGCCCTATCTCATAAGATTCCATCATAGAATTCTGACATAGAAGATGGAGTGGGGGCGTCGTGAGCGCTGAGTGAGCAGGTATGAGTAGTGAGTTGCCATCTATGGAAAAAGATGGATGCAGCAAAAAAAAGCTGTCAGCGGCTAAAAATAGAAAAAGAAAGAGGGAAAAGGAGATGGCATGTCAAGGGATGCGACAGCAGTTAAATAAGTGGATGTGAAAGGCAACAGGTAGGATTTAAAGTGTGACGTCTGTGCTTGGAGGCTTGCAAATATGAATGTTAACAGACTAACTAGCGTTTGCTAAACATATGCCGATTGAAACATAGCCTATTCCATTCAGATAGCTAGGTGGCTACCATGCTCATAATGCACTTTTAATGGCAAACTGCAAACAGAAATGTCACGCTATCAACAACTCATTACATGTTTCCATATCCTAACAACGAAGGCTCCTTGTAATAACTTAATATTGTGCTGTCAATGTGGTGCAAACAATCAAGGCTAGAGTTGGATCAGCCTTATCCTTTGTGATCAACAGCTGGCAAAATGACGTTATGAGAACCGGCTAGACTGTCTTAAAGTGACAATGCACCATTTATCAATGCTTCATCAAGTTGTTTATTGGTTTATTTGATAGTTAAACATCAAATTGGCAGCATTTCTTTAAAAATAACAATAATTTTATAAATAATAATTAATACACACTATACACTAGTGTAAATTTTTGGCCTTTTGTTTTACTTTAGTTCTTTGTGTTAGTGTTTTTTTTTTTTTGGGGGGGGGGGCAATATTGTTGTTGCATACCCCTCAAAAAATGGGTAGCTGTGCCCCTGTGTGTGTGTGTTGGGAGGGATGGGTTAATGTGGGGGTGTGTGTGTGTGTGTGTGTGTTGGGAGGGATGGGTTAATGTGTGTGTGTGTGTGTGTGTGTGTGTGTGTGTGTGTGTGTGTGTGTGTGTGTGTGTGTGTCTATTGCCTTATGTGCCATACAGCTTGAAGTGAGCTGGATTCTCGCATATACCCACACCATACATACACACAGATACAGATGCACACAATCACACACACAAACACACACTTACCCTGGCCTTCTGTTGGTCGAATCTGGGCCCCACAGTTCTCAGAATCTGACACACACACACACACAAACACACACACACACACACACACACACACACACACAAGCAAAGACACACACACAACAAGCAACATGATTATTAAATGTCATGCTACTGATCTCAGTCTTCCAGATAAAAACATGTTGCCTGATGTCAGAGTGAAAGTTGTCACTGCCCAGGAACAGGGCTCAAATACTGGATATATCATCACTTCAGGCTTCAGCAGCACAACACAAGCTTGTTCACACATGATATTGGTACCTGATGCTGATTGGATCACTTATGAAGGACTCGTGCATGAAGTCCAGTTTGCTCTCCGCTAAACTCCATGTTGCACAGCATCTTGATCTTAGCAACGGCACATTGCTCAGCAGCTAATCACAATCATGACACTCACCTACAAACACACACACAGACAGAGAGAGAGAGACACACACACACACACACACACACACACACACACACACACACACACACACACACTCTCCCATCTGCTCAACCTGAAACCTTTTCTTCTCCAAAAAATAACACACACAGACACACAAACACACACACACACGCACACAAGACAGGTAACATGATTTTGAAATTGCTTGCTGTTGATTTAGGTTCCCAGATAAAACTTTGTTGGCCAAAATCAGATAGAAGTTACTGTCATTACCCAGAAACAGGGATCAAATGGGACTACAAATCATCACTTTTAGGCTCAATCAAAACTGCAGCCTTGTTCACACATGATATTGGTACCTGATGCTGATTGGATCACTTATGAAGGACTCGTGCATGAGGTCCAGTTTGCTCTCCGCTAAACTCCATGTTGCACAGCATCTTGATCTTAGCAACGGCACATTGCTCAGCAGCCAATCACAATCATTTCACACTCATCTCCAATTTCTGGTTTGGTTCTCAAACTCATCCTGCAGCTTGGTCATCAGAAGTGACTGCTAGGGACACGCAGACAACATAGAGCTATATGAAGCCTTAGAGAGAGTGATTATGGGACACATAGAGCTATATGAAGCCTTAGAGAGAGTGATTATGGGACACATAGAGCTATATGAAGCCTTAGAGAGAGTGATTATGAGACACATAGAGCTATATGAAGCCTTAGAGAGAGTGATTATGAGACACATAGAGCTATATGAAGCCTTAGAGAGAGTGATTATGGGACACATAGAGCTATATGAAGCCTTAGAGAGAGTGATTATGGGACACATAGAGCTATATGAAGCCTTAGAGAGAGTAATTATGAGACACATAGAGCTATATGAAGCCTTAGAGAGAGTGATTATGGGACACATAGAGCTATATGAAGCCTTAGAGAGAGTGATTATGGGACACATAGAGCTATATGAAGCCTGAGAGAGAGTGATTATGGGACACATAGAGCTATATGAAGCCTTAGAGAGAGTGATTATGAGACACATAGAGCTATATGAAGCCTTAGAGAGAGTGATTATGAGACACATAGAGCTATATGAAGCCTTAGAGAGAGTGATTATGGGACACATAGAGCTATATGAAGCCTTAGAGAGAGTGATTATGGGACACATAGAGCTATATGAAGCCTTAGAGAGAGTGATTATGGGACACATAGAGCTATATGAAGCCTTAGAGAGAGTGATTATGGGACACAGAGCTATATGAAGCCTTAGAGAGAGTGATTATGAGACACATAGAGCTATATGAAGCCTTAGAGAGAGTGATTATGGGACACATAGAGCTATAAGAAGCCTTAGAGAGAGTGATTATGGGACACATAGAGCTATATGAAGCCTTAGAGAGAGTGATTATGAGACACATAGAGCTATATGAAGCCTTAGAGAGAGTGATTATGGGACACATAGAGCTATAAGAAGCCTTAGAGAGAGTGATTATGGGACACATAGAGCTATATGAAGCCTTACATGTGGATGGGTCTGAGAATGTTTTCTGCAGGGTAACATACAATACTACTACCATAGATCAAGCTGCTTCATGCAATAGCATGACTTATGCTTATAGTTCTATTCCAACGTTGATTTCTACCAAACGTATAGTAAAAAGAAAAGACAAATTTAAAACTAGAAACCTAACAAATATTCTTTCCATACCTCAGCATATTCCTCAAAAGCCAGAGGCATTTTCAGCTAACATGGGTTTACTGAATATAGGTGCACTTACTACCAAAACCTTTGCAATCAATGATTTTATTAGTGAAAAACAATTGGATTTTCTGTTTCTTGTTGAAACCTGGCTGACTTCAGACAGCGAAGCTGTTCTTGTTGAAACTTGTCCCCCAAATTATAATTTCTTCCACTCAATTAGACAAGGCAAACGAGGTGGTGGAATTGCCTCCATTCTCTCAAACAAATATAGTTGCACTAAAGTCAACTTTGGCGAATTCGCTTCCTTTGAGTACATTGCCCTCACTCTGAAGGCTGACCCAGCTGTACTTCTATTAACCTTATACCGCCCTCCTTAACTATGGGCTGGCTTTCTCTACCAGTTTTCTGAACTTATGTCGCTCATCATCACTAGCTATGATCGGATAATTGTAAATGGCGACTTTAATATTCATGTCAATAAGACAACTGATGCTAAAGCCAGTAAGTTCCTTAATGTGTTGGACAGTTTAGAGCTAAAGCAGCATGTTACAGGACCCACCCACAACCTTGGCAACACCCTCGATCTAGTCATTTCTAGAGGGATAGAAGTCACAGACTTATCAGTAAATGATATAAATATGTCTGATCATTATTGTGTATCTTTTAATATAGTACTACATACTCCAAAAATTCATCCCGAAATTGCAATCAAATCGCGACTCTTGGACATTAGAGCAGAACAGCAGTTCATAGCTCTTATAGACTCCATAGATTTAGATATTTTACATCATCCCATTGATCAAATGGTAGAGGCTCTCAATCATGAATTAGGCGCTATGCTTGATAGTGTGGCACCCTTAAAGACTAAAAAAAGGCCCTGTAGCAAACTGACACCTTGGATGAACGAAAATATCCATGATCTAAAAAGATCATGTAGAAAAGCTGAGAGAACATGGAGAAAAACTAAGTTACAGGTTCACCGTGCCATTCTAAAAGAAAAAATAGCAAATTATAATAGAGCTATTCGGAATGAGAGAAGGAACCACTTCTCTAAGGTAATTGCTGAAAACAGTGGAAACTCTAGGGTGTTGTTCTCTACCATTGATAGGCTATTGCATCAAACACCTTTTGATACACTCAGTCAGGCATCCTCTCTAAGGTGCGAAGAATTTGCAGACTTCTTCAAAAACAAAGTAATTTCTATAAGGGAGGCTATTGGTAACACAAGTAACATGTTTGATAGTACACCCAAAAATAGCCCCCCAAAGTTAAGGTCCTTTAGCACTATTACTCAATCTGAGCTTGGTAAAATTATAACTCAAACCGGCTCCTCAACATGTGTTTTAGATCCAATCCCTACTAGATTCCTCAAAAAAGTATATGATAGCTTAGCTCCCTTTATTCTCATTAGAAACAGGTATATTTCCAACTGCTTTTAAAACCGCTGTTGTGAAACCTTTACTTAAAAAGTCAAATCTTGACCATACCAATCTGAGCAACTACAGGCCTATATCAAATCTACCGTTCCTGAGCAAAGTACTTGAAAAAGTTGTTTGTAATCAGTTAAATACCTTCCTCAACGAAAACAGTATCCTTGAAAAATTCCAATCAGGTTTTAGATCAAATCACAGCACAGAAACGGCTCTAGTAAAAATAGTCAATGATCTCAGACTGGCTACTGACTCAAACAAAGTCTCAATCCTTATTCTTCTGGATTTGAGTGCGGCATTTGACACCATTGATCATAGCATCCTAATTCACCGCCTTGCGAAGTGGGTGGGTCTCTCTGATAATGCTCTAAACTGGTTTCAAACCTACATTACTGGCAGAGATTTTTATATCAGTCTAGGAGATCATGTATCTGAAAAACATGACTTGCCTTTTGGTGTGGCCCAGGGGAGCTGCCTTGGTCCCCTGCTATTTTCCCTATATATGCTTCCATTGGGAAACGTCATAAGTCAGCATAATGTAAACTTCCATAGCTATGCAGATGATACCCAATTGTATATTTCTGTGGAGCCAACTAACCCAGATGGCCTTTGCTCCCTCACTACATGCCTAACCTCCATTAATCAGTGGATGAGCAAAAATTTTCTGAAACTAAATGATGACAAAACAGAGGTACTTTTGGTGGGACCAAAACTAAAGCGAGATATTGTTCTTAGTAATCTGGGGAACTTGGCACACCAGGTCAAACCAAAAGTAACAAGCCTCGGTGTCATCTTAGATGCAGAGTTAAGTTTTAAGCCCCATATCAGTAAAGTTACTCAAACAGCCTATTTCCACTTGAGAAACATTGCCAAAGTGCGGCCCTTTTTAACTCAACAAGATGCAGAAAAACTAATTCACGCCTTTATCACTAGCAGGTTAGACTACTGCAATGCACTTTTCACTGGTCTTCCCAAAAAACATCTAAAGAAATTGGCACTCATACAGAACTCTGCGGCTAGACTTTTAACTAAGACTAAGAAGAGAGAACACATCACCCCTGTGTTGGCTGAACTGCACTGGCTCCCTATTTCCTATAGAATTGATTTTAAGGTTATGTTAATTACTTACAAAGCTCTGAATGGCACAGCACCTTCATATATCTCTGAGCTTTTACTATCTTATCAACCACAAAGGAAACTTAGATCATCCAATTCTAATCTTTTAATCGTACCCAAAGTGCTTCACAAACAAAGTGGAGAAGCTGCTTTTATCCATTATGCCCCCAAACTATGGAACACCCTGCCTCTGTACATCAAGCAGGCGAGTTCAGTAAGTATTTTTAAAAAAGATCTGAAAACATACCTGTACAGGAAAGCTTTTAGTTAACTCATCTTATCCTGTAGACTACTTTTTCAGATTATTCTACATCTGCTGCTATTGGAGGGCGCAGCCAGCCAGAAGCAGATGGGCTCCCCCTATTAAGTCAGGTTCTGCTCAAGGTTTCTTCCTGGAATATGGGAGTTTTTCCTTGCCACAGTTGCCATATGGCGTGCTTGTGGGGGGTAAGAGGGTTAAGGCTGCCAGTCTTATGACAGAAATGTGATTGATAATGACTGACTGACTATTATTTTGTTACATGCTTCAAATGTAAAGCACTTTGAGCTGCATTCTGTGTATGAAAGGTGCTATACAAATAAAGCTTATTATTTTTATTATTATTATTATTATTATTAGAGAGAGTGGGAGTGATTATGAGACACATAGAGCTATAAGAAGCCTTAGGCACACACACTATATTTGATAATGCCTAAGAAAGACATGCAAAGCATGCCCCCATTAAATAAGTGTCAGTGTAACATCTGTGCTTGGAGGCTTGCAAACATTCATGTTAACAGACTAACTATTGTTTGCTAAACATATGCCGTTTGAAACATAGCCTATTCCATTCAGATAGCTAGGTGGCTACCATGCTCATACTGCACTTTTAATGGCAAACTGCAAACAGAAATGTCACACTAGCAACAACTCATTACATGTTTCCATATCCTAACAACGAACGCTCCTTGTAATAACTTAATATTGTGTTGTCAATGTGGCGCTAGAGTTGGATCAGCCTTATGAGCAAGAGCTGGCAAAAGGACGTTATGAGAACTGTTTAGACTGTCTTGTGTGACAATGCACCATTTATCAATACTTCATCAAGTTAAACATCAAATTGGCAGCATTTTTAGAAAAAATAATAATAATTTTATAAATACTATTTAATACAAACTATACACTAGTGTAAATGATTGGCCTTTTGTTTTACTTTAGGTATGTGTTAGTGTTTTTTATTTTTTTGAGGGGAGGGGGGCAATATTGTTGTTGCATACCCCTTCAAAAATGGGTAGCTGTGCCCCTGTGTGTGTGTGTGTTGGTGTGTGGGGGGGTAATGTGTGTGTGTGTGTGTGTGGGGGGGGTGGGGTTTAATATGTGTGTGTGTGTGTGTGTGTGTGTGTGTGTGTGTGTGTATTGCCTTATGTGGCATCCAGCCATTTGTCCTGATACCAATTTTTTTCAAACCGATACGAGTACGAGTACGAGTATTTCTGAAGTGTAAGTTCAGTGTAAATTGACCCATAGCCTTGTTGTATAAGCTGCAGCCCAATGTGACTTTTTTGGGACAACGTAGGCCAAGTGATGGACAGGCAGCTTAAAGCAGACCCATGGGGGCATCAAAACGGAAACTGAAAGTAACTCCCCACTGCCCCATGAGTCTGCTTTAAGCTGCCTGAGGTTGTTTGTTGACAATGCATAAGTGTCAACATGTTTCAAGAAATTTCATGTCTTAACCAATAACACGCAATAGTTTTGAACATGTTAGGCTACATGTCGTTGTTGAAGTGTTTAGATTCCCAGCGCTAGCCTAGTAGGCATTTTAACAGTATCTATGGCTATGCGCTAACACCAGTCAGCTGAGTTCAATTAGCGATAACATACGGAGATTGTTTCGTAGCCTCTTTGACAGCTCAGTGACATCAGGTATGTAACCTACATATTTATGTTTTTGCCAGCTAACTTTTAACATGATCTTCATATTCATTGTGATGCTATATGGGCCTCATGCACATGCAAGATTAATATCCTGCCATTATGTTGTTTAGAACACAGCGTGAAATAAAGTTTTCACCTTACAACTTTGCTGATAACATTTCAAATAAATGCCAGTTAGCACATTAGCAAGGATATTGTGTAACGTATAGGCTACTGTTGATGTTGTTTCATAGCCTTTTGCTTGTGTGTAGTTAGGCACTGCTAGATTTTGACAGGAGCTCGCGATATCGTTTAAAGTAAGCTACTTGGGCTCACGCAAGCTGTCAAACACTGTCCACTCGCCAATGTGGTGCACCCTCATACATCCAGTGTTTATGTTAGCTAACTGTATCTGGATGTGTTGCTATCAGAGCAAGATGTTAGAGATGGCGCATGACATGCAGTGATGCCTCTTATAAAAAAAGTAAATAAAAAAACGCTATTTAAGCACCGAAATGAGGCACCGAAATCCACGTTGTTATTCGATGCAGTTACTACCGTTTGCGTCGGCACCGGTGCCATATTAGAACCGTGTTTCGGTGCCCAACCATAACCACAACACAACCTTGTTGACACATGATATTGGTACCTGATGCTGATTGGATCACTTATGAAGGACTCGTGCATGAGGTCCAGTTTGCTCTCCGCTAAACTCCATGTTGCACAGCATCTTGATCTTAGCAACGGCACATTGCTCAGCAGCCAATCACAATCATGACACTCACCTACAAACACAGAGACACACACACACACACACATTGTGGATGATGGCGACAAGATCATGAAGTCGGAAACTGATGGTTCAAGTTAACAATTAAATGTTGTTGCCTAATATCAGATATTCATGGTTGATTTCACTGCCCAGCAAAAGAGAATTGCGTACTACTAAGCCTACTAGGCTATCACCGCGAGTGCATAAAAAATGTTTTTGACCAAGTTTTGCCATTTACCTTCGTTACTACTGTTGCATTTTTACTGCGTCGATTCGCGCTTGAGTGCATCTAATGTAACAGCGGTGTCTTCGCGGAGACATCCACTCTCCAGTTTCATTATTGCTGTTGTTGCGAGCGAGCTAATAGGCCACGATATGGGAATACTTTCAATACGATCAGCTTCAGAAATAAATGGGTTTACCTTAGCCTGTGCTACACCTTTCCACCAAGTTGTGCAAAAATTTTAGTTTTTGCGATGTTGACAAACATGTGTAGCACATGGAAGCTCTTGATAGCGCATGGCACTAACGTCTATAAAAAAATATATATTTATGGAATAAAACTAGACGGGTACCTCGGATTAGAATTGCTGTTTATTGTTAAACTGCAATTTTCAGCAGCCAGCGGAGGGCATTTAGCCTAGGCTACTATGCTTCCGGACAATATTTTGCGTCTCCCCTAATTCTGATGCAGTGGCACCGCTAAATGAAGAGGAAGCACTGTGAAGAAAGTTAATGTTTTAAATAGGCTACATCAATACAATATATAATATTTGAAGTGAAACTGGACGGGCCATAATAACCTCTGACTAGTTTTGGCTAATTATTGTTCAATTGCAATGTGAGTGCAGCCAGCAGGGGAGGATACGTCGCAGGTTTATTTAAAAAGCAAATGTGCGTCTGCCCTGATTCTGATACTGTGGCGGTATTAATTAAATCGTGGGGGGCCGCCATGCTGGACTAAACGTAGAGGAAACACTGCCATGTTCATATCTTGCACCCTCTTCTTCTCCTTCTTAACACACACACACACACACACACATGTACACACACACACACACACACACACACACACACAAACATACACACACACACACACACACACACACACACACACACACACACGTACACACACACACACACACACACACACACACACACACACACACACACACACACAAACATACACACACACACACAAACATACACACACACACACACACACACATGTACACACACACACACACACACACACACACACAAACATACACACACACACACACACATGTACACACACACACACACACACACACACACACAAACATACACACACACACACAAACATACACACACACACACACACACACACAAACATACACACACACACACAAACATACACACACACACACACACACACACAAACACATTGTTTGCTGTTGATTTATGTTCCCAGATAAAACTTTGTTGCCCAAAATCAAATAGAAGTTACTGTCACTGCCCAGAAACAGGGATCAAATGTCAAGTACCAAATCATCACTTTTAGGCTCAATCACAACTGCAGCCTTGTTCACACATTACACATTACAGTCTCTCTCTCACACCCTTTTCTTCTCCACAAACACACACACTCACTCACACACACACACACACACACACACATACGTTGTGAGGGCCACGACAAAAGACAGCTGTGTGAGGGCCCCCCTTTCCCGTGGGTGTATGAACATGAAACCACCATAACTTGCCAGTAGGGGTCACTGTGACTAAATATATCACTTTGTATTCCATTAACACATTTTATAAGCAATAGAAATCGATTGCACTAAAACACACCAATGGTGTGAGGACCAAAATTCAAAAGTTTGAATTTAGGAGGGAATTCAAAATTTTGAATTTAGGAGGGAACTGGACTAACTGCTATAACGAACATGGACCCTGATTGATTCATGCCAGCAGGAGGATGGCTCATAAAGTAAAGGTAAGAGGTGTTTAAGTAATACAATCTTTACATTTACGTTGTGATTTGATCTGATGAAACGAAAAATGAAGCTCAGGCTTTGGAGAAGTGTCTTAACATTGTAATGGTAAACATTTGGCAACACGGAGACCTCTTAGACAAAGTGAACTTGCGATATGAAACATAATGCGTGATTTCGTTATGCACGTACGGGTTGTCGATGTGTGTATTTATTTCAAGTATTCTTTGATTAAGGAATGTCTTTTCCTTCCTGTCAAACTAGCAGCTATAGCTTACATTAAAATTGATTCCTCGTGCTAGCTAGCGTGAGTCCGTGTAGTGCGACACATTGGATAGGCTAATAGTGTGATGGACTGTTTGTAGGTTTGGTATTGCGTCTACCATAATGGATATATCATATGACATGCTAGATTGGATGACTGGCGTGCATGAAATGGTGCTACATTGTTGGGGCTACGACAATATGAAACATATATTTCGTTTTTTGGGCTTTTCATTAGTGTTTCATTCATGTCGCACATGTAGTTTGTTTTTCACTGGTTTCACGCGGTTAAGGCTTCCTGTAGCGCGACAATTTGACGTCACGGGAGCGCCGTAACCTTAACCAGAGATCATAATCAGTAAATGGCTGGTGGTCGCGACACTAGTTGCAATATTCTTCTGAGCAGAGCTGTTGTGAAAAGGCTAACGCTAACTACGTTACACAGTAGAAGCTGTCAGAAGCATTGGCGTCAATGGTAAAACACAGTAGCTAGCCTCTGTGATCGTACTTCAGACTTTGGTTGCTGCCAGAGCCATATAAAGGTACCTTTATATGGCTCTGGTTGCTGCTATTCACAACTACCACCATCATTATCATCTAGTTTCCAAGGTGTTTGCAGGTAGATAGATAGATGGATATATAGATAGATACTAAACTTTAGTCATCCTGAGGAAAATTTAATAATTTAAACATTTTAGTTAACTGGCTAGCTAGCTAGCAGCTGGCTGAGTTTGTGTAATTCCCTAAAGTGGAAAGAGATTTTGTTCAGGTCTTAGTAGAATACACTGACTTGAAATGCATTGTAGGTCTATTGTACAAATAATTTAAGTAATATAAATGCATTGACATGTAGATAGATAAATAAAGAAATAAAATGCATTGACATGTAGATCTATTGTATGACTATAATTTAACTAATGCAAATGTTGATTCTTTTTAAAAGGTAGCCTTAATGGAAAGGAAAGACGAAGATATGGATGAAGATGGTGTAACTGATGAAGACCTTGTAATAGATGATGAAGACGGAAGTGAGTCTGAATATATTCCATCTGACTCTGAGGACACTGATTCAGAGACACCAGATAAGAAAATAACTTTGAAAGGAAAACAAAATGTTAATAAGAAAATAACTTTGAAAAGAAAACAGAAAGATGAACAAGGCGCATCTAGGATTGCTGTAAATCAATGCACTAAGAATGAAGGGGGGGGGAGAAAATGGGACAAGAAAATTTTTTGCATTTACTAGCCTGGCGGAGAGTGTTTTAGCACAGATTATAATATTTTATATTATAATATACGTCAGGGTGAGGCAGCAAAGCTCTTAGTAGAGACTTTTCAGAAAAGAAACACCGCAGCCCTAAATTCTGATGTTCTGCAAGGTCTCTCAAAGTTTGAGCGAACCCTAAGTGATAAATTTACTCGGTTGGAAATCCGTGGTAAAAGAGGCCGAAAAGTCCCGGTCCTTCTCACCGAAAGCATGTGCTCATCCGTGGATTTACTAATCAAAACCAGATCATGTGTTGGAGTGACTGCAGACAATCCCTATATATTTGCCAATAGAGATGGAGATGGTTTCATTAGAGGGTCGGACTGCCTTCAAAATTTGCACATGCTTCTCCTGCCAAATCTCCAGAGCTTCTTACTTCAACAAAGTTACGAAAACAAGTTGCTACGTTGTGTCAGATAATGAACTTGAAGAAAAACGAAATGGATCAAGTGGCCAAGTTCCTTGGTCATGATATACGTATCCACAGGGAGTACTACAGACTGTCTGAGAACACAATTCAACTGACCAAAATGAGCAAATTGCTGCTTGCAATTGAGCAGGGCACTTCCTCCTATAAGGGGAAATCGCTTGATGAGATAGACTTAGATATGGATGGTAAGCTTTTACATAAAGTGTCATACAATGTAAGAATGTCATAACTGATCAAAATACTTCTTTGGTCATGGGCATAAACCTACATATCAAATGTCATTATTCATAACTTTGGTGTGTGATATTTTCTTATCTAACTTTCAGACAATGATTGGACTGGACCTGGGGGGCCCATAGACTCAGGAAGTGAAGCAGATGTAGACAGTGGTAAGTTTCCAAAGCATACTGTGGTGGTAACAGAAGTGGTTTCATTGTGGTCATTGTTAAGGCGAGACACTACAGGTGAATAGGGTAAAATTTTTAACAAGCAGATATCACTATGAAACTTACCCAGTTGATTACTTACATTAATATGAGAAAAAAATGTATTACAAGTTTTCTGTAATATAATGTTTACATATGCAAATTAGGCATTATCTCATTAAATATGCGCTAATTTGCATACATTTTAAAACAAGAAACCTGAGCATTGGATACAGCCAGGTTCAAAATTATGTTTTCATTGTGTTCAGATAATAGATGTTGAAAAAATTACAGAGGGATTAATGAATATCTACTTTAGTTATCCTGTAAATCAGAATATAATGTCAATAGCCCTAAAAAATCGATTTTTGCCATGTTTTTAGGCATAAAATGTCATGTAAGTCAGGCTAGGAATAATATATCAACAAACCCCTCTGTAAATATCTTCGAAATATAGTTAGGCATAAGTCTAGAAAGTTTGGTGTATGTAAGTGCTTCTGAAGTGGAGTTTCCTTGCTCAGAGTGGGAGCGGAAACTCGTTTTGAGAAAACAGCCTTGAAAGACAGCCAATGAGATTCCGTTCTCAGCCTAGACTCGTCTTTGAACTTTCGCGATTGGTTGCTGATACAAAGGAAGTGTCCATATATGGATCACATAGCGTGATACAGGAAAAACAGAGCTTTCCAACGGTACTACACACGATATGTTTTGGGTCACAGTCGCGGGAGTGCATGCAAGGTTAGAATGCTAACTTTTGCTGAATTTAGGATAAATATACAGGCGCGAGTAGACACAATATAATGAAATAAACACCTAAATGTGTAAATCGGACTTTTTTGTTGTAGTAGTGTGATAGAATACATGCTAAGGTAACAGACTAGCTCAAAATCTCGAAATTGACCAGTGCATGAAAAAACGATGTTTTCACCTGCCGTGTCTCGCCTTAACTTCAAGCCACTGCACATCTTGTAGCCACTTTTTCGAAAAAGTTCTAGTTCTAGCCGGGGTTTCTTTGTAGGCAGTGAAACGCCAAAGAGTTGCCAGTTGAGATTAATGACTGTATGTTGAGTTATGTTAAAGTGTAACTCTGGTGTGAAGGGGGCAGCCATGGCCTACTGGTTAGCGCTTCGGACTTGTAACCGGAGGGTTGCCGGTTCGAACCCCGACCAGTAGGCACGGCTGAAGTGCCCTTGAGCAAGGCACCTAACCCCTCACTGCTCCCTGAGCGCCGCTGTTGTTGCAGGCAGCTCACTGCGTCGGAATTAGTGACTGTGTGTTCACTGTGTGCTGAGTGTGTTTCACTAATTCACGGATTGGGATAAATGCAGAGACCATTTGACTGAGAGATCTATTGACTGATTCACACTGGATGTCTCCCTTAACACCCAGTTTGTATTTTGTACATTGCAGATTATCAGACGACTTCATCGGACAAGAAGACCAAGGAAAAGGAAACCCAGGAGAGTCCACAGTCTTCCACAGAAGGTAAATGTTCAATCATGCGAATCGAGCTTTTGCACAATATTCATTATGTGATTTGAGGATTTGGCTATTCGGCTGTGGTTGCTCACTGCACAATGGGGTGGAATACAAGGATTTACACGACACTTACACTTTAACACCCAGTTTGTATTTTCTTTGTATTTTGTATATTGCAGATTATCAAATGACCTCATCAAGGAAAAGGAAACGGAAGGAGAGTCCACAGTCTTCCACAGAAGGTAAATGTTCAATTATTTGAATTGAGAAATAAAAATACCTCACCCTCCTTGACAGCCGTTATCTAAATGAACTCAGAGGACAAGCGTTCACAAACCCTGTGAGCTGTGCACAGGTTTGAAAGCACCCTACACCAGACAATTCTTACACCCATTAACTATATGCATGTGACAAATAAACATCCTTGTATAGACAAATACATAGTTAATCCGTGTGACAGGTTCTCTTAAGACAAGAGTTATCCTAGACAACTGTCTCATTCTATGGACTGTAGCGCAACTAGTCCTCTGAGTTTGTGAGCACTTGTCCTCTGAGACTTGATGACTGTTGTCAAGGGGGGTGACACCAGTTTATTGGTCCAGATTAGAATGGTGAACCAGGCATTTTGTGAATCCTGTCTTTTTAGATTTTTTACAATTATTTTTTGTGTAATGCTTCAAAAGCTCAGATTGTGGTATTTAAGATAAGGTAGTACTTAATTCATCCTGTAGGAATTTCAAGGTATCTCTACAACTTAAAGGGATTTCTAGGGGTGAATCCACCTATAGCCCTGTTTTTTCCTGTTACTGAGGGCCGTCAATAGGTATGAGAATGACAGAATTTGGTGCAACGCAGACCAAATAGCAATAGCAAATAGCACTTTCCATTTTATTGACAGGCTTATGAAATGACTGGGGATATTTACTTATCATATTGGAATTTCCAGTTCCAATTCTTAGTATTTCCATGTCGGAAAAAAATTAATAAATGTTTCCATGTACCCCCTGCAATGTGCTCACGTACCGCTGCGTTAGCAAATTAGTTCTGCGTTGTACCAAATGCTGTCATTCTTATACCTACCGACAACACTCGGCAGCATCAAAGAACAGGGATAGGCTGATTGGCTCTGGATTTCCCCTTTAACAATGTTCAATAAAGGACATAAACCATTGTATACATTTTTAAATACATACCACCTTAGCATAATAAAATGCTAAATTGTTGCCTAGATTAATACACCATATTTGTCTGTACTTTCCCAGCCAAACCTAAGAGAAGGCCTTGGACAAGCATGGAAAAGCAGGCTGTGTGGAAGCACCTGGAGAGAAATGTGACTCTGGGGAGAGTCCCAGGAAGAAAAGATTGCATTGCATGTTTCGATAAGGAAAAGGTGTTGGGTCAAAGATGTTGGAAAGATGTTAAATATTTTGTGTACAATGCCATTCAGGCAAAGAAGCAGAAAAACAAGACGACAAAGTAATTTTTGTCAAAAATGATTTTTTTCTTTTTGTTGTTGTTGCAGTGTTTGCCCTAGGTTTTTTGCAGTGTTTGCCCTAGGTATATGGGTAGTGTAGTTCAGCTCCTCTCCTCTCATCTCCTCCCCTCTCTTGTCTTCTCTTCCTCTCCTCTCTTTTCCTCCCCTCTCCTCTCCTCCCTTCTCCGCTCCTCTCCTCTCTTCCCCTCCCCTCTCTTTTCCTCCCCCCTCCTCCCCGCTTCTCTCTTCTCCTCCTCTCTCCTCCCCTCTCCTCTCTTTTCCTCTCCTCCCCTCTCCCCCCTTTTCTCTCCTCTCCTCTCCTCCCCACCCCTCTCTTCCTCTCCTCCCCACCCCTCTCTTCCTCTCCTCCCCACCCCTCTCCTCCTCTCCTCCCCACCCCTCTCCTCCTCTCCTTTTCTCTCCTCTCCTCTCCACCCCTCTCAATTCCTCTCCTTTTCTCTCCTCTCCTCCCCACCCCTCTCCTCCTCTCTCCTCTCCTCCACCCTCCTCTCCTCATCCACATATATACCATTTATTCCCACTCATCCACATTATATCTTTCACCTTTTGACACACAAACCCAGACACACACCCACTGTACATTTTTGTAAATGTTCCAGTTAGTCAGCAGGCTAATTTTGAAGTGCTGTCCTTTGACAGGATGTTTAGATAACCCCAGAATGGCCAGTTTAATCATTATTATTATTAGGAAATTATTACGAAGTTATGGAAGCTCAAATGAGCATATTTGTAAGAGGACTGTTCTGTTCCTCAGCTTCCTTGGGCTTTTCATCCCAGAATGATGCCCTTTGACATACTGAAAATCCTGTTCATTTCTCTGAGATTCATTCAATATCCTCATGCGTTTGGGTGTAAATGTAACTGTCTGTCTGTCATTCCTCATAATAAAATGATTAAATTGCACCACTGGTTAACATTCATTGAAGTCCTTCCACAGGAATTGCCTTCTATTCCTGTCCTCAAACATTGATTTATATGCTTTTATTTACACACCTGTGAAACAATAAATGAGCTACAAATTGATTGGTTTTAAAAGTTCGCTGTTTCACCATCTGCTTTAAACTACATAAGTTGGTTATGTTCATGAGCCTCTGTTTTAAGGCACAGTTGGGTAGAGATCACCTGTTAGGATGACCTCCATGTTTAGGTCACATACTTGATCAAGCATACTGTCAATCTTATCCAGATAGCTAATATTTGCACTGGGAGGTCTGTAACAACATCCTACCAATATGTGTTTTTGATGTGGTAAGTGAATTTGCAGCCACATTATTTCAATACCAATTGACACAAGGTCTTCTCTTATTTTTGCTGGAATATGATCTTGAACATAAAAAGTCACTCCACCATAGGGCTGTCACTTTTGTGAAAAAATCCTGTTCGATTATTGAGACATAAGTGTTCATGGAATCGATTGTAAAATCGATTTTTCATGTCTAAAGACGTTTCCATTTTCAACGCCAAATATAGGCCAATCCACAAAAAAATAACAGGCATTAGGACGAACGTAAAGAGGGTGCTTGTAGACGCAAGCCAGCAATATTTCTGATGATTTATTGGCGTGAAGATTCGTGCACAATGACAAACAGGAGTGCTACATTCTCGAAAAACAATAAGCCGAGTATCCTGCCATTACATCAGTGACAAACATTACTGCAGGCTTCAACGTAGCTGTGTTTACGATTAGAAATGTCAAACAAATTTCGCCTACATAGAACTCCATTGCACAGTTTGCATAGCCTACCGCTTTGTTCTTCTCCATAGTTTGATATACCAAAAATCCGAAGTACTTCCACACCGAACTCCTCAAGTTATTAGGGCCTATCACTCCTCTCTCTCATGTCGCACAGGATGATCGCGTTGTCCTCCATTTTTGGCAAAACCCGAGCAGCACAGCAGCTGATTGAAACAGCTGTTTCCGGTGCGTAAAATTGGTGGGAATTTTCTTTTTAGCTTTCGCAATGCTTACTGCACTTCGGAATTCTTTTATATTCTTATATTCTTGTTTGTGAATTTTGTTTAATTCGTTTAAAATTAATAGTGTTCATATTTGGTTAAAATCGATTCCCTATTTTAGTTTTCAAAACTTGTGTTGTTTGGTCCAATCGATTGTGCAATCGATTTTCGAACGTAAAGTGACAGCCCTACTCCACCACCATGACCGTTAAAACCAGGTATACATCATAGCATCACTAAAAGTCTCATCAAGATGACCCTGGGGGTGGATAAAAAGCTTTGTGAATACGGCCCCTGATCTCAAGTTCTTACACTGAGCTCCCATCCCCCACCCCCAATTTTGGCTCCATCACTATGACAACACATACACTGTATCAAAATCCTGCAGCCAGGCAGTTAGTGCAGCTTAATATGGCACCTTAAAGGCCTTTGAGTTGTAGTCTACACAGATCTGTCTGAACATTGAAGGAATAGAATGTTTAAACTTCTGGAGTTTCATAAACCTTAATATTTAGTGCTATGGCAACTGTAAAGATGATTAATGTTGTTAAACTACATAAAATATTTTCTTTGGATAGATCATAATGACACTATTTAAAACTATTTAAAATATTTGTATTCCTTTAATAATTCATTTCTGTAAACATGGCCACAACCACAAGCATATTTGCATATTTCAGATATACTGTATAACTATACTATTTCATTATCTTTGGATCAGAAAAGCATACTCAGGGACACCCTAGTCACCACATTAAAAGAAAACAAGCCAGGGGGGATATGCAGCCTAGTGGTCCCACCCCCTTTCCTGGCTTTCCCTCCCAATGAACTTTCCCTCCAAAATTTAAAGAGACTAACTGTCTGTGCTTGAGCAGTTAGGCAAGAGATGAAAGTCACACTAACACACTGTTTGGATACTTAAATAGCTATCACTCTTGGGACCAAAATAAAATGTCATAAAAATCACAGAGGATGGTCATTATCATGAGTATATGCCATATAAGAGTTATTGTTTGTGAGGACCGACCTAAATGTCCTCACAGCCAAAAATGTCCTCACAGTACAGGTGAAATGTCAATATGTGGCCCTCACAGTGGTGGTTAAACAAGTACACAAACACACACACACACACACACACAAGCAAAGACACACACACAACAAGCAACATGATCATTAAATGTCCTGCTACTGATCTCAGTCTTCCAGATAAAGACATGTTGCCTGATATCAGATTGAAAGTTGTCACTGCCCAGGAACAGGGCTCAAATACTGGATATATAATTTCAGCCATTCACCAAATGGATACGTAAATCATCACTTTTAGGCTCAATCACAACAGCAGCCTTGTACACACATTAGTCTCTCTCACATACACACACACACGCACGCACGCACGCACACTCACACACACACACACACGCACAGACACACACACACACACACACACACACACACACACACACACACACACACACACACACACACACACACACACAAGCAACATGATCATTAAATGTCCTGCTATTGATCTCAGTAGAGCCCGACCGATTTATCGGTGGGCCAATATTATCGGCCGATATTAGGCATTTTCCAAACTATCGGTATCGGCATTTATAATGGCTGATAAATGAATATTTTAAAAATAAAATAAAAACGGACGAAACACCCTTCAACCATGTCATGAGTGTTGGCGTTGTATAGTTTGTCCACCAGAGGGCACTCTACACCGTCCCTGCTGGAAACACTCGTGTATAACGCGCCAGCGGCGCCACACATCCTGCAACCTGCTGATCCAGCCAGAGTCGGGCAGAGAGAACCAGTTATCCGCGAGTGAGATCATCAGTGAAGTGTGTTCATGGTGATTTGGTCACGAGAAATACATTGCTTGAATAACAATTAAAAGAACATCCCCATCAATTCTCTTAACTCAAATAAGCATGACAAAATTCGTGAAAACAATGTCCAGTTTTGCTGCTGGTAAATAAGCCGAAAGTGAAGCGGAATTAGCTAGTAATTACGTTACGTTGTTACAGTGTAGTTGACTGTCTGTCCTTTTAACTTTTGACAATGTGACTGACAGTGTTTGGAATAACGCCGTTTAAAAGAACGGTGTTAGGTAACGACGTTATTTTTTCAGTAACAGGGTAATCTAACTTATTATTTTTCCCATCGTTACAACGCCGTTAACGTTACTGGACGTTAAATACGGTGCGTTACTATGCATTGATTGAATAGCCTAAACTGTGTAATCCGAACGCGGCTCACAGCTAGCGAGGAGGTGGGTTAATAACGACGTAGGCCATTAGAATTGGCTAAGGCAGAGTCATGTTTCATGATAGCCAATCAGAGCCAGTGTTTTTACAAACTTGTCAGCACACGCGCCACACACGTACACGCAACAGCTAAACAAGATTCGACGAAACAGCAGAGGTCAGGAGCAATCCGACTATGAAAAGTTGGCATTTTCAAGGTAGAGATAAGCACTACTTCAAATTCATTGTGGTCAAAGGCAAGGACGTCAGTGTTTCCCATACATTGACTAATCTGTGGCGGGGCGCCACACAATAAAAATCGGCCGCCACATATAAATATTTTATGTTTAATTTAATGTAATATAATTTAAATTAAATATAAGATCAAATCCTTGCATTGCCATTGAGCTGCGCTTTTTACGCACGCAGCCTTTCCTTGCCCCGCCCCGCTCTCTCTCGTAGCCCGCTGACCCTCCTCTGCATGTGCATTTAACAAAATATTCACGATTGTTGAAGGATTGTTGTTGCCACATAGAAGCATTGCATAGAAGACGTCTGGCTAAATTGCTATTAAATCCGCTTAGCATCGTGACCATGCTGCGCAAATTTGTTCAAAACTGCTGCATTGAAGTTAACTCTGCTAGGATCTTATCACAACATAGGCTACATATGCATACATGTATATATATATATACATATCCCACTAAACTAAGTTAAGTAATGCAATCAAGCAGTATCTCAAAGCTAACGTTAGAATAGGCTACTGTTTGGATGTCGAATTTAGCATGCTTAGCCTACTTACAGCTGCTTGTCAATTCGTTGGAGGGCTCATTTTATTGACTCTGAATGTTTGCAAAATCCCGATGTAAATGGAAGTGGAAAAGTGTTTTCCAAAAATCAAAAGTGCTTGTCCCAGGGAGAAGTAGGAACCTTTATTTTAACTATTTAGAAAACTTTATGAATTGCATCCACACATCAGCAGCCTTTTAACTGTGTTACAATTGCAATTTGCAAGGGTTCCCTCACGAAAGTCTTGTGACAGGCACTCAATTAGACCTATACACTACCAAGACGATGCCCCCCCCCCCCCCCCCCCCCGTTGTCCAAGTCAGCTACCGCCACAAATTGAATCCAATTCTGTGGGAAACACTGGACGTGCATGTAATGTGTACATTATGTCGAAGCGAAGACTTTGTCGACATCCGTTGTAAGCAACTGTAATTTAATGAAGCATCTCACACACGCATCTAAAGCTAGTGGCCAAAAAACACAGATTCCACCACAGATGATAGCTCGCCATCCACTAGCAAAGAAGGACTCAGAGCAAAGTCCTCCAAGCAGCAAAAGCTAGATCTTTCTTCCTCACAACAAAAACCTATGACACAGGCTGAAGTCAACCGTAGGTCTGTGGATGTGCAATATCTTTGAATTTCCCCTTGGGGATCAATAAAGCATCTATCTGTCTATCTATCCATCTAATAAATATCGAAAGTTATGTAGCCTACAAACAGCTGTCTGCTCAAAACTGCTCAAAAAATCCAAATTCTTTGAATACAGTTACAGTAACGCAAATAGTTACTTTCCCTGGTAACGAGTTACTCTTATCATAGAGTAATTCAGTTACTAACTCAGTCACTTTTTGGAACAAGTAGTGAGTAACTATAACTAATTACTTTTTTAAAGTAACGTTCCCAACACTGGTGACTGAAGATGTATTTCTTTAATAGTGACAGTTATAGCAGTGAGACGTATCATCTCTCCCCGGCCTGTTATTTTGAAAGCGTATGTTTTACAATTTGCAGTATGACGTTATCCATTGCTAAATTATGGCTCATCATAGACTAGCTAACCACAAGCCACTAACCATTAGCTAGCTAATGCCATGAATATCAGTGGAGGACCGCTAACGTTAACATTAATGAGCTTGGAAACCACAACAAACTTATTCTGCCTAAATAAAGTAATGATTACTGTATTTATAACTAGTATATCTGTAGTTACAGTCCCTGCATTGTAAAATGTAAGTTAGACGTGCGAGGAGTGAACATTTAGACATAGAGAAAAAGTATCAAACGTAGCTTGTGCAAAACGTAGCTTGTGCATAAAAGTTAGCTTTTCTTTTACACGTGAAATCCAATGACGCCAAGTGTGCGTTTCAGGCTGTCGTTCAGCCGCAGCATTAACAAGTTACATAATGGATTTAGATCACTAAATAGTAGGTTTTAGAAGGCAGGCAGCAACTTATGATTGAAAATGGTTTGATGTAGCTTGATGGAAATAATTTTAAAAGTGCAGGTAAAGGGATAAGCAAGCTGACACTGTAATTATAAGGTAGCTATTACACACGCACTCAAACATTTAGGAGTGACCTTTATCTTGTTTAATGATAATACAAATGATGATGATAGTAATAATGTCATCATTAATTTTTGTAATTATTAAGTCTTAGTTCAAAGTTATATTTATGAAGCTTACCAAGTCTTTTAATACTGGTAACTTTGATTTGGTTGTTCTTGTTATTGTGTTTTTGTTCAAAAGACTAAGTTTCTTAACTTAATCTTAAGTTTCTATTTTTATACATTTTATTTATCAGAACTTTAATATATTTCGATGTTCCTCTGTTCCACTGTGACAATATTATTTAAAAATAAACAAGTTTGTTTTTAAAATGCAATATCATATTATTTTAGTCAATACTCATAAATAACTACAAATAACTAATGTTAGGGAAATCTGTTAATGTTTTGTTGCACGTTTCAGAAAAAAAAATATATATATCGGCCGATATATCGGAATATCGGATTTTTAAATCAACAAATATTTGTATCGGTATCGGCCTTCAAAATCCTTTATCGGTCGGGATCTAGATCTCAGTCTTCCAGAAAAAAACATGTTGCCTGATATCAGACTGAAAGTTGTCACTGCCCAGGAACAGGGCTCAAAACCCCCATAAATCATCACTTCAGGCTTCAGCACCACAACACAACCTTGTTCACACATGATATTGGTACCTGATGCTGATTGGATCACTTATGAAGGACTCGCGCATGAGGTCCAGTTTGCTCTCCGTTAAAGTCCATGTTGCACAGCATCTTGATCTTAGCAACGGCACATTGCTCAGCAGCCAATCATAATCATGACACTCACCTACAAACACACACACAGACAGAGACAGACACACACACACACACATTGTTAATGTCCTAAATGGATGATGGCGACATGATCATGAAGTAGGCAAGTGATGGTTCAAGATAACAATTAAATGTTGTTGCCTAATATCAAATATTCATGGCTGATGTCACTGCCCAGCAAAAGGGTTCAGACTACACGTTACATCATCATGTGTAGTCCTAACCACAACTCTGTTACATTATCATGTGTAGGCATAACCACAACTCTGCCGCCTGGTTACAACATGATTATCGTTACGTACACTCACACACCTTTTGTGGCGTCCAGATGTTCTCCTGCACACACACACACACTCTCCCATCTGCTCAACCTGAAACCTTTTCTTCGCCAAAAAATAACACACACAGACACACAAACACACGACAGGTGACATGATTTTGAAATTGCTTGCTGCTGATTTAGGTTCCCAGATAAAACTTTACTGCCCAAAATCAGATAGAAGTTACTGTCATTACCCAGAAACAGGGATCAAATGGACCTACAAATCATCACTTTTAGGCTCAATCACAACTGCAGCCTTGGACACACATTACAGTCTCTCTCTCACACACACACTCACATTCACACACATGTGTTGCCTAATATCAGTATTAATGTCATCTTACCCTGACTTTCTGTTGGCGCACTTCAGGTCCCATCCCATGTCCTTAACTTGCACCCTCTTCTCCTTCTTAACACACACACACACACACACACACACACAGAGCGACAGACAGACAGATACAACACACACACACACACACACACACACACACACACACACACACACACACACACACACACACACACACACAAACACACACACACACACACACACAGAGCGACAGACAGACAGATACAAACACACACACACACACAGAAACACACAGACAGACTCACACACACACACACACAGACAGACACACACACACACACACACACATTGTTAATGTGCTAAGTGGATGATGGCGACATGATAATGAAGAAGGTATAACTGATGGTTCAAGTTAACAATTAAATGTTGTGTTAATAAGATGAGGGTCTTATAATAAATTAATATATTGAGTTTGACATATGTCGCAATTAATTCATTGATAACGTTTCCTTTGCACTGTAACCTGAATGTTGTTCTTAGGATAAGTGTCTGCTAAATTAATCAATGTAAACATGCTAAATGATAGGGAAAGGAGCAGCATCTAAAAAAAAAAACGTGATCCTTTTAGTTTGGAAGGACTTGCATAATTGTATATCTTTTTAATAATTTGAATGGATTGATGATTGCTCTCACTCATTTAGCCTAGTTCATATTATTGTAGCCTATATATTAAACGTAATACGTTGATCTGAAAGGATGCTTGAGTTAGAGAGATCAGTAGGCCTACTTGGGCTTATGACGTAACAGAGCCGTTCTTTTGGGCTAGACCGTCCCATTTCAAAAAACGTTGATCCAGCCAGGTCCAGTCTATGCGGTCACAGAAGACCAGTGCAAGCATCCACACACAGACACAGAGACACACACACACTTTCCCTGGCCTTCTGTTGGTCGAGTCTGGGCCCCACAGTTCTCAGAATCTGACACACACACACAAACACAAACACAAACACACACACACACACACACACACACACACACACACACAACAAGTAACATGATCATTAAATGTCATTAAGCTACTGATCTCAGTCTTTCAGGTAAAGACATGTTGCCTGATATCAGAGTGAAAGGTTACTGTCACTGCCCAGAAACAGGGCTCAAAAGCTGACCATAAATCATCACTTCAGGCTTCACCACCACAACACAACCTTGTTC
>NW_027468657.1:1528515-1551015 GCF_046254945.1 Alosa pseudoharengus
CTTTAAGTGATATGTTGAAACGTTACATTTCCATTTGTAACTGGACTCGTCTACAAACGATCCAAAATATTTTTCCAATTATTTTTAATTACCCAAAATATTATATTTTTATAAAAATATTCTTCGTAAACTCGTGACCGCGGGTCACCGCTGCACCTACTTATTTCGATCAGCCGGCACGTCCCTGAAACCAGTCCATTTTACTGTATATCACCATAATATAAATATATAATCATATGACTGTTTATATACAACCTAAATTGTCGCATAATTAGAAGTATAGGTTGATTTTCAAATGGTGAATGTTACTTTATATCAACTAACGATCAATAAGTCCCTGCGCGTAATCTTTCTAACACGATTCAGCCCAAGGCGCCTGCCTGTATGTGAACCAGACGTGAACGGTAATGTGTTTCTTTTTAATAAACTGCCTGTACACTTACAAAGTTCTCAATGCTTCGGTTTACATGTAGAGACCCTCATTATGCTACTGTGTAAGTGTGGTGCTATTTTGAGCCTTGTTAGTGGTATAGAAGCCTTGTTAGTGGTATAGAAATAGCGATTTCTTTCTACTGTACGTGTGCCCCGAAGGCTAGCGTTAAACACTTATTAGCGGTTTGCAATAAAACTGGTCACATTCGACTAGCATGAAAATAAATCCCAGCGAACGGTCGAACTCGTACAAATGTGTTATTAACCCCTAGGTTCATTTTGCGCCGGAATTGTCCTTTAACGGACATGCAATCCACAAGCCACGTCGGCGGTCTGAATAATATAAAGCCCTGAGATCTTTGCTGTCCATCTCCATTTTCCACTCGCGCAGCCTGTCCAGCTGTGCGCTGTGGCAAGAAGCACGCGCTGCATCTTCTCACGATTAACAGCCAATTATGTTTTAGATAATAGTTGCCCTATTACTTTGATTTAAGCCTTTAAGTGATAATATGTTGAAACGTTACATTTCCATTTGTAACTGGACTCGTCTACAAAAGATCCAAATATCGTTGAAAATATTTTTCGTAAACTCGTGACTGCGGGTCACCGCTGCACCTACAGTACTTAATCAGTCGGCACGTCCCTGAAACCAGTCAATTTTACTGTATATCACCATAATATAAATATATATTCATATGACTGTTTATATACAACCTAAATTGTCACATAAATAGAAGTATAGGTTGATTTTCAAATGGTGAATGTTACTTTATATCAACTAACGATCAATAAGTCCCTGCGCGTAATCTTTCTAACACGATTCAGCCCAAATGTGCACTTTTGCTGCCCCGAAAGTAATTTCGTTATATTCTCAAAATGGCAATGAAATTCAATAGAAAGAAACAGAAAGTTCACTCACGCAGAAAAACAGTTGGGCTTCAAAAATAAAGAGTTAGAATAACATTAGAAGGGTACTCACGAATTCAGAATTCACCATGCGTAACGAGCAGGATGAAGTCTCGCTATCCAACTCCCTGTAGTCCATGCATGAGCCTCTCACGTGGGCACCGTTGGTCTGAGTTCATTTTCACTCTGTCTGACAAAGAAAGTTCGAAACACGACAATTTTCTTGCATTTACAGTCATGTTCATCATCTTGATCAATCACTTGGTGTTAGTCTACTTTGCAAATGAAGGACATGGAACAGGAAGGAGATTAGCTTGCTAGCAGACTTAACATTAATGTTAAAAGATTTCAGACAAAAAAAAAACTCTCTGGAGCTTACCTTTCAGAAGTGTTAACATTTGGTCCAGTAGCCTAACCTTACGTTAGATATACTAAATCTGCAAAATGTTAAACTAAACCTCCAATAATGAGTTCAATAACTTCAGTAGTTCCCTGTTCTTCAACCGCGTTACCATCGCCTGTCCATGCGCCATCTGTCCTGCTCAGCAGGGGCATCAGATAGTCTAATGAATCCCGAATTCTAATTGGCTTCTACTTCTAAACTCACACAGGATTGGTTGCAATCTGTGCATAAATGCATTACGGTAAATGTATTTATTTTTCAACATGCATAGTTTTAGACAAAGTCTAAAATGTATTACAGTATTGCTGTGAAAACTTTTGGCTGCAAAAAGTGCACTAGTATAATCAATGTAAAAAGTTAATTTAGACCCCTAGTTTTGATTATATGATTATATTTGTATAATATTTTTTATATTTGCTGCCATGTTATATGTAGGGATCAGTGTTGGGGAGTAACAGAATACATGTACCGGCGTTGCGTATTCAGAATACAAATTATGAGTAACTGTATCCTGTTAAAGTTACAATTTAAATAGTTGGTATTTAGAATACAGTTACATTGTTGAAATCAATGGATTACATGACGATACTTACATTACATTACATTACATTTAGCAGACACTTACATTTAGCAGACACTTACTTCCCTGCTGAAAAAACCAGCCTGACCAGCTAAAGGTGGTTTGCTGGTTGACCAGCTTGTTGACCAGCTTGTTTGACCACCCTATGATGGTTGACCAGCTAGACCAGCAAATCTCTTGCGAAAACATACCTTCAGCTGGTTTACCCACCTAACGATGGTAATTCAGATGGATTTGCTTGTCGTACCACCTCAAGCTGGTCATTTTAGCGGGTGTTGCTGGTCTACACTGCTGGTTTAACTGGCCGTGCCAGCTTATGTTGGTCAAACCAGCATGACCATCTTACACCAACAATATCAAGCTTGGCAAGCTGGTCACCAGCATGACCATCTTGCACCAGCTGTATCTCACACGACAGGCTGGTCAAACCAGCATGACCAGCTTCCTCAGATGGTCACGCCAGCATATCCAGCTGGTGGTCCAACCAGCTACACCAGCAAAGACCAGCAAGAGCTGGAAGAAAACCAGCAAAGACCAGCTAAAACCAGCTAAGACCAGCTACCAGCATAAGCTGGTTTCTAGCTGTTTTTTTCAGCAGGGTTGTTTGTTTCATACATTTATTCACTCTCTAAATAAATTAAGGCAACTCCATGCATTTCCCAGAAGCTCCTGAAAGCAATCTATGATGAAATTGTTTCCATGTTTAAATCCAAACCCCGCCTTGTTGCACTAGCCTCACATTGCACCCATCAAAACGCAGGCAGCGCGCCTGCTGTAGTTTTACTGGTCACCTTGCTATTTTATAATTGTATCAGGTAGCTTAGTTGACTTTACATTTTCTATGTGGGCCTAACACATTCAGCCATTTGGAACAGAACAACATACCAGAAAAGGCCTGTTTAGTAAGCAGGATTTGATGGCCGCATTCCTACACTTATAAAATGCAATTCAATGCGGAAGTAATCCAAGTATTCAGAATACGTTACTCAGATTGAGTAATGTAACGGAATATGTTACAAATTACATTTGTGGGCATGTATTCTGTATTCTGTAACGGAATACATTTTAAAAGTATCCTTCCCAACACTGGTAGGGATGTAACAGTATGAAATTTTAACGTCACGGTTATAGTGACCAAAATTATCACGGTTTTCGATATTATCGCGGCATTTTTAAAAGTGTGTTCAAAATGTTCAGTAAGCACTGATAGGCCTGCACAAGCTGAAATAGTTTCAAAAATGTTGACAGTGTTTACTATGTTACAAAAATATAGGCAAACCCTTATCAAAAGTTAACCTCATCTTCACCTGGGGGTGCTCATAGAGGAGATGCTGAGGGAGAGTAAAACAAAATGTTGATGTGTTGATGTGATCCCTTTATTCTGGTGCATTTGAAGGTGGCCTATTGCTACTGGAGAGGGGCATGTTTTCGTTTACATTCATAGGCCTACATCCTGACTGCCAAAACGAACCTGGCTGAGCTGACCATTCTTAACTCATAGGCACGTTACTGTGGCATTGTGTGTTGTCCCGTTCACTTTCTCCATGGTTATGTTTAATTGGCTATGTGCTTATAGCTTAACTTACCCTACCATGGTACTATTTGCTATTTCTGTTATTTGGATCCAGTGAGTGAGACCAAAGTAAGTGTTCAAAATAAAACTTTGTGGCTACATGACACAGTGCACGTTTTATGGTGAAAATGTTCTGCCTTTTAAAAGCAGGTGTAGCCTAATCCAAATCTCAGTTAAATCCATCAATTGGACAACAGAATCAGTAGGGTACCAGTTTTGTTTCATTGTACCAGGCCTACTGTATGTCAAAAGCAGGCTCGGGTGAAGCTGGGAAGGATTAAACACAAAGTTTCCACACCGTGGTAATCAACCGTGATAATCATGATATTTGAAATGAAAACGGTAATTGTTATCGTCACCATCGGTTTACCATTATACCGGTAGTGCACATTGATCAACATTTCTGTAAATGTGCCAGTGTTTAATTTTCAACTGTAGTCCATTGGCAAGATGTTATACTAGGCACATGGTGGCTATAAGAACATATTAAATCACATAGCAATTGATATACAGCAATAAAACATAATGCCATAGGACTGGCTCCATTAAAACATTTAGAACATAAGACACATAACCATACAGCCATACAACCCTAAAGTAACCATCTATCCATCTATCATACATACACCATGGGTTACAGGACAGCTAAACTATAGAGGCAGACCAACATTAATGTATTATGAGAGGTGCTCACATTTTTGTATGCTCAAAAGCCATCTTGAGCAGGTCTAGGCCTCCATGCCCAAGCATACTGCCTTTAAAGTAGATCTAAGCCTCCATGCCCAAGCATACTACCTTTAAAGTAGATCTAAGCCTCCATGCCCAAGCATACTACCTTTAAAGTAGATTATCTAGGCCTCCATGCCCAAGCATACTACCTTTAAAGTAGATCTAAGCCTCCATGCCCAAGCATACTACCTTTAAAGTAGATCTAGGCCTCCATGCCCAAGCATACTACCTTTAAAGTAGATCTAGGCCTCCATGCCCAAGCATACTACCTTTAAAGTAGATCTAAGCCTCCATGCCCAAGCATACTACCTTTAAAGTAGATCTAGGCCTCCATGCCCAAGCATACTACCTTTAAAGTAGCTTATCTAGGCCTCCATGCCCAAGCATACTACCTTTAAAGTAGATCTAGGCCTCCATGCCCAAGCATACTACCTTTAAAGTAGATCTAGGCCTCCATGCCCAAGCATACTACCTTTAAAGTAGATCTAAGCCTCCATGCCCAAGCATACTACCTTTAAAGTAGATTGGGCTTTTATGCCTTTAATGATAGGACAGTGGAGAGTGACAGGAAGTGAGTGGGAGAGAGAGCAGGGGTGGGATCCGGAAAGGACCACGGGGCGGGAATCAAACCCGGTCATTGGCGTACGGTGCAGGTCCCAGCCAGTTGCACCACAGCGTCTTACTTACATCAATAAATGCTCTTGATTCCTTCTGTGAGTTCTTGTGTGAAGTGCAGGATTCCTACACATTTTCCATTTCAAAATTCCATACTTTTTCCATACTCAAATTTTCAAACTTCTCGGTACATTTTTGTGACCATATTCTATGTCAATGAAGCGTTCTACTAGCATTGTGAAGAGCTGTATAATAATGTTTATTATTAACTTGGTAGCCCTTGGATACTTTTTGTTGGGGGGAGTGCTGTGTTGGAAGGTGCACTCACATTTTTAGTTCTCTGTAGATACAAGCATAGCCTACATATGTTGGAGACTAGTGCACTGCTGGCGGAGGCCTCAGAAATCACCATAAACAATATTATTTGTTTGCAATTACAGTTTATCAGATAATGCAGTATCCACGTCTTGGTATCTTTTACAAAATCAAAAAAGTCTACCAGTGTTTCAGCCAAAAATAGCAGAGCTACGCAAACATACCAGTGCAGAATGGTGTAGGGCACTTGCATAGAACAGGGGTTCTCGATTTGGTTTTGGTACCAGGGTCCCCATGTGGGAGAATTTTTTTTCTGAGGACCCCCATATAATTGTATGTTGACGATGTGGACTGACAGTTAAGCTACACAACAGTAGGAATGGTTCATTATGACCTGAGTGAAGTGATTAGTACTGTAGATGCAATAGTCTGGAAACACAAATATTTCTCCATACCCTTGTTTCTTTTTTCCATACTTATCCAGACCTGGAAGTTACTAAAATCAAATTCCATACTTTTCCAGGTTTTCCATACTGCGTAGGAACCCTGGAAGTGCTATTCTCTGTGCGGCCACCTGGTTGTCCAGGGAGGAACACTGCACGAACTGCTCAGCAATATGGACAACACTTCACATCCCCTGCCCACTTAAAACATCCCTTAATATGGCCATACTGTGAACAAGGATAATCCCAACATCATATGCAATGTCACTTTTACAGTTTTATTTGTACTGACAGGTGGTTGTAACGTAATATTTCTGAGGCTGAACAGTTCTGCAATCCTCCATCATAACTGGGTTAAAACCTTTAAGATGTTTCTGCAAGTTCTCAGCTTCTCACAAACAAGGCAGGAGACGGATGTGAAATTATTGAGGTTTATTGAAAGATAAGCAGCAGTGGTACAGGACGGACACACACACACACACTCATTCTCTCTAACACACACACACACACACACACACATGTAATCTATTGCATTACTTCTTCACTCTCTATGGGGATTAACACCTTACATTAAGTTTGCGTTACTGCGTTGAAATGTACGCAGACATCTTGCAAAACACTGAACTGCTTTAAGTGAAGTGCGCTTGTGAGTTGCGTTCCTTCTGTCATTAATACTAGATGCTCTTTGCACTGAAAACAGTGGCAGTCCTAGCTTGTATAACACCCTGATGTATTTGGAATCAATTTTTGGTCAGCTTTTGGTCAGACTAGTCATTAGTTAGTTTTGCACTATTTCCCACTTAATAGTAAGGTAACAAAATGATGAGTTTTGTTTTTTGCCAATATTCTTGTTGCCCTCCCAGAATTCTGTATATCTTTGTTCGTACACAGTAGGAACTGTAATGTGATTACTGACGTGTTACACCCAACTCTGCTCAGCTACGAGTAGCCTAGAGAAAGAATCTCCCTAAATTCACTCCAAGTTGGCCTACCCCATAAACTGCATGACACAAAGCTATTTCTATTTATCTGTAAAATAACCGCATGCATTTGTTTAACTTTATGAAGTAGAACTAGGCAGGCTATTTGGAACGCACACATTTTGTTTGCGCAAGAGAGAGAAAATACAGCGTGCGCGATGGGGGGGGGGTCGTTATCTGGCCCCTGCATTTTGAAACTCGTTCCGGTGCCTCTGGCAATAACCCCTGACACTGTCAAGCCCGGTGTACTATGAATGCACATATAAAACACGACGCAGCAGCCACTTAACGGACATGCAATCCACAAGCCACGTCGGCGGTCTGAATAATATAAAGCCCTGAGATCTTTGCTGTCCATCTCCATTTTCCACTCGCGCAGCCTGTCCAGCTGTGCGCTGTGGCAAGAAGCACGCGCTGCATCTTCTCACGTTTGACAACCAATTATGTTTTAGATAATAGTTGCCCTATTACTTTGATTTAAGCCTTTAAGTGATATGTTGAAACGTTACATTTCCATTTGTAACTGGACTCGTCTACAAACGATCCAAAATATTTTTCCAATTATTTTTAATTACCCAAAATATTATATTTTTATAAAAATATTCTTCGTAAACTCGTGACCGCGGGTCACCGCTGCACCTACTTATTTCGATCAGCCGGCACGTCCCTGAAACCAGTCCATTTTACTGTATATCACCATAATATAAATATATAATCATATGACTGTTTATATACAACCTAAATTGTCGCATAATTAGAAGTATAGGTTGATTTTCAAATGGTGAATGTTACTTTATATCAACTAACGATCAATAAGTCCCTGCGCGTAATCTTTCTAACACGATTCAGCCCAAGGCGCCTGCCTGTATGTGAACCAGACGTGAACGGTAATGTGTTTCTTTTTAATAAACTGCCTGTACACTTACAAAGTTCTCAATGCTTCGGTTTACATGTAGAGACCCTCATTATGCTACTGTGTAAGTGTGGTGCTATTTTGAGCCTTGTTAGTGGTATAGAAGCCTTGTTAGTGGTATAGAAATAGCGATTTCTTTCTACTGTACGTGTGCCCCGAAGGCTAGCGTTAAACACTTATTAGCGGTTTGCAATAAAACTGGTCACATTCGACTAGCATGAAAATAAATCCCAGCGAACGGTCGAACTCGTACAAATGTGTTATTAACCCCTAGGTTCATTTTGCGCCGGAATTGTCCTTTAACGGACATGCAATCCACAAGCCACGTCGGCGGTCTGAATAATATAAAGCCCTGAGATCTTTGCTGTCCATCTCCATTTTCCACTCGCGCAGCCTGTCCAGCTGTGCGCTGTGGCAAGAAGCACGCGCTGCATCTTCTCACGATTAACAGCCAATTATGTTTTAGATAATAGTTGCCCTATTACTTTGATTTAAGCCTTTAAGTGATAATATGTTGAAACGTTACATTTCCATTTGTAACTGGACTCGTCTACAAAAGATCCAAATATCGTTGAAAATATTTTTCGTAAACTCGTGACTGCGGGTCACCGCTGCACCTACAGTACTTAATCAGTCGGCACGTCCCTGAAACCAGTCAATTTTACTGTATATCACCATAATATAAATATATATTCATATGACTGTTTATATACAACCTAAATTGTCACATAAATAGAAGTATAGGTTGATTTTCAAATGGTGAATGTTACTTTATATCAACTAACGATCAATAAGTCCCTGCGCGTAATCTTTCTAACACGATTCAGCCCAAATGTGCACTTTTGCTGCCCCGAAAGTAATTTCGTTATATTCTCAAAATGGCAATGAAATTCAATAGAAAGAAACAGAAAGTTCACTCACGCAGAAAAACAGTTGGGCTTCAAAAATAAAGAGTTAGAATAACATTAGAAGGGTACTCACGAATTCAGAATTCACCATGCGTAACGAGCAGGATGAAGTCTCGCTATCCAACTCCCTGTAGTCCATGCATGAGCCTCTCACGTGGGCACCGTTGGTCTGAGTTCATTTTCACTCTGTCTGACAAAGAAAGTTCGAAACACGACAATTTTCTTGCATTTACAGTCATGTTCATCATCTTGATCAATCACTTGGTGTTAGTCTACTTTGCAAATGAAGGACATGGAACAGGAAGGAGATTAGCTTGCTAGCAGACTTAACATTAATGTTAAAAGATTTCAGACAAAAAAAAAACTCTCTGGAGCTTACCTTTCAGAAGTGTTAACATTTGGTCCAGTAGCCTAACCTTACGTTAGATATACTAAATCTGCAAAATGTTAAACTAAACCTCCAATAATGAGTTCAATAACTTCAGTAGTTCCCTGTTCTTCAACCGCGTTACCATCGCCTGTCCATGCGCCATCTGTCCTGCTCAGCAGGGGCATCAGATAGTCTAATGAATCCCGAATTCTAATTGGCTTCTACTTCTAAACTCACACAGGATTGGTTGCAATCTGTGCATAAATGCATTACGGTAAATGTATTTATTTTTCAACATGCATAGTTTTAGACAAAGTCTAAAATGTATTACAGTATTGCTGTGAAAACTTTTGGCTGCAAAAAGTGCACTAGTATAATCAATGTAAAAAGTTAATTTAGACCCCTAGTTTTGATTATATGATTATATTTGTATAATATTTTTTATATTTGCTGCCATGTTATATGTAGGGATCAGTGTTGGGGAGTAACAGAATACATGTACCGGCGTTGCGTATTCAGAATACAAATTATGAGTAACTGTATCCTGTTAAAGTTACAATTTAAATAGTTGGTATTTAGAATACAGTTACATTGTTGAAATCAATGGATTACATGACGATACTTACATTACATTACATTACATTTAGCAGACACTTACATTTAGCAGACACTTACTTCCCTGCTGAAAAAACCAGCCTGACCAGCTAAAGGTGGTTTGCTGGTTGACCAGCTTGTTGACCAGCTTGTTTGACCACCCTATGATGGTTGACCAGCTAGACCAGCAAATCTCTTGCGAAAACATACCTTCAGCTGGTTTACCCACCTAACGATGGTAATTCAGATGGATTTGCTTGTCGTACCACCTCAAGCTGGTCATTTTAGCGGGTGTTGCTGGTCTACACTGCTGGTTTAACTGGCCGTGCCAGCTTATGTTGGTCAAACCAGCATGACCATCTTACACCAACAATATCAAGCTTGGCAAGCTGGTCACCAGCATGACCATCTTGCACCAGCTGTATCTCACACGACAGGCTGGTCAAACCAGCATGACCAGCTTCCTCAGATGGTCACGCCAGCATATCCAGCTGGTGGTCCAACCAGCTACACCAGCAAAGACCAGCAAGAGCTGGAAGAAAACCAGCAAAGACCAGCTAAAACCAGCTAAGACCAGCTACCAGCATAAGCTGGTTTCTAGCTGTTTTTTTCAGCAGGGTTGTTTGTTTCATACATTTATTCACTCTCTAAATAAATTAAGGCAACTCCATGCATTTCCCAGAAGCTCCTGAAAGCAATCTATGATGAAATTGTTTCCATGTTTAAATCCAAACCCCGCCTTGTTGCACTAGCCTCACATTGCACCCATCAAAACGCAGGCAGCGCGCCTGCTGTAGTTTTACTGGTCACCTTGCTATTTTATAATTGTATCAGGTAGCTTAGTTGACTTTACATTTTCTATGTGGGCCTAACACATTCAGCCATTTGGAACAGAACAACATACCAGAAAAGGTCTGTTTAGTAAGCAGGATTTGATGGCCGCATTCCTACACTTATAAAATGCAATTCAATGCGGAAGTAATCCAAGTATTCAGAATACGTTACTCAGATTGAGTAATGTAACGGAATATGTTACAAATTACATTTGTGGGCATGTATTCTGTATTCTGTAACGGAATACATTTTAAAAGTATCCTTCCCAACACTGGTAGGGATGTAACAGTATGAAATTTTAACGTCACGGTTATAGTGACCAAAATTATCACGGTTTTCGATATTATCGCGGCATTTTTAAAAGTGTGTTCAAAATGTTCAGTAAGCACTGATAGGCCTGCACAAGCTGAAATAGTTTCAAAAATGTTGACAGTGTTTACTATGTTACAAAAATATAGGCAAACCCTTATCAAAAGTTAACCTCATCTTCACCTGGGGGTGCTCATAGAGGAGATGCTGAGGGAGAGTAAAACAAAATGTTGATGTGTTGATGTGATCCCTTTATTCTGGTGCATTTGAAGGTGGCCTATTGCTACTGGAGAGGGGCATGTTTTCGTTTACATTCATAGGCCTACATCCTGACTGCCAAAACGAACCTGGCTGAGCTGACCATTCTTAACTCATAGGCACGTTACTGTGGCATTGTGTGTTGTCCCGTTCACTTTCTCCATGGTTATGTTTAATTGGCTATGTGCTTATAGCTTAACTTACCCTACCATGGTACTATTTGCTATTTCTGTTATTTGGATCCAGTGAGTGAGACCAAAGTAAGTGTTCAAAATAAAACTTTGTGGCTACATGACACAGTGCACGTTTTATGGTGAAAATGTTCTGCCTTTTAAAAGCAGGTGTAGCCTAATCCAAATCTCAGTTAAATCCATCAATTGGACAACAGAATCAGTAGGGTACCAGTTTTGTTTCATTGTACCAGGCCTACTGTATGTCAAAAGCAGGCTCGGGTGAAGCTGGGAAGGATTAAACACAAAGTTTCCACACCGTGGTAATCAACCGTGATAATCATGATATTTGAAATGAAAACGGTAATTGTTATCGTCACCATCGGTTTACCATTATACCGGTAGTGCACATTGATCAACATTTCTGTAAATGTGCCAGTGTTTAATTTTCAACTGTAGTCCATTGGCAAGATGTTATACTAGGCACATGGTGGCTATAAGAACATATTAAATCACATAGCAATTGATATACAGCAATAAAACATAATGCCATAGGACTGGCTCCATTAAAACATTTAGAACATAAGACACATAACCATACAGCCATACAACCCTAAAGTAACCATCTATCCATCTATCATACATACACCATGGGTTACAGGACAGCTAAACTATAGAGGCAGACCAACATTAATGTATTATGAGAGGTGCTCACATTTTTGTATGCTCAAAAGCCATCTTGAGCAGGTCTAGGCCTCCATGCCCAAGCATACTGCCTTTAAAGTAGATCTAAGCCTCCATGCCCAAGCATACTACCTTTAAAGTAGATCTAAGCCTCCATGCCCAAGCATACTACCTTTAAAGTAGATTATCTAGGCCTCCATGCCCAAGCATACTACCTTTAAAGTAGATCTAAGCCTCCATGCCCAAGCATACTACCTTTAAAGTAGATCTAGGCCTCCATGCCCAAGCATACTACCTTTAAAGTAGATCTAGGCCTCCATGCCCAAGCATACTACCTTTAAAGTAGATCTAAGCCTCCATGCCCAAGCATACTACCTTTAAAGTAGATCTAGGCCTCCATGCCCAAGCATACTACCTTTAAAGTAGCTTATCTAGGCCTCCATGCCCAAGCATACTACCTTTAAAGTAGATCTAGGCCTCCATGCCCAAGCATACTACCTTTAAAGTAGATCTAGGCCTCCATGCCCAAGCATACTACCTTTAAAGTAGATCTAAGCCTCCATGCCCAAGCATACTACCTTTAAAGTAGATTGGGCTTTTATGCCTTTAATGATAGGACAGTGGAGAGTGACAGGAAGTGAGTGGGAGAGAGAGCAGGGGTGGGATCCGGAAAGGACCACGGGGCGGGAATCAAACCCGGTCATTGGCGTACGGTGCAGGTCCCAGCCAGTTGCACCACAGCGTCTTACTTACATCAATAAATGCTCTTGATTCCTTCTGTGAGTTCTTGTGTGAAGTGCAGGATTCCTACACATTTTCCATTTCAAAATTCCATACTTTTTCCATACTCAAATTTTCAAACTTCTCGGTACATTTTTGTGACCATATTCTATGTCAATGAAGCGTTCTACTAGCATTGTGAAGAGCTGTATAATAATGTTTATTATTAACTTGGTAGCCCTTGGATACTTTTTGTTGGGGGGAGTGCTGTGTTGGAAGGTGCACTCACATTTTTAGTTCTCTGTAGATACAAGCATAGCCTACATATGTTGGAGACTAGTGCACTGCTGGCGGAGGCCTCAGAAATCACCATAAACAATATTATTTGTTTGCAATTACAGTTTATCAGATAATGCAGTATCCACGTCTTGGTATCTTTTACAAAATCAAAAAAGTCTACCAGTGTTTCAGCCAAAAATAGCAGAGCTACGCAAACATACCAGTGCAGAATGGTGTAGGGCACTTGCATAGAACAGGGGTTCTCGATTTGGTTTTGGTACCAGGGTCCCCATGTGGGAGAATTTTTTTTCTGAGGACCCCCATATAATTGTATGTTGACGATGTGGACTGACAGTTAAGCTACACAACAGTAGGAATGGTTCATTATGACCTGAGTGAAGTGATTAGTACTGTAGATGCAATAGTCTGGAAACACAAATATTTCTCCATACCCTTGTTTCTTTTTTCCATACTTATCCAGACCTGGAAGTTACTAAAATCAAATTCCATACTTTTCCAGGTTTTCCATACTGCGTAGGAACCCTGGAAGTGCTATTCTCTGTGCGGCCACCTGGTTGTCCAGGGAGGAACACTGCACGAACTGCTCAGCAATATGGACAACACTTCACATCCCCTGCCCACTTAAAACATCCCTTAATATGGCCATACTGTGAACAAGGATAATCCCAACATCATATGCAATGTCACTTTTACAGTTTTATTTGTACTGACAGGTGGTTGTAACGTAATATTTCTGAGGCTGAACAGTTCTGCAATCCTCCATCATAACTGGGTTAAAACCTTTAAGATGTTTCTGCAAGTTCTCAGCTTCTCACAAACAAGGCAGGAGACGGATGTGAAATTATTGAGGTTTATTGAAAGATAAGCAGCAGTGGTACAGGACGGACACACACACACACACTCATTCTCTCTAACACACACACACACACACACACACATGTAATCTATTGCATTACTTCTTCACTCTCTATGGGGATTAACACCTTACATTAAGTTTGCGTTACTGCGTTGAAATGTACGCAGACATCTTGCAAAACACTGAACTGCTTTAAGTGAAGTGCGCTTGTGAGTTGCGTTCCTTCTGTCATTAATACTAGATGCTCTTTGCACTGAAAACAGTGGCAGTCCTAGCTTGTATAACACCCTGATGTATTTGGAATCAATTTTTGGTCAGCTTTTGGTCAGACTAGTCATTAGTTAGTTTTGCACTATTTCCCACTTAATAGTAAGGTAACAAAATGATGAGTTTTGTTTTTTGCCAATATTCTTGTTGCCCTCCCAGAATTCTGTATATCTTTGTTCGTACACAGTAGGAACTGTAATGTGATTACTGACGTGTTACACCCAACTCTGCTCAGCTACGAGTAGCCTAGAGAAAGAATCTCCCTAAATTCACTCCAAGTTGGCCTACCCCATAAACTGCATGACACAAAGCTATTTCTATTTATCTGTAAAATAACCGCATGCATTTGTTTAACTTTATGAAGTAGAACTAGGCAGGCTATTTGGAACGCACACATTTTGTTTGCGCAAGAGAGAGAAAATACAGCGTGCGCGATGGGGGGGGGGTCGTTATCTGGCCCCTGCATTTTGAAACTCGTTCCGGTGCCTCTGGCAATAACCCCTGACACTGTCAAGCCCGGTGTACTATGAATGCACATATAAAACACGACGCAGCAGCCACTTAACGGACATGCAATCCACAAGCCACGTCGGCGGTCTGAATAATATAAAGCCCTGAGATCTTTGCTGTCCATCTCCATTTTCCACTCGCGCAGCCTGTCCAGCTGTGCGCTGTGGCAAGAAGCACGCGCTGCATCTTCTCACGTTTGACAACCAATTATGTTTTAGATAATAGTTGCCCTATTACTTTGATTTAAGCCTTTAAGTGATATGTTGAAACGTTACATTTCCATTTGTAACTGGACTCGTCTACAAACGATCCAAAATATTTTTCCAATTATTTTTAATTACCCAAAATATTATATTTTTATAAAAATATTCTTCGTAAACTCGTGACCGCGGGTCACCGCTGCACCTACTTATTTCGATCAGCCGGCACGTCCCTGAAACCAGTCCATTTTACTGTATATCACCATAATATAAATATATAATCATATGACTGTTTATATACAACCTAAATTGTCGCATAATTAGAAGTATAGGTTGATTTTCAAATGGTGAATGTTACTTTATATCAACTAACGATCAATAAGTCCCTGCGCGTAATCTTTCTAACACGATTCAGCCCAAGGCGCCTGCCTGTATGTGAACCAGACGTGAACGGTAATGTGTTTCTTTTTAATAAACTGCCTGTACACTTACAAAGTTCTCAATGCTTCGGTTTACATGTAGAGACCCTCATTATGCTACTGTGTAAGTGTGGTGCTATTTTGAGCCTTGTTAGTGGTATAGAAGCCTTGTTAGTGGTATAGAAATAGCGATTTCTTTCTACTGTACGTGTGCCCCGAAGGCTAGCGTTAAACACTTATTAGCGGTTTGCAATAAAACTGGTCACATTCGACTAGCATGAAAATAAATCCCAGCGAACGGTCGAACTCGTACAAATGTGTTATTAACCCCTAGGTTCATTTTGCGCCGGAATTGTCCTTTAACGGACATGCAATCCACAAGCCACGTCGGCGGTCTGAATAATATAAAGCCCTGAGATCTTTGCTGTCCATCTCCATTTTCCACTCGCGCAGCCTGTCCAGCTGTGCGCTGTGGCAAGAAGCACGCGCTGCATCTTCTCACGATTAACAGCCAATTATGTTTTAGATAATAGTTGCCCTATTACTTTGATTTAAGCCTTTAAGTGATAATATGTTGAAACGTTACATTTCCATTTGTAACTGGACTCGTCTACAAAAGATCCAAATATCGTTGAAAATATTTTTCGTAAACTCGTGACTGCGGGTCACCGCTGCACCTACAGTACTTAATCAGTCGGCACGTCCCTGAAACCAGTCAATTTTACTGTATATCACCATAATATAAATATATATTCATATGACTGTTTATATACAACCTAAATTGTCACATAAATAGAAGTATAGGTTGATTTTCAAATGGTGAATGTTACTTTATATCAACTAACGATCAATAAGTCCCTGCGCGTAATCTTTCTAACACGATTCAGCCCAAATGTGCACTTTTGCTGCCCCGAAAGTAATTTCGTTATATTCTCAAAATGGCAATGAAATTCAATAGAAAGAAACAGAAAGTTCACTCACGCAGAAAAACAGTTGGGCTTCAAAAATAAAGAGTTAGAATAACATTAGAAGGGTACTCACGAATTCAGAATTCACCATGCGTAACGAGCAGGATGAAGTCTCGCTATCCAACTCCCTGTAGTCCATGCATGAGCCTCTCACGTGGGCACCGTTGGTCTGAGTTCATTTTCACTCTGTCTGACAAAGAAAGTTCGAAACACGACAATTTTCTTGCATTTACAGTCATGTTCATCATCTTGATCAATCACTTGGTGTTAGTCTACTTTGCAAATGAAGGACATGGAACAGGAAGGAGATTAGCTTGCTAGCAGACTTAACATTAATGTTAAAAGATTTCAGACAAAAAAAAAACTCTCTGGAGCTTACCTTTCAGAAGTGTTAACATTTGGTCCAGTAGCCTAACCTTACGTTAGATATACTAAATCTGCAAAATGTTAAACTAAACCTCCAATAATGAGTTCAATAACTTCAGTAGTTCCCTGTTCTTCAACCGCGTTACCATCGCCTGTCCATGCGCCATCTGTCCTGCTCAGCAGGGGCATCAGATAGTCTAATGAATCCCGAATTCTAATTGGCTTCTACTTCTAAACTCACACAGGATTGGTTGCAATCTGTGCATAAATGCATTACGGTAAATGTATTTATTTTTCAACATGCATAGTTTTAGACAAAGTCTAAAATGTATTACAGTATTGCTGTGAAAACTTTTGGCTGCAAAAAGTGCACTAGTATAATCAATGTAAAAAGTTAATTTAGACCCCTAGTTTTGATTATATGATTATATTTGTATAATATTTTTTATATTTGCTGCCATGTTATATGTAGGGATCAGTGTTGGGGAGTAACAGAATACATGTACCGGCGTTGCGTATTCAGAATACAAATTATGAGTAACTGTATCCTGTTAAAGTTACAATTTAAATAGTTGGTATTTAGAATACAGTTACATTGTTGAAATCAATGGATTACATGACGATACTTACATTACATTACATTACATTTAGCAGACACTTACATTTAGCAGACACTTACTTCCCTGCTGAAAAAACCAGCCTGACCAGCTAAAGGTGGTTTGCTGGTTGACCAGCTTGTTGACCAGCTTGTTTGACCACCCTATGATGGTTGACCAGCTAGACCAGCAAATCTCTTGCGAAAACATACCTTCAGCTGGTTTACCCACCTAACGATGGTAATTCAGATGGATTTGCTTGTCGTACCACCTCAAGCTGGTCATTTTAGCGGGTGTTGCTGGTCTACACTGCTGGTTTAACTGGCCGTGCCAGCTTATGTTGGTCAAACCAGCATGACCATCTTACACCAACAATATCAAGCTTGGCAAGCTGGTCACCAGCATGACCATCTTGCACCAGCTGTATCTCACACGACAGGCTGGTCAAACCAGCATGACCAGCTTCCTCAGATGGTCACGCCAGCATATCCAGCTGGTGGTCCAACCAGCTACACCAGCAAAGACCAGCAAGAGCTGGAAGAAAACCAGCAAAGACCAGCTAAAACCAGCTAAGACCAGCTACCAGCATAAGCTGGTTTCTAGCTGTTTTTTTCAGCAGGGTTGTTTGTTTCATACATTTATTCACTCTCTAAATAAATTAAGGCAACTCCATGCATTTCCCAGAAGCTCCTGAAAGCAATCTATGATGAAATTGTTTCCATGTTTAAATCCAAACCCCGCCTTGTTGCACTAGCCTCACATTGCACCCATCAAAACGCAGGCAGCGCGCCTGCTGTAGTTTTACTGGTCACCTTGCTATTTTATAATTGTATCAGGTAGCTTAGTTGACTTTACATTTTCTATGTGGGCCTAACACATTCAGCCATTTGGAACAGAACAACATACCAGAAAAGGCCTGTTTAGTAAGCAGGATTTGATGGCCGCATTCCTACACTTATAAAATGCAATTCAATGCGGAAGTAATCCAAGTATTCAGAATACGTTACTCAGATTGAGTAATGTAACGGAATATGTTACAAATTACATTTGTGGGCATGTATTCTGTATTCTGTAACGGAATACATTTTAAAAGTATCCTTCCCAACACTGGTAGGGATGTAACAGTATGAAATTTTAACGTCACGGTTATAGTGACCAAAATTATCACGGTTTTCGATATTATCGCGGCATTTTTAAAAGTGTGTTCAAAATGTTCAGTAAGCACTGATAGGCCTGCACAAGCTGAAATAGTTTCAAAAATGTTGACAGTGTTTACTATGTTACAAAAATATAGGCAAACCCTTATCAAAAGTTAACCTCATCTTCACCTGGGGGTGCTCATAGAGGAGATGCTGAGGGAGAGTAAAACAAAATGTTGATGTGTTGATGTGATCCCTTTATTCTGGTGCATTTGAAGGTGGCCTATTGCTACTGGAGAGGGGCATGTTTTCGTTTACATTCATAGGCCTACATCCTGACTGCCAAAACGAACCTGGCTGAGCTGACCATTCTTAACTCATAGGCACGTTACTGTGGCATTGTGTGTTGTCCCGTTCACTTTCTCCATGGTTATGTTTAATTGGCTATGTGCTTATAGCTTAACTTACCCTACCATGGTACTATTTGCTATTTCTGTTATTTGGATCCAGTGAGTGAGACCAAAGTAAGTGTTCAAAATAAAACTTTGTGGCTACATGACACAGTGCACGTTTTATGGTGAAAATGTTCTGCCTTTTAAAAGCAGGTGTAGCCTAATCCAAATCTCAGTTAAATCCATCAATTGGACAACAGAATCAGTAGGGTACCAGTTTTGTTTCATTGTACCAGGCCTACTGTATGTCAAAAGCAGGCTCGGGTGAAGCTGGGAAGGATTAAACACAAAGTTTCCACACCGTGGTAATCAACCGTGATAATCATGATATTTGAAATGAAAACGGTAATTGTTATCGTCACCATCGGTTTACCATTATACCGGTAGTGCACATTGATCAACATTTCTGTAAATGTGCCAGTGTTTAATTTTCAACTGTAGTCCATTGGCAAGATGTTATACTAGGCACATGGTGGCTATAAGAACATATTAAATCACATAGCAATTGATATACAGCAATAAAACATAATGCCATAGGACTGGCTCCATTAAAACATTTAGAACATAAGACACATAACCATACAGCCATACAACCCTAAAGTAACCATCTATCCATCTATCATACATACACCATGGGTTACAGGACAGCTAAACTATAGAGGCAGACCAACATTAATGTATTATGAGAGGTGCTCACATTTTTGTATGCTCAAAAGCCATCTTGAGCAGGTCTAGGCCTCCATGCCCAAGCATACTGCCTTTAAAGTAGATCTAAGCCTCCATGCCCAAGCATACTACCTTTAAAGTAGATCTAAGCCTCCATGCCCAAGCATACTACCTTTAAAGTAGATTATCTAGGCCTCCATGCCCAAGCATACTACCTTTAAAGTAGATCTAAGCCTCCATGCCCAAGCATACTACCTTTAAAGTAGATCTAGGCCTCCATGCCCAAGCATACTACCTTTAAAGTAGATCTAGGCCTCCATGCCCAAGCATACTACCTTTAAAGTAGATCTAAGCCTCCATGCCCAAGCATACTACCTTTAAAGTAGATCTAGGCCTCCATGCCCAAGCATACTACCTTTAAAGTAGCTTATCTAGGCCTCCATGCCCAAGCATACTACCTTTAAAGTAGATCTAGGCCTCCATGCCCAAGCATACTACCTTTAAAGTAGATCTAGGCCTCCATGCCCAAGCATACTACCTTTAAAGTAGATCTAAGCCTCCATGCCCAAGCATACTACCTTTAAAGTAGATTGGGCTTTTATGCCTTTAATGATAGGACAGTGGAGAGTGACAGGAAGTGAGTGGGAGAGAGAGCAGGGGTGGGATCCGGAAAGGACCACGGGGCGGGAATCAAACCCGGTCATTGGCGTACGGTGCAGGTCCCAGCCAGTTGCACCACAGCGTCTTACTTACATCAATAAATGCTCTTGATTCCTTCTGTGAGTTCTTGTGTGAAGTGCAGGATTCCTACACATTTTCCATTTCAAAATTCCATACTTTTTCCATACTCAAATTTTCAAACTTCTCGGTACATTTTTGTGACCATATTCTATGTCAATGAAGCGTTCTACTAGCATTGTGAAGAGCTGTATAATAATGTTTATTATTAACTTGGTAGCCCTTGGATACTTTTTGTTGGGGGGAGTGCTGTGTTGGAAGGTGCACTCACATTTTTAGTTCTCTGTAGATACAAGCATAGCCTACATATGTTGGAGACTAGTGCACTGCTGGCGGAGGCCTCAGAAATCACCATAAACAATATTATTTGTTTGCAATTACAGTTTATCAGATAATGCAGTATCCACGTCTTGGTATCTTTTACAAAATCAAAAAAGTCTACCAGTGTTTCAGCCAAAAATAGCAGAGCTACGCAAACATACCAGTGCAGAATGGTGTAGGGCACTTGCATAGAACAGGGGTTCTCGATTTGGTTTTGGTACCAGGGTCCCCATGTGGGAGAATTTTTTTTCTGAGGACCCCCATATAATTGTATGTTGACGATGTGGACTGACAGTTAAGCTACACAACAGTAGGAATGGTTCATTATGACCTGAGTGAAGTGATTAGTACTGTAGATGCAATAGTCTGGAAACACAAATATTTCTCCATACCCTTGTTTCTTTTTTCCATACTTATCCAGACCTGGAAGTTACTAAAATCAAATTCCATACTTTTCCAGGTTTTCCATACTGCGTAGGAACCCTGGAAGTGCTATTCTCTGTGCGGCCACCTGGTTGTCCAGGGAGGAACACTGCACGAACTGCTCAGCAATATGGACAACACTTCACATCCCCTGCCCACTTAAAACATCCCTTAATATGGCCATACTGTGAACAAGGATAATCCCAACATCATATGCAATGTCACTTTTACAGTTTTATTTGTACTGACAGGTGGTTGTAACGTAATATTTCTGAGGCTGAACAGTTCTGCAATCCTCCATCATAACTGGGTTAAAACCTTTAAGATGTTTCTGCAAGTTCTCAGCTTCTCACAAACAAGGCAGGAGACGGATGTGAAATTATTGAGGTTTATTGAAAGATAAGCAGCAGTGGTACAGGACGGACACACACACACACTCATTCTCTCTAACACACACACACACACACACACACACACAGGGGGAAGACTGGGAACAGGAGCATACAGTAACAGGCAAGTACACGCATGATCAGAACACAGCCACACAAAACCGCCCCAGGTCACTCTAGAACTGCTCCAGGGAGTCTAGAACCACCCCAGGTCACTCTAGAACTTCTCCAGGGAGTCTAGAACCACCCCAGGTCACTCTAGAACTGCCCCAGGTCACTCTAGAACCACCCCAGGTCACTCTAGAACTGCCCCAGGTCACTCTAGAACCACCCCAGGTCATTCTAGAAGCACCCCAGGTCACTCTAGAAGCGCTGCAGAGGCAGTGTGTTCTCCCCCTGGTTCATGATTGGCCGAGTATAAATAGGACTGCGGATGCCACCTGTGCGGAGGTGTCGGAACCACATCGAGATTCAGAACCATTTCTTAAAAAACACTGAGGGACAGAGCCTCAGGCAAACGTAAAAAAAGCAAAAACAAAAACAAAAACACCTCCCCTCCTACACACACACTCCAGACATGTTCAACTCCTCTGTTAAAATTATCAATTATCATTATCAATGTCATCCTCTTGTAAGTGGTCAAGCAATTAAAATCCCAACACACATCAGAGAGTCTGCAACACACCCCGTGCTCACCCCCCCCCCCCACACACACACACACACACACGAGGCAGAGCAGCATACTGACAAAGGATGGGGATAAAATCTGCTTGGCCTCAGGACATCAGGTGTGTGTGTGTGTGTGTGTGTGCATTCTCTCTGGTTACTCTTCATCATCTTCAGACTCCTCTTCCTCAGCAGTCTCCAGCCATGTCAGCCATTGGTTCACCTGTAACACACAGTTTTCAGAATCAGACGGAGAGTGTGTGACATGTAGCAATTCTACCATTCACCACATCACACCACATCACATCTAACACCATTCACCACACCACATCACATCTAACACCATTCACCACATCACATCTAACACCATTCACCACATCACATCTAACACCATTCACCACATCACACCACATCACATCTAACACCATTCACCACATCACATCTAACACCATTCACCACATCACATCTAACACCATTCACCACATCAC
>NW_027468657.1:1556015-1668515 GCF_046254945.1 Alosa pseudoharengus
ACAGTTTAGTGTGTGTGTGTACCTGACAGCATGGCGATCATGTTGATGCGGCTCTGCTGGAAGGTGTGTGTGTGTGTGTGTGTGTGTGGTGTGTGTGTGTGTGTGTGTGTACCTGGCAGCATGGCGATCATGTTGACGCGGCTCTGCTGGAAGGTGTGTGTGTGTGTGTGGTGTGGTGTGTGTGTGTGTGTGTGTACCTGGCAGCATGGCGATCATGTTGATGCGGCTCTGCTGGAAGGTGTGTGTGTGTGTGTGTGTGAGTGTGTGTGTACCTGGCAGCATGGCGATCATGTTGACGCGGCTCTGCTGGAAGGTGTGTGTGAGCCAGTCCTGGTCCTTGAGGCGAGCCGCTTGCTGCAGACACAGCAGGAAGAGGGGGAAGTGGGCTCCGCCCTCCAGGGGCGTGGCCAAGTCAGCCACACCCAGCAGACCCCCAATCACCGCCCTCGCTGCAAACTGGGCCAAGAAGGACTTGAGCAGCGGAACCGAGCCCTCCAGCTCCGCAGAACACTCGAGCACACTCAGGAACGCCTGCACACACACACAGAGAGAAACAGACGGAGAGAGGGGGATGTGACTGTGTGTGTGTGTGTGTGTGTGTGGGTCAACAGCTGCCCGTCTAATCGGGTCATTCATGGAGCTAAAACAGCTGAGGAGTCGCACACATTGGAACGTTGGAACATTTGCTAGCAGTTCCGTTTGCCTGAACACTCCCAAACAGTTTGAGGAGGTAATTCTCCACACAAACATGTAGTGGAACTGGACAAAATCGTTGATATTTGAAATCTATTCAGAGAACACATTCACCACTGTTTGCCGAATCTGTACGCACCCCTGGCAGTAACAACTGAATATGTATATATTTAGCAGTTGCCAAGATAATATTTATATATTTAGCAGTTGCCAAGATAATATTCATATATTTAGCAGTTGCCAAGATAATATTCATATATTTAGCAGTTGCCAAGTTAATATGTTAACGTCTGTTCAATGATCATAGCGATCTATAAAATTATATTTGTGAGAAAATAAATCCACAGATGTACAACTTCTGATGCATTAGTTCACAATTGGGTTTGCAATGCACAAATATTGTGCATGTTCTCAGATTATGAAACACGGATGCACACATTTTTTTACATGATTATGTGTTCAGTTTTCAACCGGTGTCGTTTCCAACGTCATACGGCACGTGACCCAACTCAGGTCGTCTACGAGTGATTTAGCACCAGGTTCTTCACGAACATGCGGTGCAGTGTCAGGAGAGGTGCGGCGCTTTTCCGGCCGCACCCCGACCCAGTCACGAACGGCTCTGCTCACCCGGACCCAAGGGCCCGGGCTACTCCAGACCAACCGAAGCACTTAGGCGCATGGGTATCGCTACGTCTGGGAGAGATTCTGACTTAGAGGCGTTCAGTCATAATCCCGCAGATGGTAGCTTCGCACCAGTGGCTCCTCAGCCAAGCGCACCTCAGGATGTTCTACCAGTCTGTTGTTGCCAGCGTCCTCTTCTATGCAGTGGTATGCTGGGGAGGAAGCACAAAGAAGAAGGATGCTGGGCGACTTGACAGGCTGGTAAGGAAAGCTGGCTCTGTAGTGGGAGCTGAACTGGAGTGCATCACTTCAATATCAGACAAAAGGACCCTGAACAAACTGATCAACATCTTGGACAATGAGTGTCATCCGCTCTACAGCACTATTAAAAAAGCAAAAGAGCTTGATCAGCTGGAGACTTCGCTCACTGCCATGCACAACTGAAAGGCTGAGGAAGTCATTTGTCCCCAGGGCCATTGAACTGTTCAATGCTTCACTCAAGGGAAGAGGAGAGATAGACTTCTCTGCTTAGTCTGTCTGCCTCTCCACCCTCTCCATGTTTGAGTACTGACTGCCCACTACTGCTTTACTACTGTTTTACTACTGTTTTACTGCTACACTGTTTTTCATGCTATATTAGCACACATGACCAATGGCTTCTGCTCCAATACTGAATGGCTGTAACCCTATTACCTCAACCTATTCTTGCACTGACGTAGTTTTTTATATTACCTTGTCTACATTATACTTTACTCTCTTATTTGTCCATATTATTTATGCTGGTCTCTAGACCTTATTCTTGCACTGTTGCACTGTTGGACTACTTTTGGACTACTTTTTACCATGTTGGACCATGTTGGACCTTACCTGTTGGACTACTTTTTACCGTTGGACCTTACCATGCACACAGAACTACTAACTGTTGGACTACTTTTTGCACCTTCACCATGACACTCACTCTCTTGAGCACCTCACCATGCACACAGAACTACAGGCCAGTCCCGGCCCTGTCACTGCAAGCGTCTCATGCTTGATCATCCTCAAGCACACTGTGAATTTTTTTATTTAATTTATATAGTATATTTAGTATTTAGTTTTTCTTATCTTCTACTGTCTCTATTGTACAGTAGAGTTTGGTTATATGTTTATACTTATGTTTACCATTTCTGCTGTAAGTGCATGTTGTGTGTGATGTCTGTATGCTACTGAGACCTTGAATTTCCCCTTGGGGATCAATAAAGTATCTATCTATCTAGTTGGGATTGTGTGTGCAAATAGCTGTGTCATGAGTCAGCTTTTGGAGTCGGTACGAGTAAATATGAGTGGAGAGGTGGGCTGCTTTTGCGTGCGTATGTTTGTTTCTCTACGTGTGTAAATATGAGTGGAGAGGTGGGCTGCTTTTGCGTGCGTATGTTTGTTTCTGTACGTGTGTAAATATGAGTGGACAGGTGGGCTGCTTTTGCGTGTGTATGTTTGTTTCTGTACGTGTGTAAATATGAGTGGAGAGGTGGGCTGCTTTTGCGTGCGTATGTTTGTTTCTGTACGTGTGTGGAGAGGTGGGCTGCTTTTGCGTGCGTATGTTTGTTTCTGTACGTGTGTGGTTATGTTGTTTCTCCCTATACATTGTCAATACAGTCATTATTTGGGTAGTTCTGATGTATGGCTGTGTTATGAGTTGGAGAATGTCTGCTTCTGTGTGTGTGTGTGTGTGTGTGTGTGTGCGCACGCAGGTGAGGGGGGTTGGGTAATTGTGGTGGTTTGTGGAGTTAATGTGAAAGTTCTAATGTGTGCGTGTGTGCGTTCTCTTTTCTAACCCAGTGGGAATTTGAGCATGATCGCACACCAACCCCATGGGGACTTGAGGCCTCGTTGGTACCTGAATCCGAGTCCCCATGAGGAGAACCAATGGGATGGTTAGGAGATGACGTTCTAAGTGCCTGAGTGAAGACTCTCAGAAAGGCCCATTCCATGGTATTTTAAGATAAAAAGTGTGTGTGGGTGTGGTATGTACCAAAAACATCTGTCCCTAGTGGTAAAATGGTGGAACTGCAATGTGTGTGTGTGTGTGTGTGTGTATCTTGTGTCAGGGTCGCCTACTGATGAAATCAGCGAGTGTTAAAAATTTGCTCTTTTACTGATGTCTTGAAGACATCAGCATGGTCCATCAGTCGTTTGTACTGTTTCACTGAACTACTTGGGACAACAACATGGGGTCATATCACTTACAGGCAGAAATATTTGCAGACATGTACATATAGTAAGGTACAAATGTGTATTAGATTTGAGTTGTATTCAGTACTCTATAGTGCATATATAATAGAATATGCTGTTTAAGTATTTTAGTGTTTTTATGGAATAATAATTCACTTACAAAATACAACGGTTCATTTCAATATGACCCTTTAATGGTTAAAGTGAACCAATATCACCACCAAATATTTAGTAAAGTGGTAATATCAAATGATGTCCTTTATATACTGAAATAAAAGGTTCACAAGCAGAGGCGATTCTAGGGTCTGTGGGGGCCCCAAGCAAAAATTCCAAGGGGGCCCTACCGACAAGTGTTATCACCATTATGTTATATTATATTAGGTTATTATGTTAAATAATAAAAATTCAAAAAGGGTATTATAAAAATTCTTATATTTTGACATGTATCTCACAAAATATAATTTTGAGTGCATGGTGTATGCACTCATAATGATTCTCTACAACATCTTTTTACTGCATTGCCATGAACAAAGTAGAGGCAAAAGAGGGGTTTCTTTGTTGAACAAATTGGGATGCAATGTGAGCCTTGAATTGGATGTCATGCAGGAATTTGCTAGGATCTCAAAAACGAATTATGAACATGCTTTGCCATAGAGAAACACACGATAGCGTTGGATTATAAATATGCTTTGCCACAAAAACAGACAAAAAAATCGTAAACGTGGGGTAAGTCCAGCTATATGAAGTTATTTTGTTATTTTCAGTTATTTTGCCGTCACTTCGTCTGTTTTATAACCCAGAAGGATGTACTTGATATCAAATGATCCTCTTTCATCTGACGTACGTGGAATATCTATCCGATCACGGGTCCGCGAGTAATTCAAACAAGAGTAATGGGTGTGCAGCGTTGGTTTGTGTACATGACATTATTTTGCAGTTACTTCGTCTGTTTTTATAAGTCAAAAGGATCGATATTCATGGTACTAGTGGATAGCCCTGTGTCTCCTCTTTAATCTGATATGCTTGCCATATCTATGCGATCACGGGTTTGCGAGTAATTCAAACGATAGTAATGGGTGAGCAGGTGAACGCAGAGAAGTATAGACTGTAAATATGATGCAATTTGATTTAATTTCATGATTTTCTTTTATTTTCATACTTGATCGTACAGACACGTGCGTAGTCTCGTTGGAAAGCCCCACTTCTGCTCTGTCACACAATAAAAGTTTTTATCTCGCTGCAATGAACAGTTCCGGAGCAATGTAACAAAGAAAGGGTGTGTTTTTTGACGCACTTTGCGTCAATCGGGCAATCTAACAAATCGCGATCAACATGTTATGGCTGACAGCCCTAATACAAACATAATGTTAACCATCTCACTAGTTGTAACTGCCGCTAGCTAGCTGAAGTTTACTGTCGTATAGATGTAGCAAACCATGTTCAATCTTTCTGCCAATTAACATTAGCCTACTATAGCTTCATTGAGTAGCCTATAGGCTAAATGCCAAAATCCGATGTTGATCCGTCATCACTGCACCCTCAATTGACATTTACCACAGTTGCCTAAATATGTGCAGATTCTTTGAACTTTTTTGAACACAGATCCGCTGTTCATAAGGCCATAGCATAGGGCCTACATATGTACAGATGTAGCCTACTGTTTGTACAACAGGGCAGGAGCACGCAAAATACATCATTCAATCTCTATGGACGAAATTCTCGCTTGACCCACCGGCAAACGCGCTGAGACCAGGTCGGGGCCCCCTAGCGGCTCGGGGCTCCAAGCAGTTGCCTGGTTTGCCTGTTGACAAGGTGCGCCTCTGTTCACAAGTTACACTTAACACTGCCTGAACACGACAACAATCAAGCTGTTTTTAAAAGGGCTATCTAGCTAGGTCAAGCTATCTAGCAAGTTTTCAGTGATGGTAGGCTAAACGTGAAATTAAATCTAGGCCTACACTATTTTGTTAATCACTGAAAGCTTTTCCAATTATTTGATTATTATTAAATTATTTCACATACACAGGAGAGGTGTTGCATTCCTTGTGCTATAGGTAGGTGACATCCTATAGTGGTCATCAACAATCAAGCCTCTTTACATTAAACTATCAAGCTAACATCCAAAATCTTTTTTTTTACCACATACATTACAGTAAGCCTACACAACCAAATGAACAACCCAAATCCGGTTTCTTCAGCAAGTGCTTATATGCACAGTTGATGGGGGCTAAGTGAAGTCAGTGAGAGCACATGCACATGCAGAGTCCAACACCTTCAACTCAACCTCTGAGACTCCGCCACTTGTCTTCCCAACAACACAACTGACTCTCTGTCACTCACTCCGAATGTCACTGTGTCATGATTAATAGCCTGTTATGTTGGTTAACACTAAACATGTTGCTAATCCTGACTCAATATGCCACCCAACTACTGGTACAGTTACAATGGGTCTTCCAACCACTGCAGATGGCCCAGAATGCAGCAGGATGTTGGTTGTTTAAAGCAGTGTTTCTCAAAGGGTGGTCCGGGGACCTCTGGTGGTCTGCAAGCTATCCCAAGTGGTCCGCGAGCAGACGTGGTCAAATATAATATAGATGAGTTGTTTGCAATATTGAACCAACTTGTATGTAAATCCAAATAGTTCTGCAACACTGCCTATGTAAGCTATGCCAATTGATCATGAATAAATCATGAATCCTCTGACAAAAAGCAAGGTGCAAAGACAATAAGCAAGGTGGTTCAATGAGTAGGCCTACTATTTTTTTGTTTAGCTAGGTGGCCCGTGAGGTTTTTTATTTATTGGTTAAGTGGTCCTTGTTCTGAAAAAGTTTGAGAAACACTGATGTAATATCTCTTATCAAGGGCCTTCAAGATCACTCCACTGGATCACTGGACCATTCTCTACGTCAGCATGGAGAATACCTACCACTGAATAGAAAATACATCTCCTTCCTTCCTATATTTGCTCTTTAAAATGTGTTTCTTAGGTCTATTGTATTCTAGTCTTTGAACACCATTATTGTAGACTTCTCCCCTGTCCTGTCTGATGAATTTAAAATTGCATTTTTAAATATTATTCTCTAATGCTGGGATATGTGAACTTTAATAAATAATTGTATTCATTAGGCTTACGTTTTTATCCAAAGCAACTTAGACATCAATTCTTACCAGAGCCAGTTTCTCAGAGCAAGTTGGGGATAAGTGCCTTGTGGCAGCTGAGAAACAAAATCACAACTTTTCTGGCTACTGCATATGGTGCACTCATTGTAGTAAAATATACAACTAGGAAAAATAGCAATTGGCATACAGTTTCTCATTGCATAGTTTATTCATTCAACAACTGGAACTCTGGTCACCATCTGAAACACTGAAATTGTTGACTATACTGCATTGAACTTGCAGAAAACAACACTAGATCAAGCCAAATCCATAATTGCTTGATTTCAGCGCTGCATCCATACAGTAGCTTCTTTCAAGGTGTCATACGTTCTGGTCCCTAGGGGGAGTTTCAAAGTACACATGCATGTTGATGCAGTCGGCATTGCCCCTGCCAACACCTCAACATACATGGTTTCTGGGAGGACAGACCATCCCGTCCAGAAGACCACCAGGTCTTTCAATGTCTCTGAAGAACCTGTAAGAATTAAAAGACAATATCAGAAAAAACTTTTAGTAGTAGTTCGTTTGTTATACAATGCCAGCCATTTCAGCTTGGGATGTGTAAATTATTGCGGTCATAGCCTTCTGTAGCCTTACAATGTTCTTGATTGTTTATGTTAATCTGAATACCACAAGAAAATAATATTTGTGATTTACTGAACAAAGTTATAACATTTCATACAGCTGTGATTCAGGGGAGCTAACTAATGTGGAGGGCACTGTAAACTGTATTACTGAATACAGTGTATGGCCAATGTAGTCGTCTCAATCACAAAATATACTTTTGAAAAGATACTTTCACATATTTTTCAGTCTGCGAGTGGTTCAAGTACAGATCTCTCATCAAAACCAAATCACTCTGATCAGCCAGGTTTCAAAATCTGGGGGGAAAATCTTAGTAAATATTTGTCATACCACTTTCAACGTATTGTCTGAGGTAGGCTGTGACTCGGCATGAGTCTTCCATTTCATCTTCGTCAACCTTCGCCTCATCTGGCCAAACCACTCTTTTTAAAATCATCTGCAACAAAAACATTGCGCCCTGTTTGGAATACTATTGTGCACTGTACCATAGTCATGATGTACTTTATTCTGTCAGTTGTTTTCCTCCATTTACAAATGTATCTTTCCAAAAATAATGTGAAAGGTTGTGTCATGCTTGCCATGTTTAAATTGCCATGCTTGAACATTAATACCTCAGGAACCATCAGAGATGAGGCACCTCGTGGGAACAGAACTTTAGCCAGTTCTGGCCGTTCTGTTACCAGTATCCTGTAGCCCTCTTTTAAGCTGCTTGGCCTGCTTTTCCTATCTGCCTATGACCTGTTCAACGTATCATAACAACAATATTTTAACCTTATAAAGAACACCTTGGAACACCTACCCTCCTTCACCCAACATTCTAAATCCCATATTGCTATGTAGCATAGTTATGTTATACACCATTTGGAAGCTTGGACACTTGGGAATCCATACATCATAACCTTTTTCCATGTACAATCTGTATAGTGCTTTACATTGTCGGATTAATCCTATTATGTCTCAATGAAATTGTATTAAAAATGCCCTCCTCCGCCTTTGGTGCTTCCCTACCTTCTAGCTGCAGTGTGTATCCTTTGCAATAAGTAGAATTATGGTCCAACATACTCATTTTCCATTCCATCTACTTTTGCACATAGCTTCATAAGACCTGATGCTAGGGCTCAGGTGTTTCTAAAGTCATATCAAGTAGTGCCTGTACTTCACACAGCTATTCTGATTGTTTCCTAAGAAACTACAGGGTCTGGGCTTTCTAAAGAGGTAAAGCATTTGATGGTAGGCCCCAAAAGAGGTGGGAACAATGCCCTCTGAAGTAGGCACAGTGCAATTTCGGGGGGAAAAGACAAAATGCCTGTTCTTAAAAGGCCTGGACTGATTGGTTGCTGGATTGGTTGCTGTCCCCAAAAGTTCTCTCCCTGACCTGTGCATGTACGGTAAATAGTAATAATATCCCAATATCTCATGTACAGCGACCTAATATTAAACATACCCCATGATCAGGGCTGTACATTAACTTTTTTTGCAAGTAGCACTGGTGCTACAGAGGTTAAAAGTTTTGTAGCACCAGCCACAAATTCTGTAGCATCGATATAAAACCTCTAAAATCTCTAAAAACAATCAGTTCATCACAGTTCATCAATTGTGGTTGGGATCTAGACCTACTGCAACTGGACTGATAAAAGGTCATGTAGTTGTAAACATCTCACCTGGCTACATTGTGTTTGAGATGAACAAAAGCGATCAGCATGATATGTTATTTGGTTGTTGTGTTTTTGTAAAAACAAAAAAACAATCCATGACAGTTCCATGCAGTTAGACTTTTCAATGGGTATCAGGAAGACAGGTCATGACATTGATTTTTTTTATTTTATTCCACTAAGATTTAATTCACGTTTAGTTCATATTTCTAAGTTTTTAGATTAGTGTAACCCTACATTCAACCTTATTTTCATTGCACGAGTGAAATACCCTAATTACATCTAACCAGTGGTGCAAATGAGTAGGCTAACTGACATGTCAAATGCATCCCTAGACTGTTCCATACACACAGGCTACAATAGGTAGCCTACTAAAGATAGCTGAAGGTCTGTGGCTAACGCAGTCGTAGGCTAATTAAAGTGTTGTGAAGGTTTTTTCGGAACCGATCTTGTAAAGGTTATTAAGCACTAAGCGAGACTGTTGCGCATGAAGTGGGCTCATATTTGACAGATAGAAGCGAACGTCCCGGTGGACTTTTTTCTTCTAAGTTTTAGATCTGAATGGTGTTGTTTGGATAAGTTGTTCGTTTTAAACTGAACTAAAAATGCAAAGCAACAAGGCGATTGCCACAAACTTCTACCTCTGCTTGCCTAATCTAATCACCTCAGCCCGGCCCGGTCGGAAGATACTTTCGCTTTAGGCTAAACATAGTGTGGTACCTGACATGCAGAATACCTACTCTGACTACACCACCCCCTAAACCCAGGCGGGAGAAACCTATAAGCTCTCTAACGTGGCTGGTTCTCGGCCTTCCCCACAAAAGGAACAGTTAACAAAAGGCATATGCGAAATACTCAAATTTATTACAAATAGTATAAATACAATCCAGAATGTAAGTAAGAAAGACTGCATGGGATAACTGGCTGAGACTCCTCAGGCTAATAAGGTCGGGTCAGCACACACAGCTCCCGTCTTGGAGAGGGGCCCTGGTGAGAGAGGGAGAGAGAGAGACAGCAAACCCAGCACCACAAAAGAATGCAACACGGCAAGCACTGCAAACACAAGAAGTAAATACCACTACAGGATACCACTACAAAATACCACACTGTGTTGTTTACCAGTACACACCAAGAAAATATCTCCCTCCATGTGGCACCCAACCCGAAAGGAGCAGTACTGAGTTGCGGATCCGGCCTTGTACAAAGACAGCCTATATGATAGGACAAAAGAAGAACAGCCAACTCCCAGCACAAGCAGTTATAGAGAGACAATGCAAACAAACAAAAAGACAAACAAAATGAAAGCAAACAAACAAACCCAAAAACTAACAGTAAAACAGTGGCTGGCCTGGTCCCTTTTAAAAGAAATGGTACATATTAGTTACCATATACATTCCACAGCACAATTACACAATGGACATATGTAGTAAATATAAGCCTACTTTGCAAGAGCGTTCACTACTCCCCACAGCACAGTGACACAGGAAGAAAGGAACATTCCAGTGCTACAGATTTAAAGAAATAGTTAATTGATTTATAACTACCAATGTAAACAAACAACTAAGATCATAAATATAAAACAAATTACCAGAGCATCAGTGTCTGTAGCCCAGCACTCATAAATCTTAAAATCAGGCAGTCACCTCAGTGTCCTCCATGAAGAGTGAAACACATGGTTCTAGCATTCACCCTGATAAGTTAAAACAAGTCATGAGAATTGAGTTCTACAAACATACACACACACACACACACACACACACACACACACACACACACACACATGGAACATCATATTCATTACCTGCATGACAGGGGACCTTAACAGTCACAAAGAGCAAGTGGTGGAAGCAGCAAGAGAATGTGAGCTCTCAACAAACCAAACTTTATAACTTCCTAGTTAGTCATGTGACCTGCCCCATGTGACCACGCTTGCAGTCACACAAGCCACACTGGTTGCCAGTGCAGGTGGGCACATAAACCAGAAATCCCCACATCCCCACATAGCTATCACTTGTTTGATTCGCGAGGATAATTAAGGTGTTGTTTGATTTGGAGTTGGATTGTTTGGATACTATGCCTACAAACAAGTAGACGTAGACTGCAACTAAGTTGAAATCAAAGTAGCCTACATCGATTCCCCTCTCACAGAAGTAGTCTATACGCACTTCAAACAAACAAACAAGCGTTTCACCGGGAGCCTACACTGGGCGCGTAACGAAGAGCTCCGTTCGCGACGCGCAGAAACAGAAGACGGGTCTATTTTTTTTTTTTTTTACGTAGCCTACGCGCCGCTATGACATCTGGTGTAGCCAGTTGCACTGATCACAGTAGAAGGTAATTGCTGTAGCCTCCCTGTCAGTCTCACACGCATGCATTGTATTGCCATAAGCAAAACTGTATACAGTGGGCAGTGCTTCGACTTGGCCAGCTTCACTCACGGTCCGCGCGTGGGATCACGCGGTATCACGCGACTTTAATTTGTATTTTCCCAGTGAGACGCTGCAACAACCCAAACAACCGGTAGATGGCTCAAGTGAGCAGGGTGTCTCGTAAAAAGAAATGGAGCCTGGAAAACCCTACACAGACTTCACTACAGACTTTAGCAGACTGGTTTAGAAATAATTTAATAGCCAGAAATATGCCTGCCCTGCCCTAATAAAGAAATATTTGGTTAACTGCGAGTGAATCCCGTTTGCAGCCGTAGAAGAAACGCAGGACAAATTAAACATTCTGGTTTTCTCTGAGTGCAACGATGATAGACAGACATAATTTGGACAAAATATAGAGCATATTAACCTCCGTTGCTCAGCCAAATGCCTTCCTGTTACGTCCTGTTATCACGGAGATACAGGCGATAAACGATTTTTTAAGGTCACAAGTTTACTTCATTAGCGGTTTATTTTTTTGATTATTAAAGAGTGTTTTTCATTTAAAGGTTTGACTTCGTGCTTATTCAGTACAGCATTTAGTGCTCTTCCCAATCCCAGACGTTCACATTGCATGTTTGTTTGTAATGGATGCAACCGCGAGATAGGCTACGCGTTTGACGGCAATGAGTTGTGAACGGACATGAACCAAGACATATAGACGAAGCTGAAGTTGGCCGCACATTCAGAATGCGGTGTAGTCAAGTTTCCGTTCCACCTTAAATATTGCAATTTTCTACCGACAGGGGGCAGTGCTGACTGCAAATACGCGATGACACTGGCATTTGCCTAGTAGCAGACGAACATAGGCTACTCCTCACAGACGAATAAAAGCCTTTTTTTCTTGTGACTCCATTGTCGACCAATCTTTAAGTAAATGATACATGCTTTCTGTCAAATAAATCGGTTCATATTGCACTTGTTTTGGGGGGGCTTTTCTGTTTCTTCTTTACATGAGCTATATTTCATATTTTACAATTTATGCACTAGATTTGATACCCATTGCTCACACATGATTTGCCGTGAGATATTACACCACATCCCGATACAACAGTCTCTGAGCTTTCATTTGACACCATGTATGGCCAATTTCGTCGTGAAAATTCACCCTTTTATTACAATTGAAATTCCATGAGCTGTTTTTCATATTCCACAATGTATGCACTAGACTTGATACCTATTGCCCACACAACATTTGCCGTGAAATATTACACCACATCCCGATACTACCGTCTCACAGCGTTCATATGACACCCAGCATGCCAAACTTCGTCGTGGAAAATTGCCATTTTTGTTACATTTAAATTACATGAACTATATTTCATATTCCACAGTATATGCACTAGATTTGATACCTATGGTCCATACATCATTTGCCGTGACATATTACACCACATCCCGAGACTACAGTCTCTGAGCTTTCATATGACACCTTGCATGCCAAATTCCATCGTGGAAAATGGCCATTTTCCTTACATTTAAGTTACATGAGCTATATTTCATATTTTACAATTTATGCACTAGATTTGATACCCATTGCCCATACATCATTTGCCGTGAAAAATTACACCACATCCCGATACTACAGTCTCTGAGCTTTCATTTGACACCATGCATGGCCAATTTCGTAGTGGAAAATGGGCCTATTTCATAGATTTAATTTACATGAGCTATATTTCATATTCCACAATTTATGCACTAGATTTGATACCTATTGCTCACACATCATTTGCCGTGAGATATTACACCACATCCCGATACTACAGTCTCTGAGCTTTCATTTGACACCATGCATGGCCAATTTTGTCGTGGAAATTTACCCTTTTATTACAATTGAAATTACATGAGCTGTTTTTCATATTCCACAATGTATGCACTGGACTTGATACCTATTGCCCACACAACATTTGCCGTAAAATATTACACCACATCCCGATGCTACCGTCTCACAGCGTTCATATGACACCCTGCATGCCAAACTTCGTTGAGGAAAATGGCCATTTTTCTTACATTTTAATTACATGAACTATATTTCATATTCCACAGTATATGCACTAGATTTGATACCTATGGCCCATACATCATTTGCCGTGAAATATTACACCACATCCCGAAACTACAGTCTCTGAGCTTTCATATGACACCTTGCATGCCAAATTCCATCGTGGAAAATGGCCATTTTCCTTACATTTAAGTTACATGAGCTATATTTCATATTTTACAATTTATGCACTAGATTTGATACCCATTGCCCACACATCATTTGCCGTGAAAAATTACACGACATCCCGATACTACAGTCTCTGAGCTTTCATTTGACACCATGCATGGCCAATTTCGTAGTGGAAAATGGGCCTATTTCATAGATTTAATTTACATGAGCTATATTTCATATTCCACAATTTATGCACTAGATTTGATACCTATGGTCCATACATCATTTGCCGTGAAATATTACACCACATCCCGAGACTACAGTCTCTGAGCTTTCATATGACACCTTGCATGCCAAATTCCATCGTGGAAAATGGCCATTTTCCTTACATTTAAGTTACATGAGCTATATTTCATATTTTACAATTTATACACTAGATTTGATACCCATTGCCCACACATCATTTGCCGTGAAAAATTACACCACATCCCGATACTACAGTCTCTGAGCTTTCATTTGACACCATGCATGGCCAATTTCGTAGTGGAAAATGGGCCTATTTCATAGATTTAATTTACATGAGCTATATTTCATATTCCACAATTTATGCACTAGATTTGATACCTATTGCTCACACATCATTTGCCGTGAGATATTACACCACATCCCGATACTACAGTCTCTGAGCTTTCATTTGACACCATGCATGGCCAATTTTGTCGTGGAAATTTACCCTTTTATTACAATTGAAATTACATGAGCTGTTTTTCATATTCCACAATGTATGCACTGGACTTGATACCTATTGCCCACACAACATTTGCCGTAAAATATTACACCACATCCCGATACTACCGTCTCACAGCGTTCATATGACACCCTGCATGCCAAACTTCGTCGTGGAAAATGGCCATTTTTCTTACATTTTAATTACATGAACTATATTTCATATTCCACAGTATATGCACTAGATTTGATACCTATGGCCCATACATCATTTGCCGTGAAATATTACACCACATCCCGAAACTACAGTCTCTGAGCTTTCATATGACACCTTGCATGCCAAATTCCATCGTGGAAAATGGCCATTTTCCTTACATTTAAGTTACATGAGCTATATTTCATATTTTACAATTTATGCACTAGATTTGATACCCATTGCCCACACATCATTTGCCGTGAAAAATTACACCACATCCCGATACTACAGTCTCTGAGCTTTCATTTGACACCATGCATGGCCAATTTCGTAGTGGAAAATGGGCCTATTTCATAGATTTAATTTACATGAGCTATATTTCATATTCCACAATTTATGCACTAGATTTGATACCTGTTGCTCACACATCATTTGCCGTGAGATATTACACCGCATCCCGATACTACCGTCTCTGAGCTTTCATTTGACACCATGCATGGCCAATTTTGTCGTGGAAATTTACCCTTTTATTACAATTGAAATTACATGAGCTGTTTTTCATATTCCACAATGTATGCACTGGACTTGATACCTATTGCCCACACAACATTTGCCGTAAAATATTACACCACATCCCGATACTACCGTCTCACAGCGTTTATATGACACCCTGCATGCCAAACTTCGTCGTGGAAATTGGCCATTTTTCTTACATTTTAATTACATGAACTATATTTCATATTCCACAGTATATGCACTAGATTTGATACCTATGGCCCATACATCATTTGCCGTGAAATATTACACCACATCCCGAAACTACAATCTCTGAGCTTTCATATGACACCTTGCATGCCAAATTCCATCGTGGAAAATGGCCATTTTCCTTACATTTAAGTTACATGAGCTATATTTCATATTCCACAATTTATGCACTAGATTTGATACCTATTGCCCACACATCATTTGCCGTGAAATATTACACCACATCCCGATACTACAGTCTCTGAGCTTTCATTTGACACCATGCATGGCCAATTTTGTCGTGGAAATTTACCCTTTTATTACAATTGAAACTACATGAGCTGTTTTTCATATTCCACAAATGTATGCACTAGATTTGATGCCTATTGCCCAAATATCATTTGCCGTAAAATATTACACCACATCCCGATACTACCGTCTCACAGCGTTCATATGACACCAAGCATGCCAAACTTCGTCGTGGAAAATGGCCATTTTTCTTACATTTAAATTACATGAACTATATTTCATATTCCACAGTATATGCACTAGATTTGATACCTATGGTCCATACATCATTTGCCGTGAAATATTACACAACATCCCGAAACTACAGTCTCTGTGCTTTCATATGACACCTTGCATGCCAAATTCCATCGTGGAAAATGGCCCTTTTTCATAGATTTAATTTACATGAGCTATATTTCATATTTTACAATTTATGCACTAGATTTGATACCTATGGCCCATACATCATTTGCCGTGAAATATTACACCACATCCCGATACTACAGTCTCTGAGCTTTCATTTGACACCATGCATGGCCAATTTCGTCGTGGAAAATGGGCATATTTCATAGATTTAATTTACATGAGCTATATTTCATATTCCACAGTTTATGCACTAGATTTGATACCTATTGCCCACACATCATTTGCCGTGAAATATTACACCACATCCCGATACTACAGTCTCTGAGCTTTCATATGACACCCTGCATGCCAACTTTCGTTGTGGAAAATGGCCATATTTTATAGATTTACTTATTTCATATTTTACCATTTGTGCACTTGATTTGATGCCTATTGCCCAAACATCATTTGCCGTAAAATATTACACCACATCCCGAAACTACAGTCTCTGAGCTTTCATATGACACCCTGCATGCCAACTTTCGTCGTGGAAAATGGCCATATTTTATAGATTTACTTATTTCATATTTTACCATTTGTGCACTTGATTTGATGCCTATTACCCAAACATCATTTGCCGTAAAATATTACACCACATCCCGAAACTACAGTCTCTGAGCTTTCATATGACACCCTGCATGCCAACTTTCGTCGTGGAAAATGGCCATATTTTATAGATTTACTTATTTCATATTTTACCATTTGTGCACTTGATTTGATGCCTATTGCCCAAACATCATTTGCCGTAAAATATTACGCCACATCCCGAAACTACAGTCTCTGAGCTTTCATATGACACCTTGCATGCCAAATTCCATCGTGGAAAATGGCCATTTTCCTTACATTTAAGTTACATGAGCTATATTTCAGAAAAAAAGAATAACTGCACAATGGATGTAATTACACGCTCCTCGTGATCATTGTCAGATTTCAACAGTTATGACTGACAGTAGAAGTGTGAAATAAGAGAGCAATTCTCATTTATGCTATACATGAGCACACATAGAATTTGTGAGATTTTTTAAGTAGTGCAAAGTCTGTTGTATCTGGATGTGCTGTATGTCACGCCAAATAGGGATCAAATCTGCATAAATCGTAAAACATGAAATATAGCTCATAGAATTTCAATTGTAATGAAATGGGGATTTTCCATGACAAAATTGGCCATGCATGGTGGCAAATGAAAGCTGAGAGACTGTAGTATCGGGATATGGTGTAATTGATGTATGGGCAATAGGTATAAAATCTAGTGAATAAATTGTAAAATATGAAATATAGCTCATATAAATTACATGTATGAAAAATGGCCATTTTCCACGATAGAATTTGGCATGCAGGGTGTCATATGAAAGCTCAAAGACTGTATCGGGATGAGGTGTAATATTTCAGGGCAAATGATGTGTGGGCAATAGGTATTAAGTATGGTAAAATATGAAATATAGCTCATGTAAATTAAATCTATGAAATATGTCCATTTTCCACAACGAAATTGGCCATGCATGGTGTCATATAAAAGCTCAGAGACTGCAGTATCGGGATGTGGTGTAATATTTCACGGCAAATTATGTTTGGGCCATAGGTATCAAATCTAGTGCATAAATTGTGGAATATGAAATATAGCTCATGTAAATTAAATCTATGAAAAAGGGCCATTTTCCACGATGGAATTTGGCATGCAGGGTGTAGGAACGCTGTGAGACATTAGTATCGGGATAGGGTGTAATGTTTCACGGCAAATGATGTGTGGGCAATAGGCATCAAATCTAGTGCATCATTTGTCAAATATGAAATATAGCTCATGTAACTTAAATGTAAGGAAAATGGCCATTTTCCACGACGAAATTTGGCATGCAGGGTGTCATAGGAACGCTGTGAGATGGTAGTATCGGGATGTGGTGTAATATTTTACGGCAAATGATGTTTGGGCAATAGGCATCATATCTAGTGCATACATTTGTGGAATATGAAAAACAGCTCATGTAATTTCAATTGTAATAAAAGGGTGAATTTCCACGACGAAATTGGCCATGCATGGTGTCAAATGAAAGCTCAGAGACTGTAGTTTCGGGATGTGGTGTAATATTTCACGGCAAATGATGTGTGGGCAATAGGTATCAAATCTAGTGCATAAATTGTAAAATATGAAATATAGCTCATTTAACTTAAATGTAAGGAAAATGGCCATTTTCCACGATGGAATTTGGCATGCAAGGTGTCATATGAAAGCTCAGAGACTGTAGTTTCGGGATAGGGTGTAATATTTCACGGCAAATGATGTGTGGGCAATAGGCATCAAATCTAGTGCATAATTTGTCAAATATGAAATATAGCTCATGTAAATTAAATCTATGAAAAAGGGTCATTTTCCACGATGGAATTTGGCATGCAGGGTGTCATAGGAACGCTATGAGACGGTAGTATCGGGATAGGGTGTAATATTTCACGGCAAATGATGTGTGGGCAATAGGCATCAAATCTAGTGCATAATTTGTCAAATATGAAATATAGCTCATGTAACTTAAATGTAAGGAAAATGGCCATTTTCCACGACGAAATTTGGCATGCAGGGTGTCATAGGAACGATGTGAGATGGTAGTATCGGGATGTGGTGTAATATTTTACGGCAAATGATGTTTGGGCAATAGGCATCAAATCTAGTGCATACATTTGTGGAATATGAAAAACAGCTCATGTAATTTCAATTGTAATAAAAGGGTGAATTTCCACGACGAAATTGGCCACGCATGGTGTCAAATGAAAGCTCAGAGACTGTAGTTTCGGGATGTGGTGTAATATTTCACGGCAAATGATGTGTGGGCAATAGGTATCAAATCTAGTGCATAAATTGTAAAATATGAAATATAGCTCATTTAACTTAAATGTAAGGAAAATGGCCATTTTCCACGATGGAATTTGGCATGCAAGGTGTCATATGAAAGCTCAGAGACTGTAGTTTCGGGATGTGGTGTAATATTTCACGGCAAATGATGTATGGGCCATAGGTATCAAATCTAGTGCATATACTGTGGAATATGAAATATAGTTCATGTAATTAAAATGTAAGAAAAATGGCCATTTTCCACGACGAAGTTTGGCATGCAGGGTGGCATATGAACGCTGTGAGACGGTAGTATCGGGATGTGGTGTAATATTTTACGGCAAATGTTGTGTGGGCAATAGGTATCAAGTCCAGTGCATACATTGTGGAATATGAAAAACAGCTCATGTAATTTCAATTGTAATAAAAGGGTGAATTTCCACGACGAAATTGGCCATGCATTGTGTCAAATGAAAGCTCAGAGACTGTAGTTTCGGGATGTGGTGTAATATTTCACGGCAAATGATGTGTGGGCAATAGGCATCAAATCAAGTGCACAAATGGTAATATATGAAATATAGCTCATGTAAAGTAAATCTATAAAATATGGCCATTTTCCACAACGAAATTTGGCATGCAGGGTGTCATATGAAAGCTCAGAGACTGCAGTATCGAGATGTGGTGTAATATTTCACGGCAAATGATGTATGGGCTATAGGTATCAAATCTAGTGCATAACTTGTGGAATATGAAATATAGCTCATGTAAATTAAATCTATGAAATATGGCCATTTTCCACGACGAAATTGGCCATGCATGGTGTCAAATGAAAGCACAGAGACTGTAGTTTCGGGATGTGGTGTAATATTTCACGGCAAATGATGTATGGACCATAGGTATCATATCTAGTGCATATACTGTGGAATATGTAATATAGTCATTTAAATGTAACAAAATGGGCATTTTCCACGACGAAATTTGGCATGCTGGGTGTCATATGAACGCTGTGAGACGGTAGTATCGGGATGTGGTGTAATATCTCACGGCAAATCATGTGTGACCAATGGGTATCAAATCTAGTGCATAAATTGTAAAATATGAAATATAGCTCATGTAAAGAAAGAACAGAAAAGCCCCCCCCAAAACAAGTGCAATATGAACCGATTTATTTGACAGAAAGCATGTTGTATCATTTACTTAAAGATTGGTCGACAATGGAGTCACCAGAAAAAAGGCTTTTATTCGTCTGTGAGGAGTAGCCTATGTTCGTCTGCTACTAGGCAAATGCCAGTGTCATCGCGTATTTGCAGTCAGCGCTGCCCCCTGTCGGTAGAAAATTGCAATATTTAAGGTGGAATCGAAACTTAACTACACCGCATTCTGAATGTGCGGCCAACTTCAGCTTCGTGACATATAGCCCAGCAGCAATCTAGGGACTGTTCGTTATTTATTGAAGGGGCCACCGGAGGAATTTTGAGTGCTTCAGTCAAAAGTTGCATGACCCTCCCTTGCCTGCTAGAAATTGTTCAATGACCCTCCGACAGAATTGTTAAAAAAGACATGACCATCCCCTTGCCAATTGTCGCATGTCTCCCGCTCGCGCTGCTTTGCGCCACAGCCACACACTGTGATAACGTTCTTAAATCAATCTTTCGTGAGCTTGCATGCTACCAGTCCTTCCTTTTCAAATGTGTTGCGCCTGTTTGCACAATTTCACAAATAATCATATGTGATTAATAATATGACAAATAATCCCTGTGCATGGGGACCGAAACAATGCATGCCAACTTTTTCCGTGTTTATCACGTATTTTAACTTTCCCCCGCTGTCTTGCCGTAGAATAGGCTATCCCAGATTTTAATACTCTCATAACAACCCTGCCATCGGGCCTGTCTCTGTGTTGCCCTGTTGCTACCCCTTGCCCTTCCAACGAAACAAATGTCTTCAAATCATCGTTTTAACTTTATGCAGCAGAATTACGCATAGGCTACTTGGAACATAACACATTTGACAAAGGACAGATGTATCGTAACACCCCCAATCATCACCACTTTTGTTCAGAAATTCTAAAACAACGATGTTTTTTAACACTTCAAAATAACATTTGCTAAATTAACCTTACATTTTTCAGTAGCCATAGGTGTGTAGATTTGAACAAAATCTGGTTTGGCTCTTAACGGCACCGAGGTGAAGTTAGTTTGATATTTGATATTCGGATATTCGACAGATATTTAAAAAAAAAATATTATGCGGCCGGTTTCACCCCGTGTTTGCAGGCAATGTACAAACAGATGACCTGTCTACTTGCTTCCAGCCGACCTTAGGGACCGTCTAAAAAGTACCTTCTGAATTACCTTCATAGTCTTTTTTGTCAATAGCTTTGACATCATGTGACCTAGTGACTCCAAACTAATTCAAAATAGTTATCCTATAACATGGGGGTTTGACCGGACTGGTAGGTGTGTCTTGGTAGGTGTGTCTCCCCCAAGAAGGTCTTTTAAAAAGGCAAAAAACAGACTGTCAAATCATTCAACCATTTTATTTGGACAGAATGGAAGGCAGAAAAGCAACACAAAAGACCAAACATCTGGAGTCTTCTTTAGGTTTGTTAGAAATATACTTTGTTAAACTGTATCTATGTTTCTATGTACCTTGACTAACAGCTTTCTGTATTGTATTTTAGTGGCCTATGACTGCACGTCGTCCTCCTCCTCCAGCTCCTCTCCTCGACGGTCTCCCTCTCCCTCCAAACCGTCGTCCCCGTGCTGGCTCTGCGGTGATGTGCGGACCCTGGAAACTGGCCATGCGTCCTTCCAGGGGTACACATTTTGCTATATGGAGGCTGGCCCAGCCGGGCCTACGGCTCAACAGTGGCTGGAGGCGCAGCAGCAGATCCAGCCGCAGATCCAGCCGCAGAGTCAGCAGCAGCACCAGAGCCGGCCGCAGCAGCACCAGAGCCGGCCGCAGCAGCACCAGAGCCGGCCGCAGCAGCACCAGAGCCGGCCGCAGCAGATCCAGCAGCAGAGCCAGCTGAGCCGGTGGCGGGGCCCAGCAGACCCACCCGGAATACTCTCTACAAGAGAAAAAGAAATGCGGAAAAGGACCAAAAGGTCCTTGAAAGTAGCAGGGGAAAGCCACCGCACAAGCCTGGTGACCCCTGCGACATCTGTGGCCAAGAGCGCACGGTGGCTGGGGGCCACGCGTACATCAAGGGCCAATACTTCTGCGCTGAGGAAGAGAGAGGACGCACGGTGGACGCACTGCTGGACGCACGGTTCAGCAGTGGACCAGGGAAAAACTTAGTGAGGGTGTTGACCTACAGAAGCTGCCAAGGACATCAGCCTGGAACCTGAAAAAGAGGTGTGACAGACCTGAGGAACCAGGTGTTAAGCAGAGGAAGCCACATAAACTAAGAATCTGCCAGCTCTGTGGCCAGCCACAGCAAAAGGACTATGGCCACAGCCAGTATAGGGGAGAGCACTTCTGTGCTCTTTATGAAGGGAAGACTGTGGAGCTGTGGCTGGCTGAAAAAAGAAAGACAGACTAAGTAATTATTATTTAACATTTATTTATAGCATATTTTTATTATAATTGTTATATTTGTATTATTATTGTTATATTTTTATTATTATCACTATTATTATCTATTATTATTGCTCTGTTATACATTTTTAATAAACATTTCATTGATTACAACCTTGTCTTTGTCTATTTACATACTTATTAACTTTACTTTTTAAACCTGGAGCCATTCATAAGGCTAAAACCATGCAAATAACTCCAAAACAACAATAATAGTAAATATTTTGTTTATTTAAATGCAGACACAAGTCATAATATCAATGTTTAACTTTACTTTTTAAACTTTGAGCCATTCATAAGGCTAAAACCATGCAAATATAAATGTACCTTTTAAAAAACAGGCCTCGTTGCTTTAAATGCGCGCTGGTGCCTTTAATTCGTCATATGGTAAGTAGCCATGTGCTCGGGGTGACGTCCAACAACAGCGTTTGAGTGACATATGATGGTGAAAGGAGGGGGAAAGGGGGTATCGTTCCAAAAAAGTTCCAATTTTTTAGTGCAAAAATCGGGAAAAATATAACGAGAGACATTTTCGGCCCGATTTTTCACACACGAGGCCTAGCAAATGTACTGACCTCGCCACCAGATGGCCACCTGGCAAAGGCCCGTGCGGGCGCAGGGCCGTCCACCTGGAAGAACCTTTCCCTTCCTCTGCCGTGAGAGAAGCGGGTTCTGTGTTTCGTTCATGTCAGTGACTGACGCGAGAGAAGCGGTGTCTGTGTTGTGTTGCATTGCGTTGCGTTCATTTATTTTCATTGGGCATACCGTGCCGTGCCGTCCACAGCTCTTCAGTTCTGACAAAGCCAAAATTACTCCTTTTGAAACAATGAGTGCAGGAAGCGCGTTTGTATGGTTATATTGCTTGACGGGGGGGGATCCCAAGCAGCTTTCAACCATAAGGCTACTTTGAGAACATTTCAATTCACCCGACACTAATATTCAAAATGTTGAAAACTATTTCGGCATAGCCTATAAAGCAGTTTAATTAAATGGAATGTTAGTTGTAAACAAACGAGCTACTTGGTGAGGCTTGGCCTCACATGTGCGCTCGTGCCTTAGATCAGGGGTCCCCAACCTTTTACGTACCATGGACCGGTTTGATTCCCATTTTTTTTTCACGGACCGTGGGGGGGTTCGGGAGTTCCATGTTCCATATGTGTTGTGCATGCATTACTTGAAAAGAACTAGCTCCAGTTATGTATGAACAGTGAAGGTAACGAACTCTTAAAAACGTGAACTTAAAGAAGTGAAAATGGAACAATATGAACTATGAAAATTGAACAACTTGAAGCTACATCTATCAAGTGTGAACATGCTTAACAAAATATGGGAACTAAACGTGAATTACGAATATAATCAGTGGGAGCCCTGTGCTTGTTTCCCTGCAACAAGACAGTGACACCCTCAGTGTGTTTGAAATGTCCAGTCGATTGCGCAATTTGGTTTTAGTTGCAGTCATTGGAGAAAACCCGGCCTCGCATAGATACATAGTGGGAAATGGTAGCAACGTTTTCAGCGCTTTTACGGCTATCTCGGGATATTCTGCTTTGGTTTTGATCCAAAAACCCGCCAGAGAGGTTTCCTCATACACACTTTTAAGACCACCGTCATTTGCAATTTCGATCAACTGCTCTTCCTCCTGCGCTGACATGTTAGGACTATTCGGGATATTGACAAATGGGTTGCGGACCCACTCATTGGTTTGCCGTGGATCTTTGGAGGATGGGAAGTAACGTTCAAACTCATTTGAAAGCGCAACAAGGTGATCGCGCACCAGCTGCAAGAGAAAGGGCCCCGCCTCAGTCTCTCCCAAAACCCCCACTACTGTTTGGAACATATCAAATACACCCCGTCCCCATTCGTCCCCACAAATCAAGCTTGGCTTTAAATGCAGCGACTTTATCTGCCAGTTTAAAGACAGTCGTCATTCTCCCCTGGAGTGACAGGTTGAGGTCATTAAGCAACCCGAATATGCCACATAGGTAAGCGAGTTTTGACCCCCAGTCCTCATCACTAAAATGTGCAGCTAACGGTGACTTTTTTTCTGTAAGATCTCTGCAGCGGCTCTCGCAACTTAAACACCCTGGCCAGTGTCTGCTAAAGATGCTTGTTTTTTGATGCTCATTCTAGCAGTTTAGCTAACTTCGTGTGACACTACCGTTCGCCAAGAACTGATCAAGTGAAGTGAGCTGACCTGAGGCTGCGCAGCGCTGAAGGCAATATGTAAAGTGTTGAAGGCAGGACAGACGTAAGAAAATAGACCTTGCAAAATGCAAACATAACGTGCAATCAAACAACTGCATATAGGCCTATGCCATGTAAAAACGTGACATTATTGCGAATTAAATTGAGTTTAGTTTGCATGCATTTTTTTTAAAACTCATGTCGTAGGCTACGGCCCGGTTAGGAATGTACGGGCCGCGGCCCGGTGGTTGGGGACCGCTGCCTTAGATGGCAGGAAAAATCTTCAGCCTATTAACTGACCACCCGATTCACGTTGGCTGGGGGGGAAGGGGGGCCATCAGACATTTGTGACCAGTTAATCCGGCCCTGCCCCCCAACATATCACACCTTCCCACCTCTGACAGCTTAAAATAACTCACAGACCTATTCACAAACCTGCGGCATTTTGCCGTGTTTTGAAATCCTATGCAGCTTTCAATAGTGAGGAAGCAATTTTGCATTGTAGGCATAACTAACATGCAATAACGCCACCAACAACAACCAAAACTAGGCTAATCATTGTCAAAATGTAAATTAAATGTAACATTATTGTGTATCAAATTAAAATGTTCTCTTTTGCAAACGTAGGCATAGTAACAGAATAATTTAATAATGTTACAAAGATACTACATCAATCCGTATGTTTCATTAGGCTACTAGGCTATTTGTTTTGCCTTATTATTGATTCATTTAGGCTAGGCCTTTTTATTCAGGGGCCGTATTCACAAAGAATTTTAAGGCTAAAAGTAGCTCCTAACTGGCGAATTTAGGAGCCACTCCTAAAAATAATGGGCGTGTCACTCCTAACTTTAGGACTCCTAATTTTTTCACAAAAAGTAATTCACGAAGCATTTTAGACCTAAAAGTAGCACCTAAAAGTCTGGGACAGCTTAAAAGAATTCGAGAGGACTCCTAACTCACTAAGACCTATTCATAAACAGCTTTTTGTGGCATTTTACGCTGCGATGTTTTGAAATGCGCTATGCGGCAACAGGAGCTTCCAATCGCGAGGGAACAATTTTGCATTCGTAAAAGGAATGCAATAACGCCACCAACAACAACCAAAACTACTCATTGTTAACATGTAAATGAAATGTAACCTTTCATTGTGAATCAAATTAAAATGTTCTCTTTGCAAACGTAGCCTAGGCATACGGTGACAGATTAATTTAATAATGTTGCAAAGGTACTGCATCAATCCATAGGCCTATGTTTCATTAGGCTACTAGGCTATTTGTTTTGCCTTACTCTTTATTCATTTAGGCTAGGCCTTTTTATTCAGTTATTAATCATCTTCCGTCCCTCTCACTACTTGTGTAGCGCACGCATTCTCCGACCTGTCACCTGTCACTCATCATCGGAAGGGAGGTGTTTGGAATCATTCCCGCGTTACAATCGTCAGCCAATCAAGGTGGTCACTTCAGTCAAGCTCGTGCATGAGTAATGACGTCATGTATAGCAACGAAGACTCACTCCTAGTTTAGGAGTTGTCTGAAAGGCTTTGTGAATAACTTTTAAGAGAAAACTCCAAGCTAAAATCTTTTAGTGCGATTTAGGAGTAGCCTACTCCTAGTGGTAAGATAAAAGCCTTTGTGAATAGCCTACGGCCCCAGTTATTCATCATCTTCCGTCCTTGTGTAGCGCACGCATTCTGAGACCTGTCACCTGTCACTCATCATCGTAAGGGAGGTGTTTGGAATCATGCCCGCGTTACAATCATCAGCCAATCAAGGTGGTCACGCTTGCCCACACTCTAAGAAAGAATGTGTTGTTTTCTTGCACATTCAATGTGTAGAAAGCCAAATAACACATGTTGTGTCAATTTCTGCAAATAATGTGTTGCGTGATTTAACTTCTACAACACAAAATATGTGTCAACATCAAGACCAATCACAAAACGCCTACGGCTAAGTTTTTTTTTTCTATCGGCCAAGAAGTTCATCCAACGACATTTCAACGACATCTCACGAGGAGCAACGCTGGTACAGCAGGGAGTTCTACACGGTTGAAAGGACCAATACAATTGACAGGTAAGTGGATGATTTTGTGTGTTTATGTTTCAATTATAGACATAAGTGGTTAAAAAGTGCTCAATAAGCTATAAGTTAGGCTTAACCCGACCTCTCACAGGTGACTTTACCTCAGCGTCCCCCCAACACAATGATTGATATTCGCGGTCACACCAAGGCGAATTAGACCAGCTAGTTACTTATGCTAAATGAGCTAAGCAGGGGGTCTAGGCTTGAAGATCAAGTCTTTGGTTAACGTTTAGCGTCGAAATGCCGTCAGCCGTCTGAAAACTGCAACACTGAAGTGACTAAATGCTGTGCTAGCTAGTGCTAACGTTAGCTACTTTTAGCCAATATTGACACGGAGCTTTGTGATTTGAATATAATTCAAATATTTTCAAAATTAAAGATATTCGAACGAATATAAGGCAGCCCCTAATATTCGAACCTGTTAGAGATATTATTTCATGTAAATGTGTCTGCTTGTAAACGTTGTTCTCAATTCAGATTTCGAGTTTTTTCCGAGCCTTGTGAAGTTGAGAATCGTGACGTGAGCTTATTAGCAAGGGTCATCTTAGATGACGTTAACCTCTAAACGTAGGCTATGTACACAATCGCGCTCTCAGTATGTCCAGAGAATGTCTAATAAGGGTTAGAAACTTAGCTAGGGTGCCAGCAAACCCGAACTGCTGTCAGTTTACAAATAGTACCATAAGTCTTCTCGCAGGCCCAGAGATTTATAGGACACGTGAATTTATTTGATTGGGAAATTCTATCGTGGGATTAGCCTAGCCTACTGACCAAATTGACAACTAACTGCTAGTCAGCTATCTTCTCGTGTAGGCTACTCAACTAGCTAGGTAGCTCACTTGCCTGCAACACCTGCTCACGCACTTTGAATTAAGCTGTGGTTATTACAGTTGGCAGAAATTGTGTGAAGTGTTGCCTTGCGTGAATAAACTGTATAAAATGGGTCGGTAAAGCAAGCTATTTCAGGCTTTGGAAGCACCCCAACGTGTAGTTTACACTGACCAAACAACACTGCCTTCCCCACCACCACTACCAATTAGCCTACACGAAACGCTTGCTCCAGGTCTGCAGCAGAAGGCAATGTTTTTAAGATGTCAACAATAGGCGAATCCGTGTAACAGTTTCTCATTTTATTTACAGTTAACGTTATCCTTGCCAACTATCATTCCATGGGCTGTAATGGAACTTGCCCTCTTGAGTGCGGAGTCTGCTTGCATTTAATGGTCAAAATATTTATAAATATTCGAATATTAATAAGGAATTGAGCTACGAATATGATTTTTTGGGCAAAAGCCCTAGTGTGAATATATATTATAGCATCATACATGATATAATAATATCATATTGTATGCTCATTATTATGTCAACGTTGTTATGTTGCATTTTAATGCATAGGTTTATGTCACATGATCAATTTGTTGCTATCATCTGTGTACCCTGTAGATATTTTAAAATGTATATATTTAATCTTTTTTTCTTTTTGTCTGTTTCCTTCTCTCCAGTGAAAATGGAGCTGCTAGAAAATTACCCTAGCCTGCTGCAGGACCCTGGACAAACAGTCAAGAAAGTGCTTGTTTCAGTATACTTAGATGGCACTGAAAAATGCGAAAAAGTTTTTTCCGTTTGCAGTGCTTCACAGCTTTTACAAGCCTGTCACTCCGAGTTTTCTCACCCAGTGGAATTACAACGATTTCTACACTACAATAGTGACTTCAAAGACTACATTGACTGTGACCGTAGCGTAGATCTTAAGGATTATGCGAGATTCCAGGTATGGGTATCCACTGTGATCCATTTGGAGTTGGTGGAGTGTGTAGCACCACATACTGACAATGAAAATGTGAGTATTTTGAGGGATCTCATATTATGGCTATTTTTGGAACATTAACTTGAATTATGAATCAATAGCATTTCCCTTAATAGAAATATTTATGACACAAGATCGTGATGCCAGTGAGCAATCGTGCACAATAGTGGAATTGTTTGACATGAATAGAGAATCTTAATCAATATCATTAACACTGGAGTTTTGTTATTCAAATGGCGGTGTCATTTTTTCCTACAGTTTGAGGTTTGACTGGTTATCTTTTAATGACTGCATAACTCCCCATTTTAACCAACTTATTTGAGAGGCATGTTTGTTCTTGTGTCTCATAGAAAGATCTGACTGCTGATCGGCTCAAGTCTCTTATTGAAAAGAAGGCTCAAGACATCCTTAAAGAACATGAGGAGACAGGAACACTATCCACCAGTACCAGAAGAAAGCTCGTAAACATAAGTGTCAGTGACCTAGTGAAGAGAAACATGGATTGTAAGTTATAGATATTCATTGTTTTGATGTATATTAGTTTCCCTTTTGTTCTTTTTATCCACGTCTATTCAAGTGGATGTTAAAACTAAATTGGATCATCTGCACATGAAATGTGTAAATAATGTCCAGTGGTGATGGACTTGTCGTTAAATCATTTGTTTTGCTCTACAGTTATCCCTCTGGACCAGAGAAACTGCTTTTGGCAAAATCATTGACAACACTCTTCCCGTCACTGAAAGTGATGGTCTGTGGAGATGGTGAAGGATTTGTAAGTATTGATTTAAAATTGGTGAAGTATACTCTCTCTGATCTATGGAGGTTTAGTTTAGTCAGTATTTTCTGGTTTTTAGCTGCACTGCATGAGAAATACTTAGGATTTATTGTTTGTACAAGAGGATACAATGAAATCCTCTTAGTCACGTAGTAGTCCATGTAGTCACCATGCTTCTTGAATATATATATTGTTGGCGACTGTCAGGATAAAGTGCAAATGAGACTCCAAGAAGGATTAAGTGCAAAGTGCCAAAATGGGAAGCATAAAGCATTGAATTAGCTGAAGCGTGTAGCGGTCAGTAAAAAGCAAAAAGAAGGCTTCCCACATCACCCACCCTCTCACTCAACTCTCTCCTAGCAAGTGAACAGTGTGTGTGTATGTGTATGTGTATGTATATATATATATATATATATATATTATATATATATATTGTGGGAGCCATTAGCTATTGTTGATGTTGTGGTGGTGGTCTACACTAGAGGGCAGTGTGCTTGTGTTACAGGAGCTAGGTCATAGGTCACGGTGGCACAGGCACGCCAGGTAATTAATTCACAGGTGTAGCGGGGGGGGTAATGATGCTAGGGTGGCGGGGAGATCGCACAGTTTTTACCGCTGGCACGCCACAGCTAGATTAGCCCTCACGTTTGCATATACTAGTCTGAACTTTGTAAACTATCTTTGCTATTAAATGGGAACATCACCCAAGGACTCTAAACGTTGTGGACTTCAATTTTATCCGAAGTGGACAGGCCTATAGCGCGTCAAAAACAGGATCTAGCCCTCACCCTGCCGAGTGTCTGATTTGTGGTAAGACAGTCACTACACAAGTAAAAACTCTGATCTCGTTGAGATGTCCTGGAAGAAGAACAAATGAAAATCTGGTCTCGTTTGGATACTTTGGAAGTTGGATTAATGTTCGATATCGTTTGGATACGTTGGAAGTTGGACAACAATTGGATTTCGCTGGAATACTTTGGAAGCTGAAACAGCAAACGGATTACTTTATCGAACTTGAAACCGCAGCATGGTAAAGCCATAAACTGGGTCATCCATCGCCAATCCTAAGGTAGGATAAATCTTTTTATCATCGACCGGCAAAGGAAAACTTGGACGTTCCTGATAAGCAGGCTACGAACTGAAAGACTGTTCAATTAAGACTTGTCGACTACGATGTTATAAAAAAGACTGTTTTGAACGGCCTATTACCATACTGTGAGCTGCAAAGACATTTACGTCTGCACAATTGACGCAGTGTTAATAATATTGAGCATAGGTCACGTATTGCGAGTGTGTTGCCTAGGCAAACGGAGAGGCCGCATAGTCGACATAGCGCAATAACAAGGCCCGTGAATCTTACAAAGTAATCTGTTGAAAATGAGTGACACACAAGGCAATGATGAAAATAAAGCTACAGAGTTGCAACGTGAGGGTAGCGAAAAAAGGACAAGAAAGCCTACTGCTAAAGGAATCGTTATAATAATTGAAAAGCTTCAAAAGGAAAGAAGTATGATTTTAAAAAAAAACAAGCAAAATAAAAGCAGACATCGTCCCGTTTTTGTCTTCTGTTGAAAATGTTCCTGCAAATGTCACAAATGTTCAACAAAAGCTAAAAAGGTTTAAATCTCTATGTCAAAATGCCTTTGATCTTCACAACACATTGCTCACAGAGTTTTCTCTGCCTGAAGAGGAACAGAAAAGACAGGAAGAATGGTTTCAGTCAAAAAGGTCTGTTAATGATGCATTTGTTGAAGAAGTGTATAAATGGTTGAAGGAGATGGGAGCTTCATGTGATGATGAAAATGTGAATGATGCTGCTGACATTGTTGATGGTGGCGGTGATGGTGCTGTTTCTGATGATGATTGTGATGATGATGATGATGATGATGATGATGATGGCCAGGGTGCACAACTAAAGGTGAAAAACAAAGATGCTCAATCTGTGTGTCAAGATGACATTAAGCCAGGGGACAGTGTGTCTAATGTGTCCAGCAAAAGATCAAGCAAACGAAGCCATGGCAGTTCCAGTGCATCTTCCGCACGGCTAAAGGCAAAGGCAGAAAGGGCAGCTTTGATGGAGAAGGCTGCTGCTTTACAAAGAAAGCATCAGCTTGAGGAACAAGAGGAGGAACTCCGATTGAAAAGAGTCAAGCTGAGGAAAAGGAAGGAACAGTTGGAACTTGATACACAAATTGCTATGGCAGATGCAAGGCTTTCAGTACTGGAAGGCAGTGATGTGGGAATGGCCGCATCAGATGGAATGAACTCATACGCGAGTAAGGCACGTAAAGGGCAAAGTCTTCAACTTAATCCAAATGCAAGCACGTATGTTCCTAAACAAAGCACCATGACTACAAAACCAACCTCAAGAGAACCACCTGTGTCTCCTGCGCATGGCGAGGACCTTTTTGCACGCTCACAGGATCATGAACAGCGTCGTGTCATATCAGCAAGGGATAGCACTTTCAGACTGCAGTCACAGCCACTCAATGGAACACATGGTACTGGCCGACAGCATCAGTTTGAAAATGTTCCTACAACCTTAATAACTGCGCCTGCTGGATCAGTAGCTGCACAAGAACAGCAATTGCACAGGCTTCAGCCAGCACAGAACACTCCATCAATGCAAAGCACTGTGGACCAGAATGCCATATGTCGAATCTTGCAAAGGCAGAATGAGATTACAGCAATGCTTGTGCAGCAACAAATGTCATCAAGTTTGCCACAGAAAGACATAGCCATATTCGATGGGGATCCATTGCAATTTCTTTCATTTGTTAGAGCTTTTGAACACTGTGTTGAGGAGAGAACTAGCAGCTATCAAGACTGTCTTTACCTGTTAGAGCAATATACTACAGGGCAGCCTAGAGAGCTGGTTCGAAGTTGCCTACATATGGCATCACAGCAAGGATATCAAAGAGCAAAATGTCTTCTGCGAGAGCACTTTGGCAGTGAACAGAAGATAGCAACAGCCTATATGGACAAAGTGTTCGGATGGCCTGTCGTAAAGGCTGAGGATGTTAAGGCATTGCAAGAATTTGCACTTTTCCTAAGAGGATGCTGCAATGTTATGACTGAGATACAATGTATGGAGGAATTGAACATTCCATCAAATATGAAGAATGTGATAATGAAATGGCCGTACAGGCTGCGGGACAGATGGAGATCTACGGCCTGTGAGCTACAAGAGCGACGAGGCTATCGAGCCAACTTTCCTGATATGGTGAACTTTCTCGAGACTCAAGTCAAAATCTTGTCTCATCCACTTTTTGGTGATATTGCAGACACACAATCCAGCGCTTTGAAGGCTATGAATAGTAGTAGGCCAGTGTCCAGGAGTAATATCAAAGGAAGCAGTTTTGCAACTAACATTTTGGCGATGCCAAGCCAGCCCAGTGCTTCGAAGGAGTCAGGCTCAGAGTTCTGCCACTATTGTAAGCAGCCTCATCTATTGCCCAAGTGTCCAGGCTTGAACAAAATTCCTCACAGGGAGAAGATTGAATTATTGAGAGGAAAGGGTGTTTGCTTTGGATGCTTGAAAGTGGGCCACATGAGCAAAGAGTGTAGAAGTCGTCTGACCTGTGATGAATGCAATCTGAAACATCCAACTATTTTGCACATCTACAATAAGGACAAGATGACCAAGACACAGGAAGTAGAAGTAAATAACGCACTGGTGTCGCTTCAGACATGTGGTTGTACTGGGGCCGGAGATCAACATTGTACTCTCTCCATCATTCCTGTACAGGTGAAATCTAAGAAAGGACACAAGGTGCTTAGGACATATGCCTTCTTGGACCCTGGAAGTACAGCAACATTTTGTACCAACAGTTTCTTGAAGAAGTTGAATCTGCAGGGTAAAAGGACCAACATTCTACTACGCACCATGGGCCAAGAGAAGGTTGTTGAAAGTCAAGTTGTTCCAGGTCTGGAGGTGTCCAAATTGGGTGGCAGCCAGTTCTTGGACCTCCCAGAGGTGTACACACAGGACGCAATTCCAGTGTCAAAGAGCAACATTCCCACCCAGCAAGACCTTGAGAAATGGGAATATTTGAGAGATGTTAAAATTCCAGAATTGGATGCAGATGTTGAAATCTTGATTGGGACCAATGCACCAAAATTGATGGAGCCCTGGGAAATTGTCAACAGCGAAGGTGGTGGACCCTACGCCATGAGGACCCTATTGGGGTGGGTCATCAACGGTCCATTGAGAGGCAATAGTGGATGTTGCAAGAGAAGCTGCTCAACCGTCTATGCCAATAGGATATCCATTGCCAGGCTGGAGGAGCAATTGGTTTCTCAGTACAATCAAGACTTTAATGAGAAGTCCTTGGAGGAGAGGCAGGAGATGTCAAGGGAAGACCTGAGGTTCATGGAGGTCCTTGAGAAGTCCACACACTTGCAAGGAGGTCATTACTGCATGGATTTACCCTTTAAGACTGATGACATCACCATGCCAAATAACCGGTGCATAGTGGAACAGCGTGTTAACTGGCTAAAAAGAAAGTTTGAAAGGAACAAATCTTATCAGGAGGAGTATACAGCGTTTCTCTCACAGATGATTGACAGCGGATATGCTGAAGTGGTGCCTAAAGACCAGCTGGACTGTAAAGAAGGCCATGTGTGGTATCTCCCTCATCATGGGGTGTATCACCCAAGAAAGAAATCTCTAAGGGTGGTTTTTGACTGTGGAGCTGGATTTAAAGGAACATCCTTGAATTATCATGGATCACACTGCTCCCCGTGGATCATGGATTATGGGTAGAGTGACAAAGACTTACCCAGACAAGAAGGGTTTCGTACGTGCCGTGTAGTTGAAGACTAAGACGGTGCAGTTGGAGCGCCCTATTTCCAAGCTTTTCCTGTTGCAAGAAGCCGTGTAATGGTCATGACCCAACGCTGGTTAACATCCAATCCAGAAGGAAGAAGACCTGAAGACATTTTTTGTGTGGCTCCCTGTTTTGTAGTTTAATTGGTCACACTTTCCCAATTAGGGGCCGGTGTGTGGGAGCCATTAGCTATTGTTGATGTTGTGGTGGTGGTCTACACTAGAGGGCAGTGTGCTTGTGTTACAGGAGCTAGGTCATAGGTCACGGTGGCACAGGCACGCCAGGTAATTAATTCACAGGTGTAGCGGGGGGGGTAATGATGCTAGGGTGGCGGGGAGATCGCACAGTTTTTACCGCTGGCACGCCACAGCTAGATTAGCCCTCACGTTTGCATATACTAGTCTGAACTTTGTAAACTATCTTTGCTATTAAATGGGAACATCACCCAAGGACTCTAAACGTTGTGGACTTCAATTTTATCCGAAGTGGACAGGCCTATAGCGCGTCAAAAACAGGATCTAGCCCTCACCCTGCCGAGTGTCTGATTTGTGGTAAGACAGTCACTACATATATATTATATTGTATAACAATATATATATTATTTATTTTCATTTTTTTAATAGGAACATTTCTATGACCCTTTGTCACATACGGGATTCATAGAAATGAGGCTACGAAATATCAGACGAAGCCTAGAAGAGGGCCAGCGACGCTACGACAAGAGAACATGTGGTTGTAATGCTGCATTGGCTCAACCATCTACAGTGCAGCCATCTACAGTGCAGCAGCCATCTACAGTGCAGCCATTAGATGATAAAGAAATTAGTGAATGGTTGTCAATCATCAAAAGGATGAAACCATCATCAGAGAACATGGGACCAATAAAGACTGCAATGGAGAAAACTTTTTAGCCATCGCCGAAATTGGATCAGCACCCAGTCTCCGACTGTTGCAGACATTGTCCAACAGTATCCTTGGTTTATAGACGTCCCGAGTCTGGTGAGTCTTTTCTTTATTGATATGTACTTGTTCTTTGTTTTTCTTGTAAAGCAAGCTTGATTGGGGTAGACTTTCTTCTTGTGTGTAAACAACATCTATGTCTTTAGTTTTAGGTGAGGTGTCCTGTTCTGTTTCCCACTCTGAGGTTTCCTGTGTTTTCCCGTTAATGATTTTCTTAGCATGTTTTCCTCAGTCAATATGAGGGCGTAAGGACAGGGGATGTGATGATACTGTGTGAAGACCTCTGAGGAAAATGTATGGCTACACAATTAAACTTGTTTTCCTATGTTTCCTGTATCAGCTGGATGCAGAGTTTGTGAAAATGTTCGAGGGGAAGGCAGAGCTGCTCATTAGGAGGTGGGAGTCATCATTCATCCCCAAATTGAGGAAGATTGCTGCTCTAGAGAAGGGAGTCGTGTTCTCCTTACTTGATCAGGCTGGAGACCAGAATGATGGTAAACAATTTTAATTTTTTGAATGCTTTGCCTTTTTGTGTAAACATATTTGACATATTTAACTTTTTGCTTATGTCCTTCAAATAGATGAGGTATGCTACAGTACATTACAGATTCTGACTCGCCTACTTCCACCAACTGCGTCAGGAAGGGGATCAGCCTCAACCCGATGCAGTGTGAAGTCGGCCATTTCTTTCCTGATCAACTTTGTGCCGGTATGTAGTGTACGTGCACCATGAAGGAACATAATGAATAGGCTCCAGGTCAGAAGATGTGTATAATAAATGTGTACACTTTATTTCAGCATGGGATGAGCATCTCCTCCCGATGCACTTATGATGAGGGGTCTTCGAGGAAGCAGCCAGAGCTTGTCTGCATCGGCCATCTGATGAGCCCAGTGCGACAGTTCACAGAGTCACAATTCCACTGCATGATGACAGCTTAACCTGTGCTTTGGACAAGCTCTTCAAGTTCTACTGGGTATGCAACGTTGCTTATCCTGCTCAGCTTGCATCAGTTTTCCTGTTTTTTGAACACATTTATGACTTGCCAGTGACAAAGACTTTTAGACGACCCAAAGTTTTGGAACTCCTTGGGAAAGTCCAGGCTTTGGCTTAAAGAATGTCAGTATGTATATTTGCCCTGTGTGCAAACAGCCAGTTCCTGGTGAGATCAGGAAACTTTGCTGGCATCTTTTTTGAGTGATTAACCTTCTTTGAAAAAAGTTTAAATTTTAAAGTAAGCCGAAACTAAGGTTATATTCCGCGTATGTTTTGGACTATAGTTAATCTTGTGTGTATTGTATTATCTGGTATGTGTTCTCAACTGAATTTTATGAATGCTTTTCCTGTGAGTAAGTGATGAACTTTTTTAAGGGACCTGCTGTCCTCCTGGGTTGGGTTGGGGGACGACGACCAAGAGGGTTTAAAATGTTAATGTTTTGTATTAAGCCTAGATAAAGGTATTTTTATGAGTAACTTGAAGGCAATGTTAATGTTGACATATGAAAAATAAACATTCCAAAGTATTTTTCAACTTGGCTCTTCATCTTTATTCATATTGATTAACCTTGTGGAATGACACATAATTGTGTTGGATAACTGGAATTCCGAGCACTAATGTGTAAATAGCATTTTCACACGTAACACATAACTGTGTTAAAATGACACATTATTACACATCCTTGTGTCACTATATTGACACAACTTATGTGTCAGTATGCTTACACATCAACTGTGTCACCATTAACACAAGTTGTGTTGTCCCAAAGAGAACTCATTGATGTGTTGAAATTCAACAAATGTTGTGTTGTTTTTAACACATTCATGTTTAGAGTGCATTTACACAAATTAATGGTCGAATATTACTGATGATCATTGTTATTTAAGAAAATGCAGTGTGCGTAGGGCACCAAAAACATCTTGCTCGTAAAAAAGCATCATACCGCACATTGTGGCGGGTCTGTTATTTACTGTAGGCTGCGCAAACCACAGGGCAAGCCTGCATTCGAGGCCTTCTGTTGAAGAATTTTATATAAAGCCTGCGCTAACAGTAATCCTCCTGCCCCTGATAGGCCTACCACAGCTGTGGATATGTGTGGAATGTTCAAGTAATAACACAATCCAATGTGTGTCTCAATTGTCCCCCGCTGACCACCTCACACATTTCTCTAGATTTTGCAACGAATTTACATGACACATTGCAGGGCTGCCAACTTTTCAAAAAACCTTGGAGTGAGATTTGGTGGGGCCAACCCAAATTTTGCTGCGGAAATTTTTGGCTCATTCAGCATTATACCGTACAGTAAACAGTACAGTAAACAAAGTAAACAAAACGTACATCAGTGGTTCTCAGGTGTAGGGACCAGGCATGGACGGATTATGGACCCCTGGCCCACATGTATTAAGGGCTCCCCACTAATTGTCGCATATGTGGAAGGGGGGTTTGGGGGTCCTCCCCCAGAATTTTTTTCATTTGTTTGATGTGATTTCCTGTATTCTGGTGCATTTTGGTAGCTTAGAAATCTAGACACACCCTAGCGGCAGCAAATTACATTTGCTTCCAGGGCTAGTCTAGCAACTCTCCATTGGCTTGTGAGCTCGAAAAATTAAACTTCTATCAGACCAATCATCACCAATAGACCAATCGTCTATAGAGTCGTTAGGGGGGCATAACATAATGATTGATGGCAGAGTTGCAACGGTTTGGCTTGAATTCCCTGCTACTTGAAAACAAAGAAGATGGATATTGCTGTTGGCCAACAGTGTGACACGAGTTAAGCTTGTTTTGAGATGCCAAAAGTTTGAACTAGCCAATAGCTCCGCTGGTGGGAAAACGCATGGGACTCAGTGCTGTCCTATTGCGTGCAGAGGGAATTTGAAAGACAACCGATTATCCCGCCCCTCGGACTGAGCACTGCGAACGGTGAGTGCCCAGACCCTACATTTTAATGTGGGTCTGGCTCGTCAGGTTAGCATTTTGGGGATGGCCAATACTAAATTCAATCAGATTCATAGCCTACATCCAGCTGTACGCCAGCGCGTTGACCTCCTCTCTGTCCTGTGGGGTCAGCATCTTGTTGTCATCAAGCTATGTAAAGTGAATTTAGTCAGAATCAGTCATTCATCTGAAATAAAATACAATGTGAAGAGCTCTGATGCATCTTCAACAATTCTGAAACATCTACAGCATAAGCATCACCAATGCTACATTTATTGTTAAACGAGGGACCCCCAAATCATGTTAAGTTGTATATAGAAGAATGTTTAGTCCAGTGGTCCCCAAACTACGGCCCGCCACCTCATTTTGTGTGGCCCCCCAAAACATGTCTGTGGTATATAGCATCTGGCCCGCACGGCAGTAGGCTACGACATCGTCAAACTGTAATTTCCCCCAATACACATGTAATACTCTTTTTGTCCACTGGTGGTTGTTTTGGCGCTGTTTCGCGTTTGCCATTGAAAACGGAATGAACCTACCTGCAAACAATGAAAGAGGCCTATGCTGACTGCATCAGTGCTCAAAGTATTCTAAAAGTTTATCACAATAACTAACTTCTATTCAAGTCATATTTCTGGGACTTTCTGGGATAATTATTTCTATTTTTTATTTACTCTTCAAATGTTCATACAAATACACAAAGTTCTCATCAGGTGAGTGAAAGTTAGAATGGTGGTCATTTCAGATGTTTTTGCCAGCACTTCATAAAACTCTCATAGTTTGAGAACTTTAAATTATTTGTAGGATATTGCTTGTTCACAACTTCAGCTGTGTATGCAAAGACACTGCTAATACTTTTGGGAATGCTAAAGTCTATTGTAAAAAAAAATATATTGCAGTAGCCAATGATTGCAAAATATATTGCAGTAGCCAATGATTAAATGTAATGGAATATTCAACTAAGGTAGACTGCTGTTGTTCACAGCACTAAGCTATTTATGGTTACTGATATACTCCGAGTCTCTGGCCCTCTCTTAGAGCCAGGCATAGTGAGCTGGCCCTCGGAAGAAAAAGTTTGGGGACCACTGGTTTAGTCAATAAATACACATTTAGCATTCATTGAATTTGTACATATCAAAGCAAACCTACTAGAGACTCAACTTCTGCTACATCCGTGTCTGGACAGTCCAGTACATCGATGACGGGGATCTCATCCGTGTGGCCACTCAAAATGTGGAAAAGCATTGGCTGAGGCCAGTGTACAGGGGGCCCCCGTGAAGAAAAGAATGACCAATCATCCGGCCCGCCACCCGGAAAAGATCCCCATGAAGCAGGGCCAGGGTGGCAGAGGGGACTTTGTGGTCCTCTGCTCCATTCAACAGCAAGGTTTTCACTGGGTTGTCTGATGTACCAAACCAATATTACACAAGGTGTGTCCAAAGTTTTAATAATAATAAACTGCCGGTTCATGGTAATGGTAATGACAGTGCTTCTTAGACACAGCGGCTATTTCTATGACAAACTCACCATGTGTCAGGTTTAATCCATACATGAGTTTGTCCATTATGAAAGAAAAGAAGTAGCGAACTACTCCTTCTCCAATTGCAGGATCACCTGTAATAGTGACAGAGAAAGGGAAAAAATAAGTGCAGGTTATGAAGATGCTAAAAGATGAATGTTAGGTTTCGATAAAACCACGATAACTGTGTTCACAGCACTACTCTAGTAACAATCATTTATTTTCCCTATGTGACAATGTTTTGGACATAGGGTACTTTCAAACAATATTCCAATATTTCCAGATGATTTTAAATCACATACGTGCACATTTAAAAAATATAATTATTTGCCTTAACATGGTATAACTCTTTGCATTGATAGAAAAAGAACATACAGATAAAGGCTGAACCTCAACAGAAAATCAAAAGATTACAATGGCATACCCTTCAGGTTCACTGTTGATGGGCTTGCCCAATCGACTCCTTGTCGCTTATAAAATGACAGTATTGGCATTTTGCGTTGTTCTTCTGGCTCTGTGAGATCTAGGCACACAATAACATCTGGCTTGTTCTCTGAATTTGTTAGAATGAATCTCCTATAGAGACTGGCTGCCTTCATCAGGTCTGTCTCGGTCTTCCAGTCTGTTAAAACGGCACAGTTAGAATCTTAATATAGAAATTGCCGGTGTGAATTATTATTTTTACCTAACTGTTAAAGGGGAACTTGGCAACTATTTCAACGTAATAAACCCGTTTAGAAATCATTTGGATGGTTAAATGACCTGTTCCGGTGAAAATTGTGACTTTCCCCGCTGCGCCTAGCGTCCCCAGGCGGAAAACCAACCTTGCAACATTGAGACTACCGTCCCGGAAAGAGAAGTGAGAAACAAGAAACTAGTTTTAAATCGTGTTTCTTACCTTGTAACATCCACATAGTTCTGCCAAACTTATGCTAACCGTTCGCTAGCTTGTAAACAAATCCATGCGCTTTATCGTTACCTTTTCCCACAGTTTGAAATAGCATAATGCACAATTTCTCCAGCAGAGGGGGAAATCCTGCCAAGTTTCCCTTTAAACAACATTAGAGATTAGGAAATATACAGAAATGTGCTCTGGGTTCATTAGCTTGGGTAAACCCAGATAAGTCAGGAAAGGAGCCTTTTGTTTCCTAATCATCAAACAATTCAAGAATGTGCATTTCCTTTGGAATTGAGTAAACAATTACAATTTGCTAAGAGGTTTGTCTGTGTTGAACCAGGCTACAAGCTGTGGGCAAGACACCTTCAATCTCAGGAACTTGTTCATGATGAATGGGTGAAGTACAAGCTACACTGTCTGTCCCTGCAGTGGTGCACATGGGCTGGACATCTCGAGATGTTCTGGAACATTTAAACAATACAGTACGATCAAGAGACTGAAGGACATGCTTATCATTTTTGTAATAATTTTCTTATCAAGGGAACAGCATGAGTAAATGGTCAATCAAATTAACAATATATGCAGATATGCTTACAAAGGTGTAGCATTGCCAAGCATTCTTTTCAAAACTGATATAAAAATAAACTAAACAGGATCCCTGGGGGAAACATACAGTATATGTAGAGAGGAGCTGCAGAAGAGCCTACAGTGTTATTAGTGTCGATGTCAAAGGTGCTGTAAGCGATGTTAAGCGGTTTCTAGGCTAAAACATGTTGTCACATACAACATCTCACAATATGGTAGCCGCCGGTCCCCTTAATGCACTGTAAAAACCTAAACCTAAAAACCTAGCAACATAAATGATTGGTAGAGACCAAGTGAAAACAACAACAAAGGTATTTTGCTTTGTATGTTGGAGTTTTAAAAATGAAAGGAGTCATACCCATCTCCACAAGAGCTTGCATGAAGGGAAATTTCTTTTGTATGAAATTTGACTTCACAAATCGGACATTTCACCTGCTGAGAGAAGACTTGGTTTAGTTCGGTTTTGTAGAAATCTAATTTGAATGTTTTTCCTCTCCTTACCGTCTTTCCACTAGAGATCACATACACTTAAAAACAATCATATCATGTTTTTGTTAGATCTTTACTGTATGTTAAAAGGGACGTTTGTGTTTTCCATGCACATTAAAGTAAATTCATGTTGAATATCTGGAGATAAAAGCATACTATACAAATTACCATAGTACTGTCTGGCTGTACATCAGAGAAGGGCTCAGCAAAACAAAAATCCAGTTCAGAGTTGTTCTATGGAAAAAATGTGTGTGGTTAATATTGGCACTGCAAGTGCAATACAAATGTGTGTGGTTAATATTGGCACTGCAAGTGCAATACAAATGTGTGTGGTTAATATTGGCACTGCAAGTGCAATAAAAATGTGTGTGGTTAATATTGGCACTGCAAGTGCAATACAAATGTGTGTGGTTAATATTGGCACTGCAAGTGCAATACAAATGTGTGTGGTTAATATTGGCACTGCAAGTGCAATACAAATGTGTGTGGTTAATATTGGCACTGCAAGTGCAATACAAATGTGTGTGGTTAATATTGGCACTGCAAGTGCAATACAAATGTGTGTGGTTAATATTGGCACTGCAAGTGCAATACAAATGTGTGTGGTTAATATTGGCACTGCAAGTGCAATACAAATGTGTGTGGTTAATATTGGCACTGCAAGTGCAATAAAAATGTGTGTGGTTAATATTGGCACTGCAAGTGCAATACAAATGTGTGTGGTTAATATTGGCACTGCAAGTGCAATACAAATGTGTGTGGTTAATATTGGCACTGCAAGTGCAATAAAAATGTGTGTGGTTAATATTGGCACTGCAAGTGCAATACAAATGTGTGTGGTTAATATTGGCACTGCAAGTGCAATAAAAATGTGTGTGGTTAATATTGGCACTGCAAGTGCAATAAAAATGTGTGTGGTTAATATTGGCACTGCAAGTGCAATAAAAATGTGTGTGGTTAATATTGGCACTGCAAGTGCAATACAAATGTGTGTGGTTAATATTGGCACTGCAAGTGCAATAAAACTGGGACGGTGCTGAGACACAAACCAACATGTTACTGTATTGTTCAACCTAAATGACGTGTTGTGAGTAAACATTGGTCAATGCTTAAAAAGCATATACATATACTCTAGGCAGAGCCGGACAGTAACGGAGTACATTTACTTGAGTACCGTACTTGAGTACAATTTTGAGGGATCTGTACTTTACTCGAGTATCATTTTTGGGGAGTACTCATGACTTTACTCAAGTACATTTGACAGGCAAATATTGTACTCTTTACTCCACTACATTTCTATCCATAACTGTGAGTACCAGTTACTTCTTCTAAAAAAAAAGAAAAATCTCAGAAACCCTCAATTTGTTGTTTCCCTCTCAAACGTGATTGGATTGTGCAGGCGCCACTAATTGGGACAGCCTATCAGCAATCACCTTCAGCTTTCCGTCAAAGTCAACTCCATGGTCAGATTTAGATAAGAGATGAAACCATGGACGAAACAATGGATGAAGATGCAGCAGGTCCATCCCGGGAATGTACCAACCTGTGGCCCCACCTCGCCAGACTATTTCAACTTTCTGAACAAGTTAATGATAGTTTTCGCTTCAAGTGTTTCAATTACAAAGTAGTATTTTGTATTTGAAATACATATTTTAAAAACATGTATTAGAAATACTGCCCATCCCTGGCAACATGGTAAAAAGATGAAAATGACTTGATTTTACTTTCAATTCCTTTTACATTCTCCAAGGTATTAACATTAACATTTTTCATAACTCTATGTAGGACGTTTCTGTACATAAATGTAAGCACTGTGGCAGTAGTAATGCAATATTTCAAAATGTAGGCTACTCTTGTACTCTTGATACTCAAGTACTTCAGTACTTTTACTTAAGTAGGCATCTGACTGTTGTACTTTTACTTGTACTTGAGTAAAATTGAGCAAAGGGTATCTGTACTTTTACTCAAGTAATAAAGCTGTGTACTCTGTGAGTCCTCTGACTCTAGGCATTTAACTTTCCTCTAATTAACAAAGATTCTGATGCATGTTACATGTCCGGGAACCAACTTACGTCTTTCTCTACAGCTTCACATGTTCCAGTGTGAAGTGCTAGAAACTGCACTGGCATTACCACGCCACATGTTTTACAGTAGATTTTGGCATCTTTTCAAATTCTGGAGCATCATAAGGAAGAGGACTCGAATCAAGCACCTCTTGCAGGGGAATAATGTAAATTGTATTTCTGCCATTTGTCAAAATTGTCTTCAGAAGTTGTGCCGTGTACCCTTCAAACTCTGTAGGGACAACAGAAAGCTTCCGTTGTCCAGGACCTCCTAATAATAGATTGAAAGCATCGGCTAAATGTCATAACAGCAGACAAGACTGTGTACATGTATGCACATTGTACAATATCTTATGAGAGGCTAAGAAACACACTTTTAAGGTGCACTATGAGATACTGCATGACGTGACTTCTGTTCTGTTCATTATATCATTCTTCATATGTTCGTATTACAAGTGATAGAATTAAGGCGTGACTTATGTTTAGTTGATGTTATGACATGTAAAGTTAAACTTGCCGAACTTAGTTATAGTCAGCAACAGGCAGCTTGAATATAATGGTCACCTAAATCCCATGACCACACAGATAACTCTTACACCAACCTTATTTTGTGCCTTTTATTCACGTTTCTTTAAAGATTCAGTAAGTATAATATTGACGAATTACGGCCCTTGTGTTGTCTCTCTAGAGACCGGGCTTTTTTACAGTGTATTCAGGGGGCAGCCAGCAAGCGGATCAAGGAGAGATGTTTACGACAAAAATGAAATCGCGCTGAAACCATGCGGGAACTCATAGTGCACCTTTAAATACATATTTTAAATAGGAACTGTGAGGTGTGTATATTCATCAAATGCATGGACTTGTTCAGAGGTGTTGCTATATCCATTTTTGGCAGATGTACTACATGATGTCTGTGGTATAGACCATTTAAGAGCCACTTACTACATCTACTATACTCTACCTGAGGCTTTGTAGCAGAGCCAACCTCCAGTCAACCCCTTCAATTAGGAAACTGCTCCTCAAGTGTTCTTTCAATCTGAAATGCAATAAATAAATAAACATACATACATCCATGTGCAAGTACATCTATAGTCCCATAAATACAACAAATGATCCTCAGCTCAGAATGACTTGCATTTTCTTGGAATGCCACTGTCCTTCTCCCTAAACCAGCCTCAAGCAGACCTATTTCGCTTGAGGGCTTTGGCGTACGGTCTGTTGGCCCGGGGAGAAGAACAAATTGCAGCCGAATGAGCCTGACCATTGTTGCCTGCTTTATCTTAGGCAGAGCTGAGGCTAGAGGACGTCTTTTGGTACGGTTGAAAAAACCTGGAAATGACCTAAAACCAGATGAAATGAAAATGAAACAATATGCAGAATAGGATTATATGAGCTACAATGAAAAATTTGAATGTTTAGTTAGGTATAAATGCTAATGCCCCCCCCCCCCCCCCCCCCACCCAAACACACACTCCAAGCGAGATAGGCCTACAGAAACCGTGAAAACAGAAACATGTCTTAGTTGACGCTACAACATGACTTAATTGAGTGTCCCTTTTCGTAATGAGGTTATTTAAAAAAAAAAAAAAAACTTTAGACATTGTCTGGTTACACAAAACTTTGGTTGGGACTAACCTCTGCATCTCACTGTGAAGCCTTTCACCAATGGCTGCATGACCCTCGCTTGTACTCGGGACAGTACTCGGCCAAGGTGTTGGACCTCCATTTTGAAACGCACCCCGGACCCCACTCGGAACCGAACTCTGGCCAGGTGTTGGGCCTCTACTTTCAACTGTACTTCGATAAGGAGACGGAACCGAACTCCGGCCAGGTGTTGGGCCTCCGTTGCGAAATACATCGCGACGAAGAGCCGGGACCTCACTCGGAACCGAACTCCGGCCAGCTGTTGCCTCACTTGAAGGGACATTGGGTGCAGAAGATTGCACGCTAGAAATTAATGATATCAGTGAACGGGCCATGCCCACGATGTCCTGAAGTTCCTCCTGTTTGGAGAGAGTAAGATGTAAGTGGTAGAGTAAATGACCCATTGCATGGGTGTGATAAGGGGGGAAATCATAACGGAGTTGTTCGTCTTCCCTGTTATCTGTGAACATACATTGTAATGTTCATAACGTGCAATATCATTTACTTATTTATTCATAGTAAACAACGTCATATTACGTTTTTAGCTCTTTTTTTTTTTAATTACGAAACTAGACACTCTAACACACCTTATATGTGATTTGGGAACTCTGTGATGAATGGAAATGAAATATATGACTTATATATAATATTCTATATTATAGAATATATATTATATATTACTATATTATTCTTATATTTTATATATTTATATTGTTTAGTATTGTAGTGGTCACTGATTGAATATAATTAATTTGTATATATTTTATTCGCTTGGTATTAATTTCTGTTTCATATCTGTAACCATTGTGGAAGAATTTTTAGCTTAAAGGTCTGTAAAAACTGAGTCTGAAATAAGGTTTGTCTTTCTCGTTAGTAGTTTATTAAATCTCTGCGCAGAGAGGTCTCATAAACATCAGGCTATCAGGATACAAAGACAAAGTCTGTGCACCCAAGAGACAATCAGTTGTTTTCTCACACACACATTTTACCTCACACAGTATCATAACTAATTGTATCATTGTATCATTACACCCTCTCTGCACATACACATGTTGACTTAGTCAATACAATGGGTTATTTAAGAATCAAGGACATTAAGAACATTTCTAACGTCATACAACACATGATTTGCCATCGGACCATTATGTATTGAAACAGAAGTATCAAATAATAGGAACTAATAAGAACTTTAAGAACTAGATTCGTGTCAAAGAGAAAGAGTGAATTCACACTGCATTAGAAGTATCAATTATACGGAACATCACGAGCTAGGCTAAACACAGAAGAGTCCATTCAAAAGTGTGAAATCATACAGAAACACAAGTATCAAATCAAAGGTTAAGGTCCCTCTTTGTCATTTTCCCCTCACATTCCCCCCTTTTTATTATTTGTAATAACCATCACATCAGACACAATTCGTCTTATTCACATAAGCTTTAGGCTTGAGTCGTCATCATTCTTCATCTTCCTTGTCATACATTGTTAAAGCAGTATACCGAACCATTTGCAGTCCCACGGAGCGTTCAACCAGGCGCATAATTAAAGCCCTAACACAAGGTATGACGACAAACCACAAACGCTAACAGAATAAACACTATCATCACAGGGGCTAAAAATCTTACAACCCAGCCTTTGAGTCCTGGGAACAAACTAGGAAGCCAATCCTCCCATCCGCCTTTTGCCGCTCTTGTAGATCGTGTGCCAGTCTTGTCACGTCCTCTAGACATTCAGGTCACTCCTCAATTCACTCCTCTGCTCAGAGGAGCTAATGCCGTTACAAAACAGATGAGTAACAATAGTCCTAGTTCCCACAGTTTCACACTTTTCTCTTCTTGCACAACCCTTCTTTCCAAATCAAACAGCTGTATCCTCTTCATAATGTCTTCAAGGGCCTCACCACCCAGATATCAGCTCTTTCTTGACTGTTGCGAGCTTGGAGTGCGGCACACCCGACCACTCCTCCCCCGACTCAGAGAGCTTTCAACCTGTGGTGGATTTTGATCCCTCTAATCCCAAAATGTCCGGTGTTGGTGCACGTTTGCAATGCGTGGCACCCACGTGGCTCTTTCTGCTACCTTGACAGCTGTTTGAGTGGTAAGAAGCACCAGATATGGCCCGTTCCACCTTCTTGACTTCCAGTGTTTTCTTCTAAAGTCTTTGATTAGCACATAGTCCCAAGGTTTGTAATTGTGCAATGGTCCTTGTGATGGTGTTGGGAACCTTGACTTGCCTAGATATCTGAGATAAAAACAGAAGACATGCTTGCAGAATACTTGAGCATTTAATCATGACAATATCCAGTGGAAATGCTATCTTTCCCTATCTGTCCATACTCCATATTGACTGGTTATTTCAAACAAGTTGACCATTCAAATGGTCTACCATTATCAAGCAATATTTAGTTTTTTCTTCACTGCGTTAATTCAATAAAATCCATTATTACATGATCAAAAGGTTTTTCAGGTGGTTGATGGGCTGCCAGTGGTTGAGGTCATCCTGTCCCTACATTATGCGTCATGCAAATCAGACATTTTTGACAGTATTCTTGGGCATATGCAGTAAAATCTTTTGTAAACCAATTTTTTATTTATTATCTCAAACATCCCTCCTTTTGACGCATGGTCCAACCCATGCGTTAATTTAGCAAAATGTGGAAAGAAGTGACGTGGTAGGCAGGGCTTTCCATCAGCACTCTGCCAACCCCCATTTGAAAGGATACAGCCATTACGGCGCCAGGCCTGTTCACCCTGAGAGGCAAACGTTTGCAAAGCAAGCAAGTCTTGTGGGAGAGAAGAGGTTAAAACAGGACAAGGTTCAGTCACATTGAGGGTCAGAGAAGCTGCGGCCTTGGCAGCAGCATCCGCCCTCGCATTACCCAAAGACAGAGGATCAGTGCCATTAGTGTGGGCCTGACATTTACACACAGCAATTGCTTTGGGGAGTAATATTGCTTCCAGTAACGCAGCCACTTTGTCATGATGCAGAATAGGCTTATCATCAGATTTTAAAATATTTCTATGTCTCCAAATAGCCCCAAAATCATGCACAACCCCAAATGCATATCGAGAATCTGTGTAAATAGTAACAGTTGTACCCTTAGCTAATTTACAAGCTTCGGTGAGTGCAACCAATTCCGCAGCCTGGGCAGAATAGTGATGTGGCAAAGGGCCAGATTGGAGTGTGGCATGGGCCGACACTACCGCATAACCTACTGCATTTTTGCCTGTGGCTGGGTCCCTGGAAGCAGAGCCATCAACAAACAGTTCCAGTTCAGCATTTGGCAGTGGCATATCAGCAAGGTCAACTCTGGGGGAACACACATGATTAAGTTCGGCCACACAGTCATGTGGCTCACCATCATCAGCTGTGGGAAGAAGAGTAGCAGGGTTAAGAACTGTGCACCTCTGTATTGTGATATTAGGCATGTCTAACAACACTGTGTGATAACGGAGATATCGTGCTGCAGAGAGGTGCGTTGTTCAAGGAGTATGAGAGATACAGCATGAGGAACCAACAGTGTGAGAGGTGAATAAGCAACAATGTCTCTAGAGGCTAGCACAGCCTTTTCAGCTGCTGCCAGCGCTCTGAGACACAAGGGCAGCCCTGCCGCCACAGGATCAAGTTTAGCAGAAAAAGAAGCAACAGGGCGCTGTCTCCCTCCACGGTCCTGTAAAAGAACAGAGGTCATGTGTCCCCCCTTTTCATCAATAGTAAAAGGCTCGTCAGGATTGGGAGGGTCCAAAGTTGGGGTGGTCTGAAGGGTTGGCACGGCCTACAGTCAGATTTGGGGGTGATCACCTCTGGTTTATCGTCTTTAATTAACCCAACGTCATACCGGTATTTGAGTTTTGCCCACAGAGTCATAGGGACCTCCTGTAGTGCTGGAATGGCTGCAGCCTCAGTCTCAGTCAACATGCGATAGTCAGTGTCAGTAGAAAGTGAAAACAGACTCACAGTTCGCTGCGCATGTGTTACCACACCAAAACATGGTTTTACATGGTCAGACTCTTGCTAAATCACAAACTCTCTGAGATTTGTATCCAATCACTCACATGCCTACACATCATCCGCCAAGCGCCCCAAGTCCTCCCACCCATCTAATTCCCTTGTTGCAAGCAAGACATGTGGAAGAGCATGGGAAACATCAAAGTAAGATAACTGATTTTCTGACAAAGTGAGCAGAGCAAAACAGACATGAGTTGACCATATCAGAGCTGTTATGATCAATTCCTCTGGCTGGGTGACTTTGTCCCATCTCACTTCAAACTGAGTCTGGCTCCAAGGCCAAATGAGCGGTACAATGTAATTCATCTTCTGGCACAAAAACAACCTGTCCATTGAGCATTCTATTTTTAGCCTCCGCAAGGAGGGACATACTATCAGGACTATGCTGTGGCAATAGCCATTGATAAACATATAGATTTGACTGCATGCTCAATTTGACTGCTGTTGTTGTTGTGCCGTCATCTGTTGTAGCACTAACTATCACCCCTGTAAGGGTGGAAGACAATGTAATGTTCAGCTTACACATCAAATCTCGCCCCAGTAGATTAATCGGGCAGCAGGAGGAAAGTAAAAAAGCATGTTGAAATTGTCTGTCATCGTAAACACAACATAAATCTTTTGTAAACCACTCTGTCACAGGGGCCCCTGATGCGCCTATCGAAATCACATGATTAGAGCTCACATTGGGTGGAGTTGAAAATTCATTTTTTCTCAATACTGAATGTGTTGTACCTGAATCCACCAAAAATGAAATCAGTACCCCATTCACCACTAGATTAAGCAATGGCATTTTCTTAAAGGCATCGTAGTTATATTTAACATATGTGCCTATCTCTCCATGAGTGATATTTGTGTGTTGCGGTGATGCTAAGTGGTCATGGTGCAGTAATTTTTCTGTGTCAGCATGTATGCATTGTGACAATGTTGCTTGTTGATGTCCCTGCGGTGTAAGCTGTTCGCGTGCATTCTGTGTTCTTACCTAGTCCCATGTCAGTGGTTCCGGCTGGACTCCTCTCCCCCGACTGCTCCCCACCCGCTCTCTCAGCATTTGGTCCTTGATATTAGATGTTTGGTTGTCCGGGCAATTAAGGATCGCAGCCCTGTAGGCAGTATTCATTTGTCCAGTAAACATGTCCTCGTTTGATGTCCTGACAAGAAAATCTTCCAGACAGATTCACCCACTCTCCTACTCCCCTCTTCAAGGCCTGCATTCTCCCAGTAGGCACGGCTGAAGTGCCTTTGAGCAAGGCACCTAACCCCTCACTGCTCCCCGAGCGCCGCTGTTCTTGCAAAGTTGGGCTACACTCCTGGCAAAAGGCCAAGTGCTCAGTTGAGAATGTACTACATGGGGCCTTGGGTGTGATCTCAGACGCCCCCCCTCTCCCCCTCTTACAAAAGGGTTGAGGGGACTCATCGATGAAGTAGGGTCATCCTCCTCAACGTCTGAGAACTAACCCCTTGAGTCATACAATCAGATGGTCATCTGTCATTGGACTGTTGATCTTTGGTTGTCAGTCGCACATGTGTGCGTTGTGGAATCAGGAGATAGTTGTCGTTGCTGTTGGCTGTATGATGATGGCTCAGCGCGCCCCTGAGTATTCTCCAGGGCCGCTGAGAATCCAGGGTTTGCTGGCAGGACTTGTGGTGGTTGTGGTGGTGGCGGAGGCGGGGGTGGAAGCAGTCGAGGTCAGGGTCCACCGTCACTCACTGGGGAACTGTTGGACACAAAGTAGAATTTCTCTGAGCAGATTTATCACTATCCCTGCTGTCCTTTTTTCTTCTTTTTTGTAGCTGAACATTTCCCTACAAAAAGACCATAGGCTTAGTATGTTTATCACACTTTCTGATTTGTAAAAAAAAAAAAGTGTGTCACAGCCACTTTAAATTATCAATGTAAATGTGTTTTGATTGTGTTATTTACCCCTATAGTTACCTGTTTCGTTGCTTGTATGGTGTTTACGTGTTGTACATGGTGTGTATGTGTGTGTGTGTGTTTATTTTTTTTAAGTGCTGCCTTTCTTGGCCAGGGCTCACTTGGAAACAAGGCTCAATGTGTATACCCTGGTGGAATAAAGGATACATATATAAAAAGTAATAATTAAATATATAATAATAAATAAAACCATCATAATGCATTGCAATGTCCTGCACCATTTGGACTGTCAACTTAGATTTTTTTTTCATACAACCTTTTTCTCTCATTAAGTTTGTCTTCCAGTTGCTCTATCTGTCTCATACGTTGACTCCCCTTTGAGGGAAAGCCAAATTCCTGTACCCATACGCTACGGCCCGTTGACCATACCTTTCTTTCATTTGTATTATGAGCGGACTGTGCCATTGCACTGGATCAGAGTTCGATTTTTGATTTTCACTTAATGTCCCACCCATGGCTATAACTCGAGCTATCCATTTTCCCTATATGTGTGGTCGTCACTTGGACACCACTGTGGTAAAGCTGAGGCCGTCGCCACAACCCTGGAATGCCAACGGAGATAATAGGGACTACGCGGGAAAACAATACCTAAATGTCCCCTTCTTATATCTCCCAGTGAACCGAAGTCCAGTTCCCTCAACGTAGGGCTTTTACACCAGCGAAAAACCCATTTACCTCAGATCTGGCGCTTCAGTCAAATGACGAAACTTAACGAAACAAAACCAGTTATACCTCAGATCTGGCGCTCCAACTCTACAGTTTAGCTAAACATTGAGGTGCTTCCAACCGAAGCAGCAATCCAGTACCTAATGACCCACCCAAATTATAGCCATAGTGGTACAACCCCCAAAATTAGTAGACTATCTCAATTTGAAACACAATTTAAATTGTCGCTCAAAAGACAAGTTATATAATTTCAAACATTATATCAGACTCTTTCTCACCGTTTAAACAGGTTGAGGTGACCTTGTAGATCCTTGCCCTCTTCCTTCTTACTTGGGATTCCTGTGGAGACAGTCCGGTCCTCAGGCTAGGTCCCCACTCTGGTCTCAACTTGGAGACAATGGGGCTGGGGAATTTGTCCCAGGATGATCAGTCACCTTTGCCTTGAATTCCGGACGTTGTCAGCCAAGGAATCCCATCCTCGTCGCCATGTATGTGGAAGAATGTTTAGCTTAAAGGTCAGTAAAAACTGAGTCTGAAATAAGGTTTGTCTTTCTCGTTAGTAGTTTATTAAATCTCTGCGCAGAGAGGTCTCATAAACATCAGGCTATCAGGATACAAAGACAAAGTCTGTGCACCCAAGAGACAATCAGTTGTTTTCTCACACACACATTTTACCTCACACAGTATCATAACTAATTGTATCATTGTATCATTACACCCTCTCTGCACATACACATGTTGACTTAGTCAATACAATGGGTTATTTAAGAATCAAGGACATTAAGAACATTTCTAACGTCATACAACACATGATTTGCCATCGGACCATTATGTATTGAAACAGAAGTATCAAATAATAAGAACTAATAAGAACTTTAAGAACTAGATTCGTGTCAAAGAGAAAGAGTGAATTCACACTGCATTAGAAGTATCAATTATACGGAACATCACGAGCTAGGCTAAACACAGAAGAGTCCATTCAAAAGTGTGAAATCATACAGAAACACAAGTATCAAATCAAAGGTTAAGGTCCCTCTTTGTCATTTTCCCCTCACACCATCAAATTACCAAACATTTGTAATGAACTCAATGAATGCTGTTGTTGGTGGAATTAAATTTTTTGAAATACACAAACATTTGAAGCCCGATTTGGTGTTGAGAATGAGGAGAAGGTTAGCCTGACAAGCCAGACCCACATTAAAATGTAGGGTCTGGATACTCACCGTTCGCAGTGTTCAGTCCGAGGGGCGGGATAATCGGTTGTCTTTCAAATTCCCTCTGCACACAATAGGATAGCGCTACAACTCACAAGTCCCATGCGTTTTCCCACCAGCGGAGCTAGTTGGCTAGTTCAAACTTTTGCCAACTTAAAAAAATCTTAACTCGTGTCACCGTGTTCGCCAACAGCAACATCCATCTTCTTTGTTTTCAAGTAGCAGGGAATTCACGCCGAACTGTTTCAACTCTGCCGTCAATCATTATGTTAAGCCCGCCTAACGACTCTATACACGATGTGATTGGCCTGATCGAAGTGTAATTTTTCCAGCCCGCAAGATTAGCTAAACTAGCCCGGACAGCAAATTAAATTTGCTGCTGCTATGGTGCCTCTAGATTTCTAGGAGAAGGCGGCTCTCAACTGAAAATTGTGTTGCTTTTGTTGCCATCTTGGATGGTATACTTGTACTCTTGCCATTGAGATGAATAGGAAATAGTGACTTGTTAGCCTATTTGTGTCTCAAAATCGAACAAATAACAAGCCACTAACTTGTATCGATCTCTATGGGAGTGACGTCAACTACTCATTCTCAATTATGCCCGCTCACCATGGCAAGGTACCAGGCTATGAGCGTGAACACAGATGACGCAGGACAAAACAATACAAACACAGAGGGGAAGATGGGTGGAGTCCTCTCTCCAGGGTAGCAAAGGGGGTGGAGTCTTTTTTCTCCAGGGAAGGAAAAGGGGTGGAGTCTTGTTCTCCAGGGAAGGAACAGGGGAGGAGTCTTTTTTTCTCCAGGGATGGAGCAGGGTTGGAGAGGGTGGTGAGCGGGAATACAAAAGACGCAGGACAAAACAATACAAACACAGGAGAAAATGGGTGGAGTCCTCTCTCCAGGGTAGAAAAGGGGGTGGAGTATTTTTTTCCAGGGAAGGAAAAGGGGTGGAGTCTTTTTCTCCAGGGAAGGGAAAAGGGGTGGAGTCTTTTTCTCCAGGGAAGGAACAGGGGAGGAGTCTTTTTTCTCCAGGGATGGAGCAGGACAAAACATGGGTGGAGTCCTCTCTCCAGGGTAGCAAAGGGGGTGGTCTTTTCCTCCAAGGACCTTTTATGTGGAGATCCGAATTAGGTCCAACAGAGCATCACTGAAAGGCCCATTGTTCTCATTGACCACACTGTTGAACATGGCATTGAGGTCCCCATGCAAGGCCATGAAACGGCCTTGTGCCAAGGCTCGCTCCTCCACACTGACGAATGGATCTCTCCCAAAAGGCGAATGCCTAGTGAGAGAGGAGCCCCTCTCTGCGTCATAAAGGTCCGCTGCAACAGCGGCACAAGGCACCATGCTTGGTGTCACCTTCACAGGACATCCGCCAGAGGCCAGAGAATCTGGAATCCCCCTACCTGACATATGACAGAACATATTTTAGAGAGTTAGTATGTGAGACATTACCTTAAAAAATAATAGTAACACTAGGCTTCAAATAATTTGCTCTAGGGCTGGTATATGCCCTTAATGTATACTTTGTTACTCCCCTTAGGGAAATTCTTTGTCTGCATTTAACCCTTCCGGTAGTGCTACTATTAATAGTACTACTACTGGTGCAGCCACACAGTATCCCAGGTGCTTTGCTCAAGGGCACCTCATCGGTGTCTTGGGTGGGATTTGGGCGCAACTTTGCATAGGGATTGACACTGAGGGACATGTCCGGACCAACTTTGGGATGGAAAGGATTGTCCCTACCAATATTTTGATGTATTATTTAATATAACGGAAATATATTTTACATAATGCATTTAATATTATATAATTTTGCAAAAGAATTCGTAATAGGCTATTAGGCATATATTTTTGCCAATGTGCGTGCCCGTCTCAGCGCATAACTTAGTTCAGATAATGTGAGTAGAGGCTTGGCCATTTGTTTAATCAGCCTGTAGTGCAGGTGGCCAAACTCAGACACTTTTGAAGGTTTTTTGATGAAATAACCAAACCAGGATATTTTCAGTAGCTCAACGTAACTAAAACAACAATTGATTTCCCCAAATTCAACACAAAATACCACTAAAATCCCGCAAGAAGTGAATACTGTGTGGTCAAAAGTATTGGCACCCTTCATAACAAGTGTCTTTTGTCTTTTGCAGTGATAAAAGCATACTTTTCATTATTATAAGGTTGTAGGTAGTCAGACGTCAGCATACATTTCTATTGGTTTCTATGGATGGTATAAGGTTTTCTTCAAGGATTCCAAATATTTGAATGAATCTATATCTACCCCTTGCAGCTAATTAGCAGCGTCATAGGAAGCAAAATAGACCTAGAGCACCATGCTTCACTTTAAACATGGTGCACTTTCCAGGGTATTCTTCATCCTCCAGACATACACTGGTCAGGAGACCCAAAGTTTTGTTCCGTTACTCCATAGAATTAACTGCCAAGCATATTGACACTAATTTCATATGATTTTGGTTCAGTATTCTGTCTTTTCATCAGTGGTGGAATGTAACGAAGTACAAATACTTTGTTAGCCTACTGTAAATTTTCCAGGTATTTGTACTTAAGTAGAATCTATAGTGCATACTTTTGACTTTTACTTCGTTACATTATGCAGCAATTTTCTGTACTTTTACTCCGCTAAATTTCTACAACACCATCGTTCCTTTTTACGTTACATTTTCTGATCAGTTTTTTTTCCTCTTTGATAAACACGTTTGTTTTACCAGGGGGCTGGGTTGCTACCAAAGATAGAGCGGTACGTGCCCCGCTTCTAAATCTTTGAAACATAGGCTTCTAGACCAGGCAAAGCGTGAACTTGTAGCCATCTGCATTCGGTAGGCTATATTCATCAGACCCATGGCTACATTGGACATGCAACTGTGTTCTGTGCCCTGAGCATATGCTTGCCTTTCTCTGTCTATTATTTGCAGCGTTAGGGCCTCCTCTCTTATGAGATTGCTAGTCCGCGGAGCAACGAAGTTACAGGCTATGCCCATGCTTCTGTTACACTGATCATCTGATCATTTGCGGCACAAATGAATGGTACACTATTATAGAACCGCTGTCCGAAAAAAAACTTACAAGGATACAAGGATACAAGGAAGTTTATTGTCACATGCATATAGTTACTGGAAGTAAGAAATGCAGTGAAATTATGTCTGGTGTCAGCCTATTTGTGCTTTTATGGGGGGGTAAAAAGTGCAGTAGAAGAGGGGTTTGGTGTGTGTGTTGGTGGGATGACAGGGGAGAAGGGATAGTGTGCTGTGTATGTGGGGAGAGGGCAGTGTGCAATATGTGTGTTGGAGAAGCTTCCTCATGAGACAATGTGCTGTGTATTGGGGGGGGGGCAGTGTGCTGTAAGTATGTTGGGGATGTGTGTTGGAGAAGCTTCCTGATGAAATAATGTGCTGTGTAGGTAGGGGAGAGGGGGGGGCAGTGTACTGCAAGTATGGTGAAGGGACTTACTATTGCAAGCAGAGTACTGTATGTATGATGTATGTGAGTGATGACAGTGAAGATGTGTGTGTGGGCGGGAGGGGAGTGGAGCAGTGACTGTGTGTGTGTGTGTGTTGTGTGTGGGTAGGTGGGGGCAGTTTGCTGTAAGTATGTAGAGGATGTGTGTTGAAGATCCTGAAGACAATGTGCTGTGTATGTAGGGGGGGGGGGGGCAGTGTGCAGCAAGTATGTAGAGGAGGCTTACCGTAGCAAGCAGTGTGCTGTATGTAGGGGTGGGCGATATGGACAAAAAATAATATCTCGATATTTTTTATGATTTTGACGATAACGATAATTAGTCGATATCCTTTAAAAAAATGTTTTTGTTAAAGTTTGAGTTACTTTACAGCTCATTATTTATGAATAGCATCATTACAATAATAACCAATAACCTAACCTGTGACTTTTTAACCAAATCAACCAATGCATTGTCACTCTGACACATTTCCAATTCTGCCCCCACTTGTGTGTGTGGCAATGACATGTAGCCAGCTACATTAGAGAAGATGAATAGGCCTAACAGTTTCCCAAGAGAAAGTCTGAAGCTGAAGTTCCTTTCAAACCTTTACATAGGATTCACTGTAAAACTAAGAGCAGACCAACAGAGTAGCCTACATCTCAGTTATTTCCTTCTATGTTTTGTTTTAGAGCAATCACGTAGGCTAGCTTTCCAAGTCACAGAATAGAAACTAATGCGTTAGCTTATGGCTAATGTATATGAAAAATCCAATAGAGATGCTAACGGTTAGCATAATCGGTAATCGTAGCTATTTAGAGCGAACTTCAATCCATTTACAAAAGAGTTACATGAGAATAGTTATTTGTTTACAACTGACTATTAAAATACTCAAAGGCTAATATTTTCTCTCCATATAATACCGTGTAGGAAAAAATGTGACTGTCTCATCAATGCTACTTGAACAGAAGTAGCCGCATAAAATCCCAAGTAGGCTACTCTCGCTGCACAAAATAAACATTAGGCTGTGTGGGACAACGTTGTGACCCACTAGTGATCACGTGACACTTGCTCTGCTGCACTTCTCCCGCATAGCCTACCTCCTGGGAATGTATGAGTCTTCAGTGCGTGATTTCGAGTGTTTTTTCCTCATAAGTAATTTAAATACTCGATAATTAAGTGTGCTTGCTGCAAAGCAGCACACTTATTGTTCTTCTTAAGTTTTATTATTAGGGGTCCGAGCAGCGTAGCTGCAGGAACCCTATTGTTTCTGTACCGTTCATTTTTTGGCCAAAATTCTGTAAAAGTCATACTGCAGCCTAAACCGTAACTCCAAAACTCTTGAAATTTTCAGGTATGGTTACCAGTACCCCCCTCTACCCATAACCCAAAATTTGGGGTACTGCACCCAAAGGTGGCGCTATTGAAAAAAAAAGTTAATTATGCTTATTTCTCCTTACCAGATTCACCTAGACTCAAAATTATTTCAGAATATTAATCTCTAAACTCAGATGCATCTTTTTGGCCCTGGTCTTATGGTCTACAAATGTTTACTTTTTCCACAATTTCATGGAAAAGCCAAACATTATAAAAAGTTTCACACTCTTCAAAAATAATCGAATCTTCACCAAAATTCTCACAGACAATGTTTAGACCAAGCCTCACAAAAGTTATCGCTCAGAATTTTGATATTTTGTTCCATTTCAGAGATATAGGCCAATAAAGTTAGACCACTTAGGCCTTTTTTCCTAGATCACCTATATTCCTATAAACCGTAAGTCCTAGAAACTTGACATTTTCAAGTATTGTTACCAGTACCCCCCACTACCCATAACCCAAATTTGGGGTACTGCACCCAAAGGTGGCGCTCTTGTCAAAAACGCTTATTTCTCCTTACCAGATTCACCTAGACTCAAAATTATTTCATCATATTAATCTCTACATTCAGATGCATCTTTTTCACCCTGGTCTTATGCTCTAAAAATGTTTACTTTTGCCACAATTTCAGAGAAAAGCCAAACATCATAAAAAGTTTCACAGGCTTCAAAAATTATCAAATCTTCAACAAAATTCTCACAGACAATGTTTAGACAAAGCCTCACAAAAGTTATCAAAAGAATTTGGATACGTTGTTCCATTTCAGAGATATAGGCCAATAAAGTTCGACCACTCAGCCCATTTCTCCTATATCACCTATATTCCTATATGAGTAATTTTTTTTTCTTGGATAACAACCATACAAACATCATTAGGTGGATACCATTAACAGTGCACATTTTCAGATATGTACTCTTTTTTATAAAGCCCTTAATTCTATTGTCAAATGTATGCTAGGAATTTTCTTGATGTTGTGTGTTTGCCAACACACATTTTCACCATTTGAATGTGACTGCTCAATGTGTATGATTGTCAGTGGCTGAGTGGAATAATGCCTAGTGCTGGTGTTTGTTAGGTTGAGAGTTCGAATCCTGCTAGAGCTTTAGGCTCAAGATGCACATGCTATTGGTTATTGAAGATTCACACTATTGAACAGCACCTGAATGACATCAGACAATTAACATTCACACTCATTAGTTGCCAAGAATCAGAATGCCGACACACTCTATGACATATAGGGGAACTTCTTTGTTTACTATTTTTCCTTCATCATTAAGTCTATCATATTTATATTTCATCCATTACTGTTCTTCTCTATAAATGTCGAATTGCCCCAGAATATCCAAAAGTTTTCAGGTGTACTCTTTCAGGAAAGCCCTTCATTTTATTGTCAAATGTATACTTGGAGTTTTTCTTGTGTGTTTACCAACACACATTTTCACCATTTGAATGTGACTGCTGAATGTGTATGATTGTCAGTGGCAGAGTGGGATAATGCCTAGTGCTGGTGTTTGTTAGGTTGAGAGTTCGAATCCTGCTAGAGCTTTAGGCTCAAGATGCACATGCTATTGGTTATTGAAGATTCACACTATTGAACAGCACCTGAATGACATCAGACAATTAACATTCACACTCATTAGTTGCCAAGAATCAGAATGCCGACACACTCTATGACATATAGGGGAACTTCTTTGTTTACTATTTTTCCTTCATCATTAAGTCTATCATATTTATATTTCATCCATTACTGTTCTTCTCTATAAATGTCTAATTGCCCCAGAATATCCAAAAGTTTTCAGTTTTCAGTTTACCAACACACATTTTCACCATGTGAATGTGACTACCCAGTATGTAGGATTGTCAGTGGCTCAGTGGGATAATGCCTAGTGCTGGTGTTTGTTAGGTTGAGGGTTCGAATCCCCGGTAGTGCTTTAGGCTCTAGCTCGAATACTATTGGTTATTGAAGATTCACACCATTGAACAGCACCTGAATGACATCAGGCAATCAACATTCACACTCATCAGTTGCCAAGAATCAGAATGCCGAGACACTCTATGACATTCAGGGGAACTTCTTTGTTTACTATTTTTCCTTCATCATTAAGTCTATCATATTTATATTTAATCTATTAGTGTTCATCTCTACAAATGTCTAATCGCCCCTCCATGCTTGGAGTTTTTCTTGTGTGTTTACCAATACACATTTTCACCATGTGAATGTGACTGGCCAACATGTAGGATTGACAGTGGCTCAGTGGGATAATGCCTTGTACTGGTGATCCTTAGGTTGAGAGTTCAAATCCCACTTGAAGCATTAGTGAGTTGTGGATGTTAGCATACTACAATAGAATGCTGTTGGGTTGTGGAGGATAACACACTATAACATTACAGCTACTTGTCAATATGGACTTGTAGTGCAAGGCAAGTATTACTGTATAATTATAAGCTGTAGCCTATAATTATTTGTTATTCTTATAATATTTGTCATTTCTTATACATATTTAGTCGGCTCTTCCACTTGACAGAACAACTCCATATCGGTTAAGGATGTCACACATGAAACAATGCTGCAGAAACATGAAAATACGACTTTGAGTTTAGTAGGCTATAATTTTCAGTTCCTGTTTATCTATTGCACAATGGGTAATAATTTAAAGGAATCATGTTGCAGTCTTGTAAATAGTGACCCTGCAAGATCCCTAGTCATTGCAAAATCATAGTCTGTGACTTAAAACTCTACTACTTGTCTTTAGATGTGAGAGGGTCTGAGACTGTAGTCTTTCAAAAATCTTTTCCAAATCTTTGCAAATCTTTCCAAAGTTTACCCGCTGGGAAACCCTGTAGCTCCGGAGCAGGGGCTCAGACCAGGATAAATTGTTTGCTCGCCCTCAGTTCGCTCTTTTGTTCATCTCAACCCAGCACTCCAGTGTGTCCTGCTCTGTGTGCGTCTTTGAGTTAACGTAAGTCATCACTTTAATCACCCTCACTATGACTTTTGTGATGTTTATCAGTTTGTAGAGTAGCTCTGCCATCATGTGTAAAGTTAAGGTCTTTGTTTGTTGGTTTGGTGTGTTGGAGTCCCATGTGAGAGATGATTAGGTGATGTTGGTTGACTTGGGATGTCAAGTATTGTTTAGTTGTACCTTATATAGCCATATGATTTCAGTTTATTGTTCAAATGTCAATTGGTTTGTTTGTGAGTTGGGATCTGTACTGATTTACCCCATTTCACTGATTACTCCATTTTCTGTTTGTTTCCTCTTTGATGCAGCACACATACAAGTAAAGAACAAAAGAACAGATGAATTGAAACTCAAATAAAGTTAACTTGTGTTGCACCGAAACCTGCCATCTCCGTGTCATCACTCCATACCATTGAGCCTTCTGAGTCACACCATTGAACAGCACCTGAATGACATCAGGCAATTAACATTCACACTCATTACACACTGCTGGTGTTTGTTAGGTTGAGAGTTCGAATCCTGCTAGAGCTTGAAGCTCAAGATGCACATGCTATTGGTTATTGAAGATTGACACCATTGAACAGCACCTGAATGACATCAGGCAATTAACATTCACACTCATTAGTTGCCAAGAATCAGACACACTCTATGACATATAGGGGAACTTCTTTGTTTACTATTTTTCCTTCATCATTAAGTCTATCATATTTATATTTCATCCATTACTGTTCTTCTCTATAAATGTCTAATTGCCCCAGAATATCCAAAAGTTTTCAGGTGTACTCTTTCAGGAAAGCCCTTCATTTTATTGTCAAATGTATACTTGGAGTTTTTCTTGTGTGTTTACCAACACACATTTTCACCATTTGAATGTGACTGCTGAATGTGTATGATTGCCAGTGGCAGAGTGGGATAATGTCTAGTGCTGGTGTTTGTTAGGTTGAGAGTTCGAATCCTGCTAGAGCTTTAGGCTCAAGATGCACATGCTATTGGTTATTGAAGAGTCACACCATTGAACAGCACCTGAATGACATCAGGCAATCAACATTCACACTCATTAGTTGCCAAGAATCAGAATGCCGACACACTCGAAGACATATAGGGGAACTTCTTTGTTTACTATTTTTCCTTCATCATTAAGTCTATCATATTTATATTTCATCCATTACTGTTCTTCTCTACAAATGTCTAATTGTCACAGAATTTCCAAACGTTTTCAGGTGTTCTCTTTCAGGAAAGCCCTTCATTTTATTGTCAAATGTATACTTGGAGTTTTTCTTGTGTGTTTACCAACACACATTTTCACCATTTGAATGTGACTGCTGAATGTGTATGATTGTCAGTGGCAGAGTGGGATAATGTCTAGTGCTGGTGTTTGTTAGGTTGAGAGTTCGAATCCTGCTAGAGCTTTAGGCTCAAGATGCACATGCTATTGGTTATTGAAGAGTCACACCATTGAACAGCACCTGAATGACATCAGGCAATCAACATTCACACTCATTAGTTGCCAAGAATCAGAATGCCGACACATTCGAAGACATATAGGGGAACTTCTTTGTTTACTATTTTTCCTTCATCATTAAGTCTATCATATTTATATTTCATCCATTACTGTTCTTCTCTACAAATGTCTAATTGTCACAGAATTTCCAAACGTTTTCAGGTGTTCTCTTTCAGGAAAGCCCTTCATTTTATTGTCAAATGTATACTTGGAGTTTTTCTTGTGTGTTTACCAATACACATTTTCACCATGTGAATGTGACTGGCAAAGATGTAGGATTGACAGTGGCTTAGTGGGATAATGCCGTGTACTGGTCATCCTTATGTTGAGTGTTCAAATCCCACCTGAAGCATTAGTGTTAAAATACTGTTGGGTTGTGGAGGTTAGCATACTAGAATAGAATGCTGTTGGGTTGTGGAGGTTAGCACACTATAACATTACAGCATTACAGCTACTTGTCAATATGGACTTGTAGTGCAAGGCAAGTATAACTGTATAATTATACGCTGTTTATCTTATTGACTCCGACACAGAACCCACCACCACAAATACAATTCAATTCTGTGGGAAACACTGCCTTCCATTATCAAACCCTTCATCTTATCCACAACAAATAAATAGTCCTGTAGAATCAAGTATTGTTAGAATACTGTTGGGTTGTGGAGGTTAGCACACTATAATTTTACAGCACAGGGTAATCCTAATTTTATGCATCAAATTTATTCCAATCCAACTCAAAAGTTTTGAACGACACAAAGTGAAGGTTTTATCCAGATCAAAACCAAGAATAGATTGTGATCTAATCCAATTTCAGGATCCTTGTTTCCCTTTGAACAACCCATTTTCAAGATTTGATCCAATCCGATAGCTGAAATCCGGTAACTGAAATCCGATAACCGAAATCCGATCACGTTTCTTTTGAACAATTGTGCCCAAACAATCAAAGCATATGTAAAACTAAAAAGCTATGCCATCATGTTCGTTTTGCTCGGACCCCGTAAATCACCGCTTGCGGTTATATTTATTATTATTATTTTTCCCGTCTCCCTAATTTTTTGTCAGCTCTAGCGCCTAGGCCCTTTGAGACAGAGACACCGTTCCAACTTTAAAACGTCCGGTCAGTACCGGTGTAAGTTGGTCGCGAAGATGACGTCAGGTGGGCGTGTCGTTCGTCTGCCATATTGGATTGAACAGAAAGCGAAACAAAATTTTCACAGGTCACAAATTTGGTCCGAACGCCACGAAACTTGACGTACATTATCCTTGGACCAAGCCTCACAAATGTTAGCGGAAGGATTTTTGATTTTCGAAAGCGTTTGCCCGTCACAGCCAAACGAAATTGGCGGCGAAGCTCCGAAACAGGAAGTCGTCCATATCTCAGGAACACTGTCACATATCGATACCAAATTTTGTATATGAACTGGGGACTCCAGTGTGAGGGTGCATAAGCAAAAAAAAAAAAGAAATATTCCAAAAGTTTCCATCAATTGGCAAACCACCCACAGGTATTTGGTAACTCTCACCATTCACCTTTGCACCATTCACCTTCTATCACAATGCCTTCCATGTATGCACAATGTCTCTGGGCAGCCACAATGTCTCCAGGCAACCTTGCCCAATCATGAAATCCTTGCTCTGCCATGGGATAGTATGGACTTACGAACTGAAATAGCAAGGAGAACAGTAGCTATATATAGCTTACATAATAGAGTTGTTTTCACATTGACGGTATTCAAATTACATTTTTCATTATTGTTACATATCATGATGGGAGAGTATTATTAAAAATGTTACAAGTATGCAAATGCATATGTTTACGGGCATTTAGGTTTTACTGTGTTGTTTTGTTGTAAAGACATGCAAGGCATTCTGGGCCATGTAATAGACAAAGCAGTGGTCGGCAGCGTTAACTTGATTTCCTGTATTAATATGAATAGGTGTTTCTGTAAACCTAGGGACAATAAACAGCTATCTCTGTTACAAAAACGAGCTGGTAATCGCCATTGAAGAGGGAACTATGATAAAAAGATTGTTTTCCTAAAAGCATGGAGTTGACGAAAGAATAAACAAGCGTCACGTTAATGTTAAATAGCCTACCTATCTGAACGCTAGGTGGCAGCGTTGTATTACATTTCACTAGTGTAGCCTACTTGAAATACGGTGTGAGATTCACAAGTAAGGAAGGTGCAAATATTATGTCATTTATCATGGGAAATTATTGGAAATGTTATTTCTTGTTTATCCTAATTGCAAACCACACACATCCATTCGGAATCACACGTTTCACACATTTAATACTGAAAGACTATCATTTCGTTTATTTGATGTCGCCTAGCAACAGCCTTCAGAGCAAAGATTCTAGAACAGGGCTTCAGAGAGACACGTTTTGAGTTTGTGGCCAAGAACCTAAAATATCGGTTTCCATGTGCTGGATGGTGTGCGTCCTTTATGAAAGTAAGTGTTTTATACAGTTAACGTTACAGACATAATGAGTCATGTTGTAGTGGTCAACATAAATGTGCCCCTTCTGTTATTAGAATGCTAAGCGGAGAAGCATGCTAAGCAGAGATTTAGTATCATTAATTTCTTGTGTGGCTAGCTATAGGGAGGAGATGTATGTTGCTAATTGGGATTTATGTTGTTTAGGTAATGCCATGGTCATTTGATATGAGATGCTTGCACTCGTAACTTCGTCACGTGTAACTTTAGGACTGCTAATAGTTAGAACAGTAATTCACGAAGCACTTTAGCCCTAAAAGTAGCACCTACGTCTGTGACAGCTTAAAAGAAGTGGCAAGGACTCCTAATGCGATGTTTTGAAATGCGTCTACTATTGTCTACAGGAGCTTCCAATCGCGAGGGAACTTGCATTGTAGGCATAACTAAGGGATGCAATAACACCACCAACAACCAAAACTAGCCTACTCATTGTCAACATGTACATGAAATGTAACGTTTCATGTGAATCAAATTAAAATGTTTTCTTTGCAAACGTAGGCATAGGCGTATGGTGACAGATTAATTTAATAATGCTGCTGTGTGAATCACGGTAATCACGGTGAATGAAGTGGCCACTTCTTAATGGGACCCACTGTATGGAAGTGGGCTAAGTAAAATAGAGATGTTTTCAATAAGATAAGGTTAATCAGAATTCTACGATATGCCCGCTTGACAACGGCTTGACAACAGCAGAGATAGAACTGGCCTTTGGCCATAGCAACCATCCATTTAGAACAACTGGCCTTCATAGCAGTCAAAGATCTGAGCTGTGTTGCAATGTGAGGCAAAGTATAGAAAGGTGATGAAACATACAGAGACAGGTCAAGAAATATAGTGCAGTGTAGACAGTAGTATACAGTTGATTTACAGAACGTGGTTTAGAGTAATATGAATTAAATATAAATATGTACAGTGTATTAGCAGTTATCTCATACAATAAGTAGAATAATGTAGGCTATGTAGATGTAGCAGTAACATTATAATAGTAGAAATAATAATATAGATATATGCAGTGTATTAACAGAATATAATAAAACAGAATAAATATGGATATTCAATATGACAAATATATAACAGATATGTACATAACATACAGCTATGTGCCGTGTGGAAACAGTGTCATTGTAGTGCAGAAACAACATTATAAGAGTAGTAAGAATAAGTTAATGTGCAGGATGAATAGTATAAAGATCAGTAGAATAATTGTATAAATATAATTACAGTAGGCCTATGTACATTTGTAAATAAATAGAAAACTATGGGTGAGAGGGATAAATTAATTTTATTTAATCGTAAAAGTAAATTGCATTCAATTAAATTGCCATTAAAAATCTTTCCAGTAGGCTTTAATGTCACACAAAAAGTACAACCAAAGCTGAGCTTGATCAACTAGAACGTCTAAAGAACCAGAACTTGAGTGTAGTTTTTTGCTGGGTCCCAGGCCATGTTGGTCTGAGGGGAAATGAGAAAGCGGACAGTGCTGCTAAGCAAGCCCTCAATGAAGAAGTCACAGAATGTCAAATCCCTGCCCCAGACCTTAAACCTATACTGAAGCAAGGAATGTGAATTTTGGCACATTTTCATGATCCACTGGGTCGTTATGGGCCACACAAAATACGGTGTTGCTAAAATTACTCCTATTGTGGCTATTAGACACATGCGTTCATGAGTATCCAGCTACATTCAATGAGTTAAGTAAAATACATTCACACACAAAAAAACCCCCATCACTAATGTTGTGGACATTCCTTTATTCTGAGATACATCAATAGGCTCTCAAAACAATCCCAAACAGACATAAGGTCTTTATAGAGCAAATCCATATAGATTATTTGTCAAATAAACCAGTAAAACAGAATTAGGGGATGGAATATATAACATTCACCCTCATAGCTCATATTTCTAAAATAAATCAGTGAAAAAGTATCCTGACAAACAAGCAGCATTTTAATGCCTTAGTCATATTTCATAATTTCAAATTTGTCTCTAGGTTACCTGATAGCCCAGTTTGAGAGGTGCAAGACGCGTGACATTATTTATTTTTGTAGCCAATCACTGCTGTTGTTTTATTTTATTGATTTGATTTTAGTCATAGAAGCTAAATTCGAAGGCAGGCCACAGGTAAAAGCCAACGAACCGCATTCACCCCGCAAGGCAATAGTTGAATAGAGCTTTTGAGGTATTGCCACTGCTCCAACACTGAAAGGCACTGTTAGAATGCTTGGATCAAGCCAGGTTCAGCATAGCGTATGTCACTGTCTGCTCACGTTGGTGACCGGACCAGGGCAAGCACACTTTCGCAGTTCCCGCCGGAAATGCAGTCTAGTGTAAATTTGCACATCGTTAAAACAACAATCACGATATTATCGCAGACGATATATATCCCCCACCCCTAGCTGTATGTATGTGAGGTGATGACAGTGATGATGTAAGTGTGTGTGTTTTGTGTGTGTGTGTTGGGAATGGTGGGGGGTGGAGGGGGTGCCGAAAGGCTAGGCAATCAAGGACATGGGTAGATAGATGGAGAAGAAATCAAAAATAATAAATAAAAAGTTCTATGGAGATGTGCAAAAGTTGGAGAAAGTCAGAATAGTAATGTAAGCGCTCATCCATGCCAGGGCAGCCGTGGCCTGGTTAGCTCTTCAGACTTGTAACCGGAGGGTTGCCGGTTCGAACCCCGACCGGTAGGCCACGGCTGAAGTGCCCTTGAGCAAGGCACCTAACCCCTCACTGCTCCCCGAGCGCCGCTGTTGTTGCAGGCAGCTCACTGCGCCGGGATTAGTGTGTGCTTCACCTCACTGTGTGTTACTGTGTGCTGAGTGTGTTTCACTAATTCACGGATTGGGATAAATGCAGAGACCAAATTTCCCTCACGGGATCAAAAGAGTACTGTACATCTGTGCAAGTGAAACTGAACCTTATCATAAAGGTTTCTCAACAACAACCTTTCTGTTCAATCTGGACCAGAATTGGCATTACGATCTACCAGACGTTTCCCTTGTCTACCCCGTTAAACTTCAGGCTCTCGTGTTTTACTGAATGATATTTAACTCAGCAGATCACCCTAGATCAGTGGTTCTTAAACTTTTTGTCTGGCGACCCCACAAAAAAGTATGACGAGGTCTGGCGACCCCACTTTCCCCAAACCCATTCTAAGTCCTTACTCAAATACCCCCCTCAAACGTTAACAACTAAATCAAGCAAAACCTAGAAAGCAAAGTCATTTGTTTTATTTACTCCATATGAACAAGATCCGAAAAAAACCAAACAATCACGATTAAACAAGTGTAGGCTGCCGCCATATCAGATCAGAGCGCTATGTGCGTATAGCGCGCGCACACACAAGCGCGCACACACACATACTGTAGCCTGCAGCATTAGGCCTACAACGTTACATTAATTATATTTATGGCGATAACAATAACAATATTTTTTTATTTCCCTTTTCTGGTTTACTATCTTTAACAATTTCAATGGGAAGGGTGGGCATGCTTCCGTGAACATAGCAAGTTAATTCTAGGAGGAATGCTGCATACGGGGACACGGAGATTTGCTGAGCCGACATCTGTATTTTGAGATGTCGTTTCATTTTGACAGGTTTTAAGCTCTCATTCGCCAGAACATCGCCGCAAAATCACACATTGTGGGTGGTCGAGGTTATCTTTAACTTGGCAAGTGAATCCATATTTCAGAAATTCTTTCTGATAAAGCCGACGCGCCTTTTTTATTCTCACCGGCCTGTAGACTTGTCCCATCTGAGGGTCACGGAGGAGTAGACGCACTGGTAGATGGCACTTCCGAGTTTTTGTTCATTTTTTTAAGCAGCCACCTGTCCATTTTGGCTAGTAGGCTACCTATGTCTTTTGTTTTGTTTTACTTAAAATAGCGGGAACAAGTTGAGTTTGCGTAGTGGAGCAGATAGTTACATTGTTTCTATCAGCGGACCAGTAGCCCATAGGCTGAACCAGATCTCGTTGAAAGACGAAAACATTTCTCTCTCTTCTCTTAACTGCGTGTAAATAAGAAAAAGGCCAATATCATTTTCCTTTGTTTCACCTAATAATAATTTCAGACTGAATACAGAAAATAATTGGCGACCCCACGGAAGTTTTTGGCGACCCCATTTGGGGTCGCGACCCCTAGTTTAAGAATCACTGCCCTAAATAACCAGAATTAGTCTCCAGAATTGTACGTCAGAATGTAAACTGGGCCACGGGTGGTAAGCACAATTACATCAGCTTAAAACTATCTAGCCTAGTATGACCTAAAACTAGCTTAATTTAAATGCCACAGCTCATAGGCTACTGATTTTTTTTATTAGAATAGGCCTATAATATTAATAAATCATGCAAGTACTTTTACTTTTAATACTTAAAGTACATTTAAAAGCAGGTACTTTTTACTTTTACTGAAGTTGGGTTGGCATTGTGGTACTTTTACTTTTACTAAAGTAAATATTTCTCTGCTTATTTGTACTTTTACTTAAGTACTGAGTTTCAGTACTTCCTCCACCACTGCTTTTCGTGCCTTTAGAACAGCAGTGTGTTGGGATGAGGAAGAATGAAGCATACACTGAAAAGTGCACCCTGTCTAATATAAACTGATATATGGCAATTACAAGATGACACTTGGGGGCTATTTAGCTTCCTCTGATACTGAAAATCAGCTGCATATAAATGTATTCAAATATTTGGAAATCCTTGGAGAAAACATACTGTCCATAGAAACCAATAGAAATGTCGTGAGTAAATTGGAGTCTGCCGTCCGTTAGATATGGACTGAAATTTCTCAGGAACTCTACTATAGCTGACGTCTGACTACACATAACCTTATTACTGGATTTTAACAACTTCAAAATCTGCCGTTCCTTGTCTAAACTGGCCTTGCGCGTATTCTCCCCTGACTTCAGTGTATGTTGCGTTACGCGCTTCTGAAGGCTGTAGGGGCCACCACTGGCGAAACAGCACTTTGCAGTTCAGCCTTACCCAGTTAAACACATCCAAAATTCCATAGGCTTATTAGTTGGCTAACATTCGAAATCACATTATTTTTCTTGAACTGAAACAAACACAAATGATTGAATGACGGTAGGCTATTATGAACGAGTCTGTTGACCGATCACTTCGGCAGACACACACGCCTACATGTACATGGGAAGATTTTAAAAGTTGTGAAATTGTACCTGGCACACTGTGCTGATTCCAGGCCTCCACAAATCGGGTCAGACCAACACTGGCAACTTGGCAAGCCAGCTGTGAGGTGCAAAACTTCACCACGTCATCCTCCATATTAATGGCTCCTTGGTCGGTTAGACTTTGAAGGCAAGCTTTAATGGGGAAGTTCACCCTAGTGTTTACGTATAATTAGCAGTAGAAATGTACATTAAATATCCTTATGTCCTCCAAAACCAGAACATAGATAGATAGATAGATAGATAGATAGATGCATGCGTGAATGCTGCTACTAATGTAAAGTACTACTTGTTATCAACTTCTTACACTTTCATCCAAAACATGATTAGGTTAGGATGTTATGTTTTCTCGCCAGGGTTTGTCTGTCTGTATGTCTGTCTGTCTGGCTGGCTGTCTACATCACTACATCACATAAATGGCGTTTGTAACAAACGGAAGTTCGGGAGGAGCATGACGGAATTTGCCACGCCTCCTTCAATCAGACAGGTTATTTATTCGCAGTCTGCCTCTATCTGCCGAAGTTGCAGCATCGGCGTCACTCCGCTTGCAACCCACCACCTCCCCTTACGCCTCCCGTCTTCCATAGTTCAAGAATAAAGGGGTGTATTGCGGAATCCTGCACGACTCCTGCCTGCGCAGTTGAGTCCTGCACGATCCCGCAAATCACTTCAGGACCCTGGCCAGAGACTTCGCCAAACATGCTTTTCTATTATGCTATTATATCTGTTTGCAAATTAAGGAATGTGAACTAGTGAACTCAAAAAGAGCTTTACAAACCTCGGACCATAGCCTCTCGATGCGATGGTTCTGAAAGTAGACAAAAAATCGGATACGACGTTTGTAATGTCACAATTATTGGCTTATTATTGGCTAAACTATAATTAGAGTTAGTTATTTAGTGTGTGTGTGTGTGTGAGTGAGTGTGTGTGTGTGTGTGACCTACTAATGTTGAGGGTGTCTGCAGAAAAGAGGGTCTTGCAGTGCAGTATCGCTGCCCTGCCAGTTTCTCCTGCACGTACTGGCACAGGTAAAACTCTCTCCCTCTGTCGGTCCTTACCTGATCCCACAACCCATGGCCAAGCACTGCTTTTCTATTAAGAATGGAAGAGGTCACATGATGAAATTTCAGTGAGGGTGAGGTAGACTATATTATTCAATTGCCCCCTGAAAATTGCCTGCTTACAAAACCTGCCTACAATAGAGAATAAGCCTTTACCCTATCTCTAAACCCCACCCCTAACAAACAACTACCGATGACTGTGTTCATGACCTTTTCTTTTCCTCTCTCCCAAGTCCTTATAGCCCACTGTCCGCAGGTTCATTCCAAACTGGAAAAGGGCTCCCCCACCTCACCGATCCCAATTTAACCCCTGCACACACATACCTGTACACCTCCTCATATATTACGAGGTTATTCTTAACGGGCATCGTGGAGTGGCCCACCAACTTCCCACTGTATCCATCAATTGCCATTGCATGGGTCACTCCAAACATCACCAACTTTTCGTTTTGGTCCATGTGCAGTTTTTCACCGAAATATTCCGCCCGATAAGGTACTGGGTTGAGATTCCGTGCTCCCTAGATATTAATACGAATTATCAAACATAAAAATATTCATTCATAAATATCTAAACAGAAACGATTCACTCATATGACATGGCGCATTGACACAGGAAACATAAGGGACATCAATAAAACAAGCACGATACACGAACAGGGTGGTCACATACAATACACCGGGTAAAACACATGAGGTACAACCTAAAGAAAGACTGCATAAGCTTACACATACATGACATGGTAAACGCAATTACACTCACTAAAACCGACATTACACATTCACACACATTGCATTCTAGGAGGCAGTCCGGAAGACACCCGACGTTACAATATCAAGAACAATTATACATAATACAACTCGCATTTTTTAATGTAAAAAAAAAACAACTATCAAAACACTATACAATCTACAAAGTAGACTAATATAGGCCCTAGCCAGAGTTGCCTATTTGGTATCAAACGCAGCTTACCCGTTGGCGACCTTCATGGTAATGCGGGCGGACAGCTTGCATTGCTGCTCCCACTCGCATGTGGCACGCACGAATGCCCTTGGTCGCCAGGTAGCCCTTCATGGTTTTTCGACCATACATTGGGCCGACCTTCAAAGAGCATATTATAATCAATTGTAAGCTGGTATGTTTTGCTTGTTTGTTTTTTAGGGAAGAACAGATGTGTTCAACCGGTTTAAAGGGCCCGATTATCCCGTCGGCGTTGACGTTATGCGCTTGTTTAACTTTGTTCACAAGTCAGTGGCAAATAAAAGTATCCTAGGGGAATGTCGGATTAAGATTATGTTGTTACTGATTAAGCAAGCCCAGAACATGAGAAAAGGCATAGGCTGTTGGTTGTTTTACAACTACAGAATGCCCTCTGCTCCTACATTGGACTGTGAGCCCTCATAGCAATAGGCCAGTAAGAATTTTTAACCTGCCCCATCTGAATTCCTCTGATTTGGGCATTTAACCCTTAGCTGTTTTTAGGGCATTTTCACTACCTTTATTCATAAGGATTTGGTCATTGTAAGTGCCACACACACATATTATATATTGTTTCAGCAGAGTCTAGGCTATTCAGATCTGCCATAATTTCATGTATTAGTAATATCATTGATTTTATTTTGAAGAATTATTTTTAAAGAATTAAAATACAAAAAGCATTATAAAAATTCTTATATTTTGACATGTATCTCACCACAGCAAGCTCATACCTCTACGCATTTCTCTCTGCATTTCGTGTGTGTGTGTAGGGCAGACTGTCCTGAATCAGGCAATATAATTGCCATGTTGGAGGGATACTCTAGGGCTGAGCAATTTACAGAAATATGTGGTGTGTGATTTACGGAAATAAATGCCATTTTTTTATTTAGTGATGAAAAATGACCTTTCTGCACTACATATCTGTGACACGAACTGATCTGACCTGATTTGACCCGAGTTTGCGTGTTAGCCTGCGTGTGGCTATGGTGTAGGCACTCATAATGATTCTCAACTTATTACTGCATTGTCATAAACAAAGTAAAGGCAAAAAGGTGTTTCTTTGTTGAACAAATTGGGATGCAATGTGAGCCTTGAATTGGATGCCATGCAGGAATTTGCTAGGATCTCAAAACCGGATTATGAATATGCTTTGCCATAGAGAAACACACCATAACGTTGGATTATAAACATGCTTTGCCACAAAAACAGACAAAAACGTGGGGTGTCCAGCTATATGAAGTGATTATTTTGCTGTCACTTCGTCTGTTTTATAACCCAGAAGGATGTACTTGGTATCAAATGATAGCTCTGTGTCTCCTCTCTCATCTGACATGCGTGGCATAGCATATCTATCCAATCACGGGTCCGCGAGTAATTCAAACGAGAGTAGGCCTAGCCTAATTAGTGTGCAGCATTGGCTTGTCCTACATGATATGACGTTATTATTTTGCAGTCATATCGTCTGTTTTTATAAGCAAACGAGTGTAATGGGTGCGCAGGTGAACGCAGAGAAGTATAGACTGGTTAATATGATGCAATTTGATTTAATTTCATGATTTTTTTTATTTTCATACTTGATCGTAGCCTACAGCCTGCTAGTCCCTCCATGGGACGTCCCGGGACAGTCGTTTTTGGTTGCCCGTCCCCAATACAGGGAAGCTAACTCTTCCACCGTTTGATCAAGAAAATATATTGGCTATTGCAATCAGATTCATAGCAAATGTAGATGTCCAGGTTGTTCTAACTTTTTGGGAGGATTATGTCCGCGGTTTTTATCAAGGAGGTCTAGTCACCCTTGGCATTGGGCAACCGTTTGCTCACACGTGGTCATAGAATGTTAGCATTAGATTTTTTTTTTGGTGGAGCTTGACTATCCTCTTCCGCCAGAAATTCCTAACGACTTCTGTTCCTGTCCCCTCCCGTATAAACTAATATGGTAACACCATACAGCATAATGCCCCTCTGGGGATGAATAAAGTAATCTATCTATCTATCTATCTATAACAATAATCTCTCCGACTGTGACAAGACTACATGGCGAACATCACAATCATGCAGCTATTCAATCATGCAGCTATCATGCACCTCATTAAGTTTCGTAAACATTCTAAGATAATATTCTATTCTGTTCTGCATATTACATCACAATCGTACAGCTATTTCACCATATAAGGCTCTGTTTCACACCTCATTAAGTTTCGTAAACATTCTAAGATAGCCTAATCTAGTTGCATATTACATCACAATCGTAGCCTAGGCTACAGCTATTTCACACCAGAGCCATATAAGGCTCTGTTTCACTTCATTAAGTTTCATAAACATTCTACGATAAAAGCGGCATATTACACCACAATCGTACAGCTATTTCACACCTCATTAAGTTTTGTAAACATTCTAGCATATTCCAGCTGCACTGACCCAATATTCTAGCTGCACTGACCCAGAGCCACAAAGAGTTTGCCGTAGGCTAGCTGCTAGCAAATAACCAGTTGTGGAAGAAGACTCATTCATATTAGTTAACTTAATCATTATCTCAACAGATTAACACTTAATTAATGGTAATGTTATCATCATATATATTACATTACATTTGGCTGACCCATTTTTAGCCATATATATATGCTGACCAGCATATTACAGTTGATTTTCTCTAAGCATAAATAAAGTTGCAAAGAGTTGACGTGATTGCGTAGTGCTAGCTGTTGTGTTCTATGGTGATCCCGGAGAATTCCGCTCAAGGAATCATAATCAGTAAAAAGAGGAATCAAAACTGATTTGTAGGAATTTTTCGTTCGTGCAAATCATGCTTTTAATCTGGGTATGTGTGCATTAATGTGCAAGAGACCTGACACTGCAATACTGGTCATCAAAGTTTACAAATCCCTAATCCCTACCTCTCCAGTGGCATCCCACACAGCACTTTGTAGCTCCTCCTGGGACACCTTTCCCCACCTGCTGTCCACAAGTCCCTTTTCCTTGCAGATTTGCAACAGAGGCACCTCGAATAACCCCTTCAGCCAGGAGTTTATTGCTTATTTCATCATATGTTTTGCCCTCTTCCTTCAGTTGCCTGATCATGCCTTCATGCTGTTCCAGTGCCATCCTTGAGCCGTTGTGATATAACGTTAGCCTAGTAGCCTTATTCCAACGACCAAACCCTCCAATGTATCAAAATCACAGAGGAGGCGGAGTTGACCAATGAAGGGTATAAATGGAATGTGTCTTCCGAAATTCTTTCTCTTTGTGCTTTCAATATGAACTCAGTAATTCTCCACTCACACTCAGCAACGGTCAGCATTTGATTGCTGGACCTAACTGTGGACAACGTGGCCAGGATTTTTCAGGTGAAGTAATGTTAAAGTTATACTATTAATTTGGGGAATGCATATTACGTTAACTTTTTTCATCAGCAATATAAAGATAAACGAACAATTTTGCACTACCAACACATGTAACTGCCTAGGCTACGCTTAATTAGCCTATAGTTGTAGTCTAGACTAGCCATAGTCTACCCAGTGTTGTAGCCTAGCCTACTTGAAAGGCAGAAGACTCAATTATTAGCTGATTTTTATATTATGAAGAGCCTCCTTAGAACTGTTGTAAACAATGCATGTTAGAGTAATTTTTATTTGGCTGCTTCTACTTTTTAATACTATTATTTTCACTAATTATTATTAGGCTTTAATAACACTTATTATTATTATTATTATTATTATATGTTAAAAAATATAATAACAACCATAATAATAATAAGAAGATTCACAATAAGAAGAATAAACGAAATTTTATAAGAATTTACGAAATCTGACTGGTTATGCTTTGAATTATCCTATTTTCCAAACCACCACGTGTGGTATGCTATTGCTGCTAGGCTGCATGCAGAAAGCTAATGGATACACGAGGTGGAATTGTAAGCAAGTTATAGTTAGTTCATAATAATATGTATGATAATAGTTCTTACAATAATAACGACAATAATAGCTATTATTGTCGTTGTTATTGTATGAACTACATTACACATATTTTGAACTATACCTTTTCTTATTAGGCTAATATTATGTGTATGTTATTATTATTATATGTAAAAAAAAGATAATAATAATAATAAGATTCACAATAAGAAGAATAAACGAAATTTTACTAAGAATTTAGGAAAGCTGACTGATTATGCGTTGAATTATTTTATTTCCCAAACCATCACGAGTGGTAGCTGCTATTGCTGCTAGGCTGCATGCAGAAAGCTAATGGCTACATGAGGTGGAATTGTAATAGTAAGTTATAGTTCATAATAATATGTACAATATAGTTCAATAATAACGATAAGAAGGCTAAGGGAAAACGGCCGCCGAGGTGTCCTGTAAGGAATTAATGGACGAGAGCGAGGGGCAAAAAACTCCCCGATGCGCAGCTGAGTCCATTTAATGTTGTACAACTGGACACACCTCAAGGCCGTTATCCCGCTGATCACCCGGTTGCCACTGTAAAGCTTATGCCTTGAATTGTAATAGCAACTATATATTTTTAAAAAGATAATAACCATAATAATAAGAAGAAGATTCACAATAAGAATTATAACATATCGTTTTACGAAAGCTGACTGTGATATGCCTTGAATTGTAATAGCAACTTATAGTGGATAAATAATGTGTAATAGCAACTTATATGGGTTATTATATTGTCATTTTTGGATTCCCAAGAGTGTTGAAATTCTGGTTCACACCCTGGTCACCTCCCGTGTAGATTATTGCAACTCTCTCCTCTATGGTTTAGCCTACCTGACAAATCCATAAAACTAGTCCAAAACTCTGCTGCCCGCATCATAACACCTGTCCTGCAGCAACTTCATTGGCTCCCCTTCAAATAATTGACTCAGTGACTATGTGTGGATTTTTCAAAGCATAACACAAAAATGCTGAAACGAAAATATGTTTACATGTAGGCTATCTGACGGTGACAATTAATAACACCGCCTTGGCGCCCTCTCATTTCTCATAACAGCTTGTCCCTGAAACTATTTATTTAAAAGACCAGGAGAGTGGTAATTTGGTCCTCCCATATAATGGTATTTTTACCGACACGGTGGGACCTGAGTTTGATGTGGAGGGAAGGCCCTCCACCGAGGCGGGGCCACCACAGTTCCGCTTCCCCCCTGGCCGTCTCCCTGCTGCTGCCCCTGCACCGGGACCAAGACCCCCACACCCCTCCCCATCACCGGCCACCTACACGAGGTCATTTACTTATGTAGCCTATTATAGAGTTCTCAACGGGCCTGAAAATTATAACCCGACCTCACCCGGCCCGTGGCTTTTAAAGCCCGGACCCGATGTAGCCTAATCCGACACGGCCCGACGTAAAACATAGGCTACTTTTTGACTGTTAAACCCTGACGTTATTTAGGAAAGATTTATATTTATAGCATAACAATTTAGCCTATAAAACGGTGAATTTCTCCTCTTCTGCGTATCATGATGGAAGAACCATGTCACTTTGGATGCGCGGTTATTTTAGCGATAGGTTTTGCAATAGGCCCTACCCTCGATATACATATCGTTGGAAAGTTTAGTTCATGGCCGTTTATGTGAGCGGAAAAGATTAAGCCTGAGGTCCGACCCGACCCGAGTCATTTCCTTATATTTTCGACCCGAACCCGCGGGTCCCATCGGGTTTGTCGGGCCGACCCAACCCATTGAGAATTCTAGCCTATTAAGGTTGTGTTTGTCTGTATTTTGTTGGTGTGCTATCCCGTCTTTTGTTTTTGTTTTTTAATTTTTAATAGGAATGTTGTGGTGGCCACATTAGTGGATGGGGCGTGGGAGGAGGCGAGCCTAACGGTCCGCTTCAGTGCGGACCAGGCCACGGTGCAGGGCATCCAGGACCTGGTCAGGGCGGCGCTGGATGCGAGGAGCGTCGTCCTGGCCGACGGCCAGGGGAGGAGGCTGATCCCCTCCGCCGGCACTGAAGGTATATATCAATACCGAGCTTCTTTAGTTAATTTGACCAGTGCTCAAATTATCTTTTTGTCTTTAAGGGGGTTTCTCTATCTCATAAAACGTTGACACATCCCGCGCATTGCCTAAAGGCGATACAAAATAGCCAATAGGTGCGAGTGGCGCATTGCAACCCTGGGTGTTCAGTCGTCTCGTGTGTTGAACCGTGGAAATAAATAGACGAACAATTTTGGAATTTGCACTGAAATGTTGTCGGGTATCCATTGACTATCCCGCCATCAGAGATTGCTAACAGGTGTTTCAAAATATCTGTGAACTTTCCGGAGCTCTGAATGGCATAGGCTAGGCTAAATCAGTTGACACAATCAGAAGTAGGCGGCATTATATGGGCTTATAATGTATGGCTTTGTCAATTAACATGGAAGAGGCTAAGAGCAAGTTAGGATTAAATTACAATGACAGACACCTTCAGATCTGAGAGACCCCCTCAGATTTTTGACTTCCCTCTGGCTCCTATAATTCGAGCACGGAATTTGACGTAATTAACATGAACATAACATGTTCTGTCTGTTCCCATTAGGGTTGGAGTATTGGCGGAGGGGCTCAAGGAAGGTGGTGGCCTACAGCGGGGAGGACTTCCCTCACAGACGTCCCGGACGCCGGTAAGGACACTCTAAAAAAAAGTGATATGTCCGAAGTGATAAGTCCGACGTGATATGCTCGAACCAGCAAGAATACCCGCTCAGTGATGAAAATTGAGCCATTAATGGTGTAATACCCAGCGCAACCTCTTACCTCTTAAAACAATGAGACACCCTAAAGCACACATTGAGCAACATTGAGATTGTATTGCAGCCTGCTTAAATTTTACGTTTTAAGTTTTAACAATGTGTGATGGATATCAATCTCAACCAAAAGAAAGACCATTCACCTTATGCTGTTGGTTAAGGTCAACCACCGAGGAGATGGTCCGTGCGGAGGTGGCTAGGGCCCAATAACAAAGATACCTCACCAGGGACCAAGTTCAGGCCCTGAAGGGCACGTTCATGTGTGTTATTTGTAGAGGTAAGTAAAAACAAAAGCCACATGTTTTCAATCGACAATTAAAGCAAACACAGATATTTTTGCAATGACATCAAAATCAAAGTAAAAGTGTGTATACTGTTGTCAATCAGACCATGCAGCACAATTACACAGAGATCGAATGCGATTCCCCCTAATCCAAACTTTACAAGTTAGATTTATAACACACAACATATAAAACAATAGTGCAAAAGACAACATCAATAAGCATTGTATTCTCCTTTCGTTTTTGTGTCATTCCAGGTGAGATGGACGTGCCCGTTTTGGGCCTGTGCTGCCGCTCCCTGGTGGGGTGCCGGGCCTGCGTGGCCCAATGGCAGCTGCAGGCAGGGGGGGGCAACTGCCCAAGATGCAGAGGGGAATTCACTTCTGTGGATGTTGCTGGGCTTGGGGAGGGGATAGCAGTAATTAAAGATTTGTAATTATAACATCAAAGTCTGTTTTTATTTATGAATGATATGCAGTCTGACGTCACGAACGCACCTTTGCCAGAGAGTGTTAACTCCACTAGCCTCGTGAGACCATCCTGATCTCGCGAGCTTCAGGGTTTCACTCGCAGATCAGTCTGAATACTTTCCGTTAAAGAACATTTGGAGCAGTTCACCAAACGAATTGGTTGATTTGGCCCGTCGATAACGGGGATAACCAACAAAGGTGGTGATAGACAGATGGTTTATCCAATCAGCTAACCAGTATGTCCGCCCCTTCCCAAAAGTTCTTCAATGAAAAGTTCCCAGATGGATATGCGGAGCAAATCCATCTGGCGGAGTCAGGTTACAGCTCCACGCCTGAAATTAAACTTTAGGGGGTGAAGATTATATGGTGAAACTTTCATGCTTTAGTCATAAAATGCACAATTGTTTTGCCTAACTATAGCAGCAGTAGGCCTATATACCCTGCTAACCAGTTGCACCACTGGACATTTTGTATCTAGGTCCTACAATAGCCTACACACAGAAAAAAAAGGTTCTTAACTGGTTCTTCAAAAAGGCTCTATGGTTCTCAGAAGAACCACCACTCAAGAATCATTTTCTGCAGTGGATGGTTCTGCATGCTTTAGTATATGAAATGGTTCTTAAAGCATTCCACACACAGCATCCCCCACCCCTTTTCAACATCAGCCACAGTGACTTCAGTCACTTTTCTGTCTGGCATCTGACTGCATGTGTAAGCTGTACAAACTATGCCTGCCATCATCATATCCAAGGTAAGAATTACAGTACTTTTGTGTGCCAGTTGAAGGAATTTACTAAAATATAGCTTTTTTTTTTTTTCCACAAAGCCGATATTCATGTTAGGATAAGAAGCTAGCTAGCAATTAGCTAGCGAGCTAACACGATTTTAGCTATAACCTTTCAGTAACTAACCTTACCATTATGTGGAATATCTGGAATGGTAGTTAATATCATATCAAGCAATAATTCGCTCTGGGATGTCGTTATGAATGTAGAGTTTTAACGTTAGTTGAATGAAATATCAGGTGCAAGTAAGTTAGCTAACAGCTCTACATTTGCTATAGTGGCTGTTATCATGCACGTTAATTAATAACGTTAGCTGCTTGCAAACATCTATGGGACATTCTAGGTAACACAAATTAATGAAGTAATATGTAAGTTATGCAGTTTAGTTTACAATATCATGCGGATAAGTAAAGGGAAGGGTAGTGTTAGGCTACAGTAACGTTACATGTTCTTCATTTCATAGCCCCTATTTGCCCCTACCGAGGTGAAGTTAGTTTGATATTTGATATTCGGATATTCGACAGATATTCAAAAAAAAAAAACATTATGCGGCCGGTTTCACCCTGTGTTTGCAGACAATGTACAAACAGATGACCTGTCTACTTGCTCCCAACCGACCTTAGGGACCGTCTAAAAAGTACCTTCTGAATTACCTTCATAGTCTTTTTTGTCAATAGCTTTGACATCATGTGACCTAGTGACTCCAAACCAATGCAGAATAGTTATCCTATATGGGACTCATTGGGCACACCTCTTTTTATGATCACTGTATGCACACTGTATTTTTTATGAATATTTTAAAGAAAATACATTATTTCATATAAGAAAAAGTCTTTTTTTCAATACCTCCCAGGTCATGTGACCTAGTTACTCCAAACCAATGCAGAATTGTTATCCTATATGGGACTCATCGGGCACACCTCTTTTTATGGTCACTGTATGCACACTGTATTTTACATTAATATTTTAAAGAAAATACATTATTTCATATAAGAAAAAGTCTTTTTTTCAATACCTCCCAGGTCATGTGACCTAGGTACTCCAAACCAATGCAGAATATTTATCCTATATGGGACTCATCAGACACACCTCTTTTTACAGTCACTGTATGCACACTGTATTTTATATGAATATTTTAAAGAAAAGACCTTATTTCCCATAAGAAATGGTCTCATTTTTTCAATACCTCCCAAGTCATGTGACCTAGTGACTCCAAACCAATGCAGAATAGTTATCCTATATGGGACTCATCGGGCACACCTCTTTTTATAGTCACTGTATGCACACTGTATTTTATATGAATATTTTAAAGAAAAGACCTTATTTCCCATAAGAAATGGTCTCCTTTTTTCAATACCTCCCAAGCCATGTGACCTAGTGACTCCAAACCAATGCAGAATATTTATCCTATATGGGACTCATTAGACACACCTCTTTTTATAGTCACTGTATTTTATATGAATATTTTGTAAAAAAAAATACATTATATTCTATATGAATGGCCCTCTTTTTTCAATACCTCCCAAGTCATGTGACCTAGTGACTCCAAACCAATGCAGAATAGTTATCCTATATGGGACTTATCGGGCACACCTCTTTTTATGATCACTGTATGCACACTGTATTTTATATGAATATTTTAAAGATAATACATTATTTACCATAAGAAACTGTCTCCTTTTTTTCAATACCTCCCAAGCCATGCGAACTAGTGACTTCAAACCAATGCAGAATAGTTATCCTTTATGGGACTCATCGGGCACACCTCTTTTTATGGTCACTGTATGCACACTGTATTTTACATTAATATTTTAAAGAAAAGACATTATTTCATATAAGAAACAGACTCCTTTTTTTCAATACCTCCCAAGCCATATGACCTAGTGACTCCAAACCAATGCAGAATCGTTATCCTATATGGGACTCATCGGGCACACCTGTTTTTATGGTCACTGTATGCACACTGTATTTTATATGAATATTTTGTAAAAAAATACATTATTTCCTATATGAATGGTCCTCTTTTTTCAATACCTCCCAAGTCATGCGACCTAGTGACTCCAAACCAATGCAGAATAGTTATCCTATATGGGACTCATCGGGCACACCTCTTTTTATAGTCACTGTATGCACACTGTATTTTATATGAATATTTTGTAAAAAAAAAATACATTATATCCTATATGAATGGTCTTCTTTTTTCAATACCTCCCAAGTCATGTGACCTAGTGACTCCAAACCAATGCAGAATAGTTATCCTATATGGGACTCATTGGGCACACCTCTTTTTATGATCACTGTATGCACACTGTATTTTTTATGAATATTTTAAAGAAAATACATTATTTCATATAAGAAAAAGTCTTTTTTTCAATACCTCCCAGGTCATGTGACCTAGTTACTCCAAACCAATGCAGAATTGTTATCCTATATGGGACTCATCGGGCACACCTCTTTTTATGGTCACTGTATGCACACTGTATTTTACATTAATATTTTAAAGAAAATACATTATTTCATATAAGAAAAAGTCTTTTTTTCAATACCTCCCAGGTCATGTGACCTAGGTACTCCAAACCAATGCAGAATATTTATCCTATATGGGACTCATCAGACACACCTCTTTTTATAGTCACTGTATGCACACTGTATTTTATATGAATATTTTAAAGAAAAGACCTTATTTCCCATAAGAAATGGTCTCATTTTTTCAATACCTCCCAAGCCATGTGACCTAGTGACTCCAAACCAATGCAGAATATTCATCCTATATGGGACTCATCAGACACACCTCTTTTTATAGTCACTGTATGCACACTGTATTTTATATGAATATTTGAAAGAAAATACATTATTTACCAAAAGAAACTGTCTTTTTTCAATACCTCCCAAGCCATGTGACCTAGTGACTCCAAACCAATGCAGAATATTTATCCTATATGGGACTCATTAGACACACCTCTTTTTATAGTCACTGTATTTTATATGAATATTTTGTAAAAAAAAATACATTATATTCTATATGAATGGCCCTCTTTTTTCAATACCTCCCAAGTCATGTGACCTAGTGACTCCAAACCAATGCAGAATAGTTATCCTATATGGGACTTATCGGGCACACCTATTTTAATGATCACTGTATGCACACTGTATTTTATATGAATATTTTAAAGATAATACATTATTTACCATAAGAAACTGTCTCCTTTTTTTCAATACCTCCCAAGCCATGCGAACTAGTGACTTCAAACCAATGCAGAATAGTTATCCTTTATGGGACTCATCGGGCACACCTCTTTTTATGGTCACTGTATGCACACTGTATTTTACATTAATATTTTAAAGAAAATACATTATTTCATATAAGAAACAGACTCCTTTTTTTCAATACCTCCCAAGCCATATGACCTAGTGACTCCAAACCAATGCAGAATAGTTATCCTATATGGGACTCATCAGACACACCTCTTTTTATGGTCACTGTATGCACACTGTATTTTATATGAATATTTTGTAAAAAAAATACATTATTTCCTATATGAATGGTCCTCTTTTTTCAATACCTCCCAAGTCATGTGACCTAGTGACTCCAAACCAATGCAGAATCGTTATCCTATATGGGACTCATCGGGCACACCTCTTTTTATGGTCACTGTATGCACACTGTATTTTATATGAATATTTTGTAAAAAAATACATTATTTCCTATATGAATGGTCCTCTTTTTTCAATACCTCCCAAGTCATGCGACCTAGTGACTCCAAACCAATGCAGAATAGTTATCCTATATGGGACTCATCGGGCACACCTCTTTTTATGGTCACTGTATGCACACTGTATTTTACATTAATATTTTAAAGAAAATACATTATTTCCCATAAGGAATGGTCTCCTTTTTTCAATACCTCCCAAGCCATGTGACCTAGTGACTCCAAACCAATGCAGAATAGTTACCCTATATGGGACTCATCAGACACACCTCTTCCTATAACCATTGAAAGCACACTCTATTTTATATTAATATTTTAAAGAAAATACATCGTTTCCTATAAGGAATGGTCTCCTTTTTCAATACCCCCCCCCCCCAAGGGAAGTGACGTAGGGACACCAAACCAATGCAGAATATCCTTTATGGGACTAATCAGACAAACCTCAAATTAATATAATTTTTGCACATACTATTTTATAGTACCCATTTATTTCCTATGGAAACTGTGTTTTCTCAATACCTTCCATATAATAGTAGATGCCAAATCATTTTTCATATTTAGGTGTGTCTGATAAGTACCCCATAGCAGAACAGTTCTGGATTGATCTGTGTTGTCTAGGACCCCTTATATGGCAGCTATTGAGCAAAACGCTGTTTTCCATAGGAAATAAATATGATTATTTAAAAAAAATTAAATATAATAGTTCATGCAAAATATTATTTCACATTGACGTGTCTGACTAGTATCACATATCAGAACAGTTCTATGTTGATCTGTAATGTCTAGCGAGAAATAAGCTTGCGAGGTATTGAAAAAAGGAGACCATTCATGATGGCAAATAATGTATTTTCTTTAAAATATTAATGTAAAATACAGTGTGCATACAGTGACCATAAAAAGAGGTGTGCCTGATGAGTCCCATATAGGATAACTATTCTGCATTGGTTTGGAGTCACTAGGTCGCATGGCTTGGGAGGTATTGAAAAAAAGACAGTTTCTTTTGGTAAATAATGTATTTTCTTTAAAATATTCATATAAAATACAGTGTGCATACAGTGACTATAAAAAGAGGTGTGCCCGATGAGTCCCATATAGGATAACTATTCTGCATTGGTTTGGTGTCACTAGGTCACATGACTTGGGAGGTATTGAAAAAAGAGGACCATTCATATAGGAAATAATGTATTTTTTTACAAAATATTCATATAAAATACAGTGTGCATACAGTGACCATAAAAAGAGGTGTGCCCGATGAGTCCCATATAGGATAACTATTCTGCATTGGTTTGGAGTCACTAGGTCACATGACTTGGGAGGTATTGAAAAAAGAGGACCATTCATATAGGAAATAATGTATTTTTTTTACAAAATATTCATATAAAATACAGTGTGCATACAGTGACCATAAAAAGAGGTGTATCTGATGAGTTCCATATAGGATAACTATTCTGCATTGGTTTGGAGTCACTAGGTCACATGACCTGGGAGGTATTGAAAAAAAGGAGACTGTTTCTTATATGAAATAATGTATTTTCTTTAAAATATTAATATAAAATACAGTGTGCATACAGTGAAATGATATGAAATATTGTATTTTCTTTAAAATATTAATATAAAATATAGTGTGCCTACAGTGACCATAAAAAGAGGTGTGCCCGATGAGTCCCATATAGGATAACTATTCTGCATTGGTTTGGAGTCACTAGGTCACATGACTTGGGAGGTATTGAAAAAAGAGGACCATTCATATAAGAAATAATGTATTTTCTTAAAAATATTCATATAAAATACAGTGTGCATACAGTGACTATAAGAAGAGGTGTGTCTGATGAGTTCCATATAGGATAACTATTCTGCATTGGTTTGGAGTCACTAGGTCACATGACCTGGGAGGTATTGAAAAAAAGTAGACCATTCCTTATGGGAAATAATGTATTTTCTTCAAAATATTCATATAAAATACAGTGTGCATACAGTGACCATAAAAAGAGGTGTGCCCGATGAGTCTCATATAGGATAACTATTCTGCATTGGTTTGGAGTCACTAGGTCACATGACTTGGGAGGTATTGAAAAAAGAGGACCATTCATATAGGAAATAATGTATTTTTTTTTACAAAATATTCATATAAAATACAGTGTGCATACAGTGACCATAAAAAGAGGTGTATCTGATGAGTTCCATATAGGATAACTATTCTGCATTGGTTTGGAGTCACTAGGTCGCATGGCTTGGGAGGTATTGAAAAAAAGACAGTTTCTTTTGGTAAATAATGTATTTTCTTTAAAATATTCATATAAAATACAGTGTGCATACAGTGACTATAAAAAGAGGTGTGCCCGATGAGTCCCATATAGGATAACTATTCTGCATTGGTTTGGAGTCACTAGGTCACATGACTTGGGAGGTATTGAAAAAAGAGGACCATTCATATAGGAAATAATGTATTTTTTTACAAAATATTCATATAAAATACAGTGTGCATACAGTGACCATAAAAAGAGGTGTGCCCGATGAGTCCCATATAGGATAACTATTCTTCATTGGTTTGGAGTCACTAGGTCACATGACTTGGGAGGTATTGAAAAAAGAGGACCATTCATATAGGAAATAATGTATTTTTTTACAAAATATTCATATAAAATACAGTGTGCATACAGTGACTATAAAAAGAGGTGTGCCCGATGAGTCCCATATAGGATAACTATTCTGCATTGGTTTGGAGTCACTAGGTCACATGACTTGGGAGGTATTGAAAAAAGAGGACCATTCATATAGGAAATAATGTATTTTTTTTTACAAAATATTCATATAAAATACAGTGTGCATACAGTGACCATAAAAAGAGGTGTATCTGATGAGTTCCATATAGGATAACTATTCTGCATTGGTTTGGAGTCACTAGGTCACATGGCTTGGTAGGTATTGAAAAAAAGGAGACTGTTTCTTATATGAAATAATGTATTTTCTTTAAAATATTAATGTAAAATACAGTGTGCATACAGTGACCATAAAAAGAGGTGTGCCCGATGAGTCCCATATAGGATAACTATTCTGCATTGGTTTGGAGTCACTAGGTCGCATGGCTTGGGAGGTATTGAAAAAAAGACAGTTTCTTTTGGTAAATAATGTATTTTCTTTAAAATATTCATATAAAATACAGTGTGCATACAGTGACTATAAAAAGAGGTGTGCCCGATGAGTCCCATATAGGATAACTATTCTGCATTGGTTTGGTGTCACTAGGTCACATGACTTGGGAGGTATTGAAAAAAGAGGACCATTCATATAGGAAATAATGTATTTTTTTTACAAAATATTCATATAAAATACAGTGTGCATACAGTGACCATAAAAAGAGGTGTGCCCGATGAGTCCCATATAGGATAACTATTCTGCATTTGTTTGGAGTCACTAGGTCACATGACTTGGGAGGTATTGAAAAAAGAGGACCATTCATATAGGAAATAATGTATTTTTTTACAAAATATTCATATAAAATACAGTGTGCATACAGTGACCATAAAAAGAGGTGTATCTGATGAGTTCCATATAGGATAACTATTCTGCATTGGTTTGGAGTCACTAGGTCACATGACCTGGGAGGTATTGAAAAAAAGGAGACTGTTTCTTATATGAAATAATGTATTTTCTTTAAAATATTAATATAAAATACAGTGTGCATACAGTGAAATGATATGAAATATTGTATTTTCTTTAAAATATTAATATAAAATACAGTGTGCCTACAGTGACCATAAAAAGAGGTGTGGCTGATGAGTCCCATATAGGATAACTATTCTGCATTGGTTTGGAGTCACTAGGTCACATGACCTGGGAGGTATTTAAAAAAAGGAGACTGTTTCTAATATGAAATAATGTATTTTCTTTAAAATATTCATAAAAAATACAGTGTGCATACAGTGATCATAAAAAGAGGTGTGCCCGATGAGTCCCATATAGGATAACTATTCTCCATTGGTTTGGAGTCACTAGGTCACATCACTTGGGAGGTATTCAAAAAAGAGGACCATTCATATAGGATATAATGTATTTTTTTTACAAAATATTCATATAAAATACAGTGTGCATACAGTGACTATAAAAAGAGGTGTGTCTGATGAGTCCCATATAGGATAACTATTTTGAATTAGTTTGGAGTCACTAGGTCACATGATGTCAAAGCTATTGACAAAAAAGACTATGAAGGTAATTCAGAAGGTACTTTTTAGACGGTCCCTAAGGTCGGCTGGGAGCAAGTAGACAGGTCATCTGTTTTCACATTGTCTGCAAACACGGGGTGAAACCGGCCGCATATTTTTTTTTTTTTGAATATCTTTCGAATATCCGAATATCAAATATCAAACTAACTTCACCTCGGTTTTGCCCCTTGTTTGAAGTATACACACCCACACACACGTAGAATCGCATATAACATTATAATATGTGAGCATGTATTTGTGTTTGCAACTCTAGTTTATCCCCTCTTTGCATGCGTCTGTTTGTTGTTATTTGTCTTGTCTCTGTTCATGTGATGTCTGCGTCTGTTCTCCTTGTGCTTGTGCAACACTGGTTCGGTGGATCCATCATTGAGGCTGGTTCGGGCGGCTCCAGTCTCTCCCTGTTTGGCCCTGCAGTTCCGAACGTTGTTATGATTGTATAGTGGGCTCCATCAACTGTCAAAGGTCAAAGTCGGTCTGTCCCGATGGTACTACCTGCTACTTGATGATGCCTGGTACTAGCCACCTCTGCTGCCTTCAACGTGGTGTAAGTGTTTGTGTTTTGAATGTATTGTATTGTATTTTTTGTTACATGGTGATGTTGTTGTGCATGCTCTAATTTGTTTGACATATGGGCTATGTAATGCATTAATAAATCATGATTATTGCAGCTACTTAATGAATTTTGCAATTTAGCTAGCCATGTTTACCATTGTGTTGGTGGTAATGTGAGTGTGCTCTGAATATCTGCCAAACTGGTTACAACTTAGTTCGATCCTATGTTTTATTGACAGAGTCCTCACAAATAAATTGATATCAAGAATTAACATAGATGGTGATGGTGGCAAAGGTGCCCTCAAAAGGTAATTACAATTTATGTTTGTACACCTGATTAACTTACATTATTTATTCTTTTTAATGCTATGATTGCAATAACAAATTGCATAACAAAATGTATGGCAATTGCTGTTTTATTTTTTTAGGTGCCATCCAGCAGCCCCAGCCTGGAGCCAGAGGCTAGTACTGCATGTCATATGGGGGATGATCTGTTAGGCATCAGAAAGGTGGTGTAAGCAAGAAGGCAAGTGCTATATGATGATGATATCACACACATACTACTGCTCTGAAGTGTAGGGTCACTCAAAGTGATTTGGCCTAAGTGTTTGTTTGTTGAGATAGAAGAGGCCCTGGGTTGGCGTCGTCATCTCCTTCTGGGGGGTTGCCGCCGCCTTGTATGTGAGGTCCTTGTATACAATCTTTTGCTGAAACAGGTGATGCGCTCATTTTGATTCCTGTCATACCATACTTGGAGATGTAATCTGTAGGATTGTTCTATAAAATGTGTGCCTTTTGTGCGGAGCCTCAGACTGCGTTTGTTAGCAATAATACGTAGGCTGTATTTGTTGCTGTTTTTGGAGCCTGGGCTGCCCACAGAGACCACGTTTTTTTTTACAGTGTATTCAGGGGATAGTCAGCTAGCGGATGGTGAGGTGATGCTTGCTGTATGGGACAATTTTTTTTAGCTTAGAAACGGCAACATTGCTCAGAGCACCTATAATTATTTTCATGCACAGGGTCAATTGTAATATATGCTTTCTTTCTCTTTTACAGACACTAGACTTTTACTGTTGAAGGTACCATCAGAGCACCTCTCCCTACCCTGCAGGACATCTATACCAGAAGAGTACGGACAAGGGCCCAAACTATTTTAAAGGACATTTCATTCCCTGGCCATGGACTGTTTTAACCACTGAGGTCAAGCAGACGTCTCTGTTCCCACATGGCTAAAACAGACTGAGGAGGAGTTTCTTTCCTCATAATCCAGTACCTGGCCTGTAGACATGTTCGCAATTTGGTGTTGGGGGAATTTATCACTTGAACTGAGTTAGTGGGTCCGTAGACATGAAAAATTACCGAGGTGCTTGTCTGCCACAGTGCCACGAATTGCGCAATGGTCAAATCCAATATGGCCACCTTCGGCTATGATGAAAATTCAACTTTTTTGTTTCTGAATGTATATACACATGTAATACCTCCATTTAGACGTATTATGGTATATGGAATTCATTTCGGATATTGTTATGACCATATTGGGTGATTTATGACCTTAAAAGGTCATGGTCAAGGTCATATCTCTATTCTGAAGACCTTGGCCAGGAATAAAAAACAGATGCAATAAGTCTAATTCTACTAAATCTGACATTTAACATTAATTGCTAATATTGCTTTTTAACATTAAGGATTATATTTGACTTTGAAATGTCAATGACAACATAATTGTTCAATAACTGGATTAAGATTTCTTTCTTTATAGCCACTTTTATTGTATTTCCCCCCACAATTATTTGTTTTTATTATAACAACACATGAAGTGAATAAACGTAACAATTATAAACATCCCCTTGGAACTTTTATTTTAATTGGGTGTTAGTACAATGATATAAAAGAAAACAATTGGGTGCAAATAAAACTATGTAGCAATAAAAGTGACATTGTGTGGGATTGAAATGTTAATTTTTGGAGAGTGGTTGGACTGTCTTTAGAGGTCATTGAACATGGAGAAAAATTATGTCTCCATTTTTTTTTACCTGTTTTAACCCTATTTTGGTGCACTATAATTAACCCTTAAAGGTGTAGGTTTTTGAACATTCTAAGTTCCGCAACAATTGAAGGTTCTAAAATTCTATGTTGAATTCAATGAACCCAGATATTCTTTAGAACGTTCATTTCTCAACATTCCCATCACACCGGTGTGACGGTACTCCTTTAAGGGTTAACACCATAAATTTCGCCTAAATCACTGGCTATGTTGAATAAAGTTCACAAAACAGTTATTTTCTTATTTTCAACAGTATGATTGTATGTCAGTATTATGATTGTATGTCAAACAATTAGAGATAAGATCAATAACCAATCAGTTTCACCCAATACACATACTCCATTGCTGAAAGATAGCAGAATCACAGATGAGACCTCAAACAATTTTAATTCATTTACACAACATATTAGATCTCACCTCCACAATTTCCTCATCATAATCTACAACTAGTCCTAGTACTAAACCCTATTTGTACTCACCTCCTTAAGACTGGTCTCCCCTTCCTGGATAATGTTTTGCTCTAGATTATAAATAATTCTATCAGGGCATGTACCGCAGTCATTTAAGACATCTGTTATTAAGCCCTTCCCCCATCCTAGCATCTTTACACTGGCTACCTGTTAAAAGTCATTGACTTAAAAATATTACTTAGAGTTCTTGGTTGGTTGCCTGCATTGAAAGAGGACACCTCATGAAGACACTCTTTTGTCTGCTTCTGACAGAAGAAGCATTTCTATGCTGCCAGCAGCTGCTGCTGAACAAGTGCAAAGTCCCTCTAGATGGACTTGATGCAGTTGCAGGTGTTGCTGCAGGTTCAGAAGATGGTCTACCACGTCTTTTCTGAAGACACTGAGTCCTGCCTGCTTCACATGATTTCTAGTAGGGAATCTTGCATGCTGCAGATGCTCACTGTTACAGGTGGATTTGTAGCAGTTCCTGTGCCAAACTGCTTTGTTCTGTTGTAAAATAACTGCACTGTAACAATGTAATCATTGGCTGATCCGTGATCCCCATCTCCATACTCTCTCATGGACAAAAACAAGAAATTTGGCATATGTCTCTAGTGATGGGTCATTCACCAGTCCACACATATCTGCCACTGGATACAAAGCCCAAAATCTGTTTCTTTTAGAATATGTGTGCCATCACCTGACTAACAGAAAGACACACCTCAGAATATAACCTAACTAGACTGTGCCACCATGAACTATGAAAATGTGCTTGCTCAAATGTAGAAGGCTAGAAGGTCACTAATATCACCAACCATGAAGAACAGAGCACTATGTGCTTCAGGTTATTAAATATTCTAAATTCTATCACTGCCTATCATCAGCCAACTGTCACTGGTAGTCAGGGATGGATTACTGCACGGGCCTACCGGGCCTAAGCCCAGGGGCCCAAGGAGTCAGGGGGCCCAAGCCATTGCATGGAATCATTGCCTCAATATCAACACATCATATCAACACATAGGCTATGAATCTGATTGAATTACAGTATTGGCCATCCCCTTAATACATCTGGGCCCAGGGGCCTGAAAGTTCATAATCCTTCCAGGCTGGTAGTGTCTCTCTTTCTCTTTCTCTCTCTTACACACACACACACACACACACACACCTGTCTGTCTATCTGATCCTTTACCCTTTCTTTTCTACACACTTACATACAGTAGGCTACGGAAGGCCTTTCAGACTTCAGCTGGTACTATGTAAAAGTCTGTTAAACTTGATTTAACAGAGATCTCTGTACTTTGTGCTCTGAATGGGTGTAGACAAGAACTGACAAAGCAGGCTAGGCCTACACTCAAGCACATTAATAGGCATGAATTGATAGTATTGATATTGAAGTATTGTTTTTTAAGCGGACAATTTTGAGAATTTTAGGCACAATTTCTTGTTAAAGAGATCAATCATCAGCCTAAAAATGTTTTATAATGTTATATTGTTTATGTGGCCCACTTTTGCACACTACCTTGTAGAATATCTTTGCTTTTTGGCACCAAACCCTATGCTATAATACCAGCAATGTGAGGTTTATGGACAAAACACCAAATCTGACCTTTTCTGAATTTGACCTTTGATGTGGGTCCTTCAAAACCTTCAAAAAAAATGGAGACATGTTTTTTTTAACTCTTAAGAACCCCTAGAACAAAGATATACTACTCTCCAAATATTAACATGCGAATCCCACAAGCCCCCAAATTAGACACATAGGCCCCCCTACTATAAGTAAAAGTGCACCATATAGTCTAATTTCTCTCAAAGTGTACTGTATGTGTGCAAGCATGTTAGTGGGATGGGTTTTTACAGGATGATTTTTCCATGGCAAAATACAGTGCATGAAACTCCAGCAGCACGACAGACACATCGACGATTGTCACACTTTGCTGCACACTTACATACAGCGGGGAAAATAAGTATTGAATACGTCAACATTTTTTTCAGTAAGTATACTTACTTCCAGTGAGGCTATTTGCATTACATTTTCTCCAAACATTAGTATTAACCTAGGTCATCCACACATATTAAAAAAATCAAACATTAATGTCCATAAGTAGAGTTATGAGTAAAAAAGTGAAATGCCACAGGAAAAAAAGTATTGAACACGCCTACTGAAATGTCTTAAATACTTTTATTTACTTTTATTTAAAAAGCCTTTATTTGTAATGAGAGCCTCAAGGCATTTCCTGTATGACGAAACTAACCAGTTACAGTATTCTGGTGTGATTTTGGCCCATTCTTTTAAACCGATAGTCTTTTGATATTGATGATTCCAGGGGTCCCTCTTGTAAATCCTGATCTTTAGATAACTTCCAAAACAGATAGATACTTTATTGATCCCCAAGGGGAAATTCAAGAACTGTTCAATTGGATTTAAGTCAGGGCCTTGATTTCGTTTCTCTGAAATCAATTGAGAGTTTCCTTTGCTGAATGCTTTGGAACATTGTCCTGCTGGAAGGTCATCGTCTTGGTGGATGGCAAGATTCTACCAGAAAAAACATTGTCTTCTTTTCTTCTGTGAACTCTGTCCAGTGGTGTACAAATACACAGTATAAGGGCAGACTGTAAATTTGAGTTATTTCTCATGTACATGTGTAATTCACTGTTGATCAATTGGTGCAATGCTCAATAGTGAGATGAAAACTTCGGGAACCTTGGAAACCTTTTGATACTCTTGGTAAAATACAAGAAAATTTAAACCTTGTCCTCTTATTTTCTGTGAACTCTGTTATGTTGTACAGACACACAGTATAAGGGCGGACTGAAAATTGCAGTTAGTTCGCATGTCTTTTGAGATTCTTCAGAAAACGACCTTGACCATGACCTTTCAAGGTCAAACTCACTCAATATGGTCATATCGATGGCGAAAATGAATTCCACATACCAAAATTAGTCAAAATAGAGGTATTACATGTGTATATACATTCAGAAACAAAAAAGTTGAATTTTCCACATAGCATGGTGGCCCTTTTTGATTTAACCATTGCACAATTCATGGCACTATGGCGGATGGGCACCTCTGTGATTTTTCATGTCTAGGGACACATTAACTCAGTTCAAGTGAGAAATTCCCCCAACACCAAATTGCGAACGGGTCTACAGGCCAGGTCCAGGATAAGTATAAGTATATATACTTTTTTGATCCCGTGAGGGAAATTTGGTCTCTGCATTTAACCCAATCGGTGAATTAGTGAAACACAAACAGCACACAGTGAACACACAGTGAGGTGAAGCACACACTAATCCCGGCGCAGTGAGCTGCCTGCTACAACGGCGGCACTCGGGGAGCAGTGAGGGGTTAGGTGCCTTGCTCAAGGGCACTTCAGCCATGGCCCACTGGAGCATTTTTTTTTTTTTAAATGAAAATGGTGTTTGAATACATATCATTTGAAAATAATAACTTTTTATTTTTTTCCTCTGTACACAACCCTGCAATATTGAAGAACCACACACTGCATTAAAAGAACCATTTACATGTAAGCAAGAACAATTCTTATCTGAAGAACCATTTTTTCATGGTTCGTGCACAGACATTTTGGGGGGCAGGTGCTCAGGAGGGGGGGAGGGGGCACTTTTTAGCGCATGTGAAATACTTAATTATATTAAAAAAATTACACGCACATGTTGAATGAAATTTTACTTGTGCTGCAATTAGTAAATCAATATACAATTAAGACAATAAAGAGACCAAAATGTGTTAATTTATGTTGCCTAACAAAACCTATACAACAGAAAACGTTCGTCTTAACACATAGATTTGCAATTGCAAACTCTACCGAAATTATTTGTAGCCTATGTGGTCGTCCTCACGTTATCTGTCATTGACTTGGGCTACAGCGTAAAACTTTATCAGGTGACCAGTCGGCTAAAAATGCTTAGTTGTTTGATGCTGTATGACAGTGTTTCCCAAACTTTTTTTCTGGGGACCCACTTTTTAAAAATGACAGACCATCCTCTGGTTAGAAGATTATAGATGATATGGAAACGGATAGCAGTTCTTATAGGCTATTATAAGTATATACTCTGTAATGGGCTCCATCAACCATCCAGGGCAAAGTCGGTCTGTCCTGATTGCACTACCTGCTAATTGATGACGTCTAGAAGCCATGGCTGGTGCCTTCAACGTGGCGTAAGTGTTTGTGTGTTTTGAATATATTTATTTGTACCATGGTGAGGGTATGACTTATGAATGCTCTAATTTGTTTGACATATGTGCAATGTAATGCATTAATACAGAAATTAATCATGATTATTGCAGCTACCTAAAATAGTCTTGATTTTGCAATACAGCCATGTTTACCATTGTGTTGGTGACAATGTGAGCTGTGTTGTGAATATCAGCCAAACTAATCAAATTCATTATTTCAAATGTATTGTACAGAATGCATACTTTTGTTAAACTATTTCTTTTATTAACAGAGCCCTCACAAATAAACTGATATCAGGAATTAACATACAGTAGATGGTGATGGTGGCAAGGGTGTTTTTATCTTACTCAACAATGACAAGATGTATGGCAATTGCTGTTTTATTTTTTTAGGTGCCATCCAACAGTCTCAGTGTGGAGCCAAAGGCTGCTATTGCAGGTCAGATGGGAGATTATCTATGTTAGGCATCAGAAAGGTGGTGTACGCACGAAGGCAGGAGCTGCTGCAGACAGTGTTGCGCTTAGGTATGATATCACGCAGATATACTACTGCTCAAAAGTGTAGGGTCACTTTGAAATGTCCTCTTTATCAAAAGAAAAGCACCGGACATTTCTAAGTGACTCTGTATCACTGTATAATTATAGTGTATATAGTATACATCTGCGTTACTTCTAACTATTGCATCTGACTTACAGGCTGCTAGTATGGGTTTGCTTTTATTTGTCATACAAGATGAGTAGTTTGAGTTGAGTTTGAGTTGTATTAATTATATTCATGGACGGAGCCAATTGTAATACTGTATATGATTTCTTTCTCTTTTACAGACACTTGACTTTTACTGCCGAAGGTACCATCAGATTCACCCTAACCTGCAGGACATCTATACCAGAAGAGGATGGACAGAGGCCCAGAATATTTTAAAGGACATTTCACACCCTGACCATGGACTGTTTAAACCATTGGGGTAAAGCAGGCGTCTGACGTCTGTTCCCACATGTCTAAAACAGAAAGACCGAGAAGGAGTTTCTTTCCTCAAGCCTTTCGCATCCTGAGCACACATAACTCTTTAAACTACGTTACTGTACATGGACTTGCCATACTGCACTTACACACACTGCACTTTTTACCGTCATTCTGTGTCAAATTAGATAAGGTTGTTGCTGCACCGTCTCAGGCCTGTAAAATATGTTTTTGTTCAAATCCTATGTCTTCATTGTTAAGTTTGTACAGCATGCTCATTGCTTTTCTACAAGTATTAATAAAAAAGTTAAATTTTTAAAAAATAATAATATTTTCTTTGTTGTTTTTATTGATGTGCTTAAAATCACTTTTCAAAGAACCATTCAAAGAACCAATAATAAATCAAAGAACCAGTCATGAGTGAAGAACCTTTAAAATAAGGTTCTATATAGAACCATAAGGGTCTACAAAGAACCTTTTTAATGAAAAGTTCTTTAAAGAACCCTTTGTCTAAAAGGTTCTTTGTGGAACCCAAAATAAGGCCTTGAAGAACCATTTTCACCAAAGTAATGATGGTTCTTCAAAGCACATTTAGAGGTTCATTAAAGAACCTTTATATAAAATGGTTCTTCAAATAACCATTAAAAAAGGGTTCTTCAAGCTTCACAAAAAGGTTCCTCTATGGCATCACTCTGAAGAACATTTTTGGGGCCAAATTGAACCTTTTTTTTTCTGAGTACAATAAAGTAGCCTGGTCAAATCAGTTCCTATCGCGGGCAGTGTTGGGCAAGTTACTTCAAAAGCGTAATGCATTATTTATTACTTGTTACTGTCATCTCAAAGTAATTTGTTACATTACAATATTACTGTCTTTGGATTGTAAGGCATTACACTATGTTTACATTACTTTCACCAAAATAACAGGAAATATGGATTTGGTGTTCTCAATAGATATTCATGTGTTCAATGCAGCTCATTACACGGCAGGAGGTGATGTGGTATGATATAATGACTGAGCTTGGCTTAAGGCTAACAAAAGAACAATATAATGGTTGCAGTTATGGCTCATGGGACAATGTAGGCCCCAAAAGCCAAAGGTCACTCACAACTTAATATACGTAGTAAAATATAGCCATAGTGAAATTGTATGTTGACTTTAAATGGTTCTCATCATTGCTGGTTGCCTATCATTCCACTTACAGTGGTGTAAACTTAATGCAAATAGTTTGAGAATAATGGCTACGATCTTTGTCTATAAAAGCAACATTTTAGTTATTCTCACTGATTGAAATGAGAAGTATAGCCTAACCATGTTATATCTGTTGCATGAATGGCAGAGATAACTCAAATTCCCTTTCTACAGTCAACTAAACAAGGCAATCAAATTCCAGGACCAGCCTAGATGACTTTTTTTAATTCTTGGATGATCTTCTCTGGTGCCAATTGAGCATTTCTCAATTTTGGATTAAAAAGCAAAGTAACTTCAGTTACTGAGAATTGTACCGAGTAAAATATTACTGAAATTGTATTGGTAATGCCTTACATTACTGCATTACAGCAAAAACCAATGCATTACTGTAATTACATTACTTTTTTAATGCATTACTCCCAACACTGATCGCGGGTGACTTCGTAGTTCTTCAGAGCTGTCTGTACAACATCCATTACGGACACTATCATCACGATTACCACTGCCACCTCGAGCTATTTTGGGCAAAGGGTCAAAATAAGCATGGTATGCTTAGTGGACACCGTCGTACGCAAAGACGCACCTCCATCCACAGACGCACCTTGACTATCACTGTCAATAGACGATCGATCATAATATAATCTCCAAAAGGCAGATATTCTCCTTTAGAATCAGAATAGGTGAATAGCATAGCCTACCCAAAAACAACGTTTTTTCAACATTTGGTGTAGGCCTATTTCTGCTTCAATTTGTGCAAAACTATGGCCTGCATCGCTTCCGCGTCATTACAAACAAATGCACGTCTTCATGTTTCTCACGTGTAGGCTAATACACTGTATTTCCTGAAAACTGTGTGCAGCGATTTGGGCCTTGAATCAAGCTCTGGATGTCTAGCAACTAGTGGACGAGAGTACAAATTAGATTTGTTACCGTACTTGGATCTATTGTCTATTTTAATCAGTGTTGTTGTTTGTCGCAATTAAAAATACCCTCAAGGGCCGAATTACATTATTATTTTGAAATAGGCCGCGGGCCGGGAGTTTGAGACCCCTGCTTTAGAGCTTCAGGACTGATTGTCACTACCTGTGCTTTTCTTTTAGCCCTGGTGACATTTTCTAACTGATAAATGAAGGATATAACAAAGACATTTTAATCCAGAAGTGCCACCTTTATCAGATAACTGTGTCTAATAATAGGCCTATGTTTTATTTCACCCTATTCACATGTGCAGACTTGCAATGTCTTGTCTATGGCGGCCCATCTTATACTGCTATCTTCTAGTTTGCTGAGGTGTGTTATGAGGTCATGAGAAAATATACCCTAAATGGTACATGTGCCTTCCACTTAGAAACAAATGTAATGAACAAATGAAGATAGAGAACTGTCAAACTAGTCTAGCCTGGGTATACCCATGCTGCCTTGACTTAGTCTGGCGTTAGCCAAGCTTTACCCCTTATTTGAGTTTTTGTGAATTGAGTACTTTGTGAATTTGAAAAATACCCATCTAACAATAACACAATTGCAACTGTTGCCATACTTGCAACAGAGACCAGCATTTACAAGCTTAGCTGTATTTTGATTTTGACGATTTTTTTAAGAGTACTATAATATATATATATATCTTGTACGGTCTAATATTCCAAGTTTATGTCAGAGCTTGACATCATCCCAGGCTGTCAATATGCTGCAGGAAAGGAAGAGACTCAGGACAGAAGATGAAGATCATGGCTGCTGTTATCTAGGTCGGTAATGAGTTGTTTTGTGCCTCCCACTTTGAAAACCTGTGATGCAATACCAGATGCTTAATTTGTGTGTGTGTGTGTGAAAGTAAAGTAGTGTAGAAATATTTTCCTATTTCGCAGAATCATATCTGTTGAATCAATCATGTTGAATGTCTCTTTTGGTCTATAGATGACATTTTTGAGGAGGGCACCCAGAGCAAAATGGAGAAAAACACCATCGGTATCTACTTAATCAAAACATTAGGGTGTTAAAATGTACAAATCACTGTTGAGAGTTAGACTGTATGCAAGGACATCAAAGATGTCACCAGTGCCACTGGTGTTTGTGGTCATGTAAATTCAGAAATTCAACCATGTGATCAATCTCTCATGGCGATTGATAAATGCCTTTCTAACAAATACACTTAATAAAAAACAGTGTTTGAGGTAAACAATATCTGAGCCATGCAGGACAGTAAGCTTTCATGGTACGCTGTTTTTGCCATTAGGACTTTGTGTAATCCCGGACTTTGTCTTTTCAGGTTGTAGGATGTAGGTCAATAACAGAGTTTAAAATAAAGGAAAATGTTGGGCCAATGGTCATTTCAATATTGTGTTGTTAATATGTTGACCACCTGACTTGGACCCTGCACGATGACTCCCTGGTGAGCGGCATACCATGGACATCATGAGACAAAACCACTACTTCAAGATTATGAGGGAAAACATCCTCAGGCCTTCAGAATGACAGCCTTTTAGTCGGCATTGGAACATTAAATATACAAAATATACAATGATCTGAAACATCCCACCAAATGTCCAATAAATGATGAACAACAAACACTATTAACATGACATTAACACACAATTCCACATTTAACTCCCATTTCAAAGGGCATTTCAAACAAAGTGACAAAAGAGGAGAGCAGGAGCACAACACATTGTTTTTAAATAGACAGCACTTTTCCTTATGAACAGCACTTCGGGCAGATATATCAAGGGGTTTGTCTTATATGTCCTAGGTCCTGGCGGATGTCCCATGCAGGTGACAGAGGATGTGATTCCATGTGCCTCTGTAGCAGTTGACTGGTATGATTGGAGAGAGGATCATCTGTCATTACAATGTTTGTAAGAGATACTTTTAATACAAAAGACTAGTGGCTAAAATAGTGGACGACACTTCAGAGGAAAACAGCAGAACTGGGAAAGCCGCCTGTGGAATACTAACTAATCCCTGGGACGATCACACCTTGTCTGGAGAGAACTATTCTAGGTAGGCTAATACACAATGGTGTCTCCATTCAACCACAAAGCCTCATTGTTCTGCCTGAAGATGAGGTAAGAGGGTATGCCTGAAAAGTGATTAATACTGTAGTGTCTCACTCTTCAGTGATTGCTTAATTTAATTCCTTGATCACTTCAATGGCCAGGCTACAGTTCATAGATGAATGGAACGCGTCTTCTCCTGGACCCCACCTCAACAATTACCTTCATATTAGACAGGACTGTCTTGATAAATGGACTGCCGAGGCCACCTACTGACCTTTCTTGGTATTGCTAGATGAGCGATTCTATGAATGGCACTGCTGAGCTTCTCGGGTAGGCTACTGCTGGAACAACTTCTTTCGCCGGCGTGCTGGAAACAGTGAAAATAAATCAGTTTTCATTAGTATGTATAATACGCACACATACACATGTTAAACTCGCGTTGAACTGCAGTGCGGAGTTATGTGTTGCACACACAGACTGCTAATAATCACAGACTGCAAATCGTGTAGCAGCTAAGTAGGCTATGAGTCGGTAATGGCTGCCATTCATTAACTTGACGATCGTATACGTCCAGTATACGTCCCATCGTGGAAAGTATGCCTTTTTAAAGTCCTTATTAAATCCCCTAGCACTAATCCTAAAGAGGTTTACAACCATCAGTCTACCTGGCGTGATTAGGCGTCCATCGGCATCCCCGTCGGTCTGGCACTGGACAGACATAACGACGTACGCAACTTTTATTTTGACACTTTCCCCCCTGTCTCCCAACTTCCTTGTTTCAATTTTCATTTTCCAAGTTGAGAATGGTCAGAGCCCGTTTACGGAGAGCCGGATCACTCCCTATTAACTCCATTGTACCTGCAATATGTTGCAGTTCCTCTAGGGGCGATCACGAATAAGTGCAAAAACAATGGGGGTCTATGGAGCTAGACGGCTAAATTTGTCTCTTTCACCTGGTTGTCGTTGAGAAATTGAAGATTTGATTGTGGTTTCTGCAAGCTCAATATGGATTATAGGTCAAAAGTTAAATGAACGAGTAGTCACGTCCTTTCGATTTCTTACAGGTTGGGTCGTTGTTGCCCACAACACACTAGCTTTCTGCTAATAAATGACGTCATTGACAAATTTGAAAGGCTTTTTAGAACAAATAAGTGACTCAAAAAATATAATACTCAGCGGTTTGTATTTTCTCTGCCCCCTCTTTTGACTGCAACATTCGAATTTCTGGGCAAAAAATTATATCCCGAGAAAAGTGGATTTGAGGGGTACAGCTCCATAGGCCTCTATTCATTCTGCACTTATTCGTGAGCGCCCTCATGTGGAACCAGAAAAGGAACTGCAACCAGTTCAGAAACCGGAAGTTTCCCGAGAGTGGCGGTTCTCCCCTTATTAGACATTCTCTGGAATGGTATTCGTTTGTCTCTCATGACGTCACTGTAGATATGCGCCGCCATTTTTCTGACCGATTTCTGACCGACACCACTGTCTGTGATTGACACCTAGAGGAAATTTGATAGTACTGCCTTCAGTGTTTCTCTCGTCAAAACCTTGATTCAGAAGAGGGATAGATTCGTCAGTATGCCCTCAATATGCTGTGCAGTTGGCTGTAGCAACAACAGAAAGAAAAACCCTGAGATTTATTTTTATTCAATACCAAAAGACCCCGAAAGACGGAACAGCTGGCTGGCGGCTATAAAGCGGGACAAATGGACACCTACATCACACTCTGTGTTGTGTAGTGAACACTTCGTTTCAGGTAAGTCTTTCCCTTTTATTTGTAGCGACATTTATATGGCGTTTGGCAGAAATATATATACGTTTGTTTGTTGTAAATTGATTGCGTGGTTTCGTATGTTTTCCCAGCAAGTTGGAAGGCTAGTGAACGTTAGCTAGCTAGAAGCTAGCTGCTAGCTGTTTACCTCAGCTCTGAAACAAGCGCTTATGGGAGCTAACGTTATATGTTGTTATGCGGATAACACCCACGTAAATCGGTGATAATCATTGACCAGATTTTACCGTGGGAATAAACATAGTCTCATATGTTGTCTCTGTCCATCATGTAAGCTTGTTATGCACTGCGTCCACCTTGGCTTATTTTTAACCACCTGTTAAGCACAGCTTTTATTAAATGCTTACCTATAAGGCTAACTTAATGGTGTATCCAGTCTGGTATGTCATCTTGTCAGTATGTAATGTTCAGTATGTAATGTTTACTATATCAGTGGAATTTGCTCAGGTTTGATAGTACCTCAACCTCACACGTTTTATTTTTGTTTTGAATCTTAGGAAGGAAAGATAACAACTCCTTCAGCCCTGACTATGTGCCCAGCCTGTTTGCCCACACCTCTGAGAACAAGAGGCAGAGGCAGATCTATGTCAGCAGCAGGTTTGAGAAGACGCAGCTCATGAAGCGTAAAAAAAGGGAGAGCGATGACCATGAACCTGCTAAACAAAGGGAGAGCGATGACCATGAACTTGCTGCTTCTACCACCTTTGAGACTGATGCAGAGGAACTGGTCACCACAGTGGAGGAAGACGCTGTGTATGAGCACAACTAATGTGTTGAAGCCCCTGACATCGTTGAACCATGCTCAAATGCAGCCTGCCGATCCACCCTTTCTCTGTTGACTGATGAGTGTGCGCGACTCCGAGCAGAGATTCAACAGTTGAAGACCAGAGTTGAAGAGCGAGCATTACATCAGGAGGCATTCAAGGGAAACGACGGTATGGTGCAAGAACTTACTGGCCTCCCCAGCTATGCAAAATTACTTGTGGTGTTCAACTTCCTGGTGGGATTTTTGAATGCTGGACCAAAGATGTCTCCTTTTCAGTGTTTTGTTTTGACCCTAATGCGATTGAAACTTAATTTACCCCTATTCTTTTTTGTTTATTTGTTTGGTGTATCCAAGTCAACTGTTGCAAGAATTTTTAATAATACATTAGATGTTATGTATGTTAGACTGTCCCCACTTATCTTATGGCCAAAAAGCGACCAAATTCAGATGAGCCTACCAATGTGTTTCAGAGAACGTTTTAAAAATTGTACTTCGATTATAGATTGTTTTGAGATATTCATAGAGAAGCCGACTAACTTGAGAAGTAGGGCACAGATGTACTCGCAGTACAAACACCACAACACAGCAAAGTACCTCATTTCAATCACACCACAGGGCGTTATCTCCTTTGTGTCAAAGGGCTGGGGGGGACGGACAAGTGACAAACACATCACTGAAAATTGCGGCTACCTTGAGAAACTGTCTCCTGGTGATCTTGTCCTTGCTGATAGAGGTTTCAATGTGAAGGACACTTTTGGCCTGTATCATGCCCAATTAAAACTTCCTGCTTTTACAAAAGGCAAAAAACAAATGCACCCACTGGAGCTCGAATCCACAAGGGGACTTGCTTCAGTGCGCATACATGTGGAGAGGGTGATTGGCCTGGTGAGAAACAAATATACCATCTTATTCCACTGCTTGGTTCAATTTTTCATTGTCCTACGTAATTTAGAACGACCATTAACCGTATGTTATCTGCACACCTATGAAGTAGATCCATTTTTTGGCCGTATCACACTTGTATATTAATTCGCCAAACTCGTTGTGAAGTTTAAATGAACTGTCACGTTGCATCTGAGCTGTAAAATGCAGACGTTCACAACATTGCAACATTGTAGCATATGACGGAGGTGGCTTTTAGCTAGATGGATGACAGCAGGCTAAGTAAAATAGCGATGTTTCAAAGCTAAAGTTCATCAGAATCTTGGGATACGCCCGCTTGACAACAGGGAGAGATAGAACTAACGACTGGCCTTTGGCCGTAGCAACCATCCATTTAGAACTAGCAACGGCAGTTTGTCCTGTGAGTTGAGAAATTAGTTGATATGTGTCGGAAGAAATTAGTTCTACAAACAAGACAGTTTTAGCGATTAAAACGTTTAAATTGTAACAGGAAATGAACACAACGCAAGTGGCAACAGTGTAATAAGCGGGATAATGGACTCCACGGTGGTCTGTTCACAGAAGTTAATGCACTACGAGGTTTAAACGGCCCTCCGCTTCGCGTCGGGGCCGTTTTACAACCTCGACCGTGCATTAACTTCTGTGAACAGACCACCGTGTCGTCCATTATCCCTTACTTACAGTCCACCATCCCCCTGACCCTCTGCCAAGCAGCTCAAGGACAGTCTACCTCTCTGGACAAGATAGTCACTGTATGCTGTGCTCTTTGCAATGTTTGTCCAGCTGTTGTTCCCACAGAATAGAAAAAAAAATTTAAAAAAAAATTCTACCCCTTACATTTGGTTGGTCTTCTTGGTTCTGTTAGTAATTACGCAATTAATCTTGGTGTTCTAATTTGCATTTAGGGATGTAAGTAATAGATAATTTGTCACATGACCACAAATACACACATCACAGTCAGAAAATGATGGGCAATGAAAATTATTTAATAAATAAATAACAAAGAATTAACTTACATTTGTAAATTACATGTACAAATTTCATTTATTTTTTGTTTGTTTTTTACACTCCACACACATCCAACGCTTTGGCACCCTGGTAAGCTTCAAACACGACCTATGGAAGTGTTTTCATTGGCAAGTCTTAGCCACGCATGAGAGGATGTCTGCATCAATTGGCTTTCCACAATAGCACCCCTCTGGTGCCAGGTCCGCAGTAGCAGTTGAGGAGAGGCGTGGCACTGTGAACCATTTACCTGACAGTTCAGGCAGTATGCCTGTTCTGATGAATTCCTCCACACTCAAGTATGCCTGATCAAAAAAACTTTCATCAAACAAGATTCGCTGTGTGAACAGTTCTTGTGGTGTCCACACCACGAAATCAGCGTACATGACCTCGGCTACACGCATTTGGGCCTGAACTTGAAACATGTAACTGTGATCTCGCCTGGGGGTCATTTTACCTTCTGCAATCTCTGTAAGGCAGAAGCGTGGGTCTCCGGCACATTCCTTAAGAGTGCGGCCATTAGCAGTGAACGGGCATTTTATTTCAAGCACGCCCATCCCATGCCACTTACATGTCACCACACCATCTGGCGATGCTCCAATCCACGGTAGGTCAGGGTTGATCATGAGTCCTGATGCTGTAATGTGGAAGTCTATATGGAGATCTTGCAGTATGACTCCCTCGCAGTGTCTTCGTTTTGCAGACCCCATCTGATGGAAACAAAAGTCAGAATAGTCAGAGCTATAATATTTGAACTTTATTTTTAAATTGTAAGTTTGGTGTAAATTGACCCATAATCCTGTTTTATAAGCTCACCACGTGTAGCCCATAGGAAAAAGAATGAGACAGTTTGGGACAATGTAGGCCAAGTTATGGACAGGCAGCTTAAAGCAGACCCATGAGGGCATGGCTGTCCATAACTTGGCCTACGTTACCCCAAATTGCCTCATTCTTTTTCCTATGGGCTGCATGTGGTGAACAACGGGCCTATGGGTCAATTTACACCAGACTTACACATTAAGGAAGATATTTCACCCATACCCAGTAAGCCCTTACCAAGGAATTTCATTGCTAATGTGTTTGTAAAGGTCTGTAGTAACACACTTTAGAAATATTTGAAAATATGCCTAATCCTGCCCCTCATTTTGTTACCCATGCACATTACATTAAGTATTGATACACCCTATTTATATTTATTATGGAGCTTGCCTCATGTCATATTATTAGATCACATCATGAGACTGTATGCTTTATAAAATATATGGTTTGGATTTTCCTATCTTTCCTTTACTAATAATGATGGTGTCACATACATATTGTTTCTGAGGTAAATGTAAATAAGTAAGCCCCTTTCCTAGCCCCCATTTATGCACACATGGGCTGAGAAACCAACACAATTCCACAGCATCTTTTACATTCAGTAACCATATGCATGTGACAATAACATATTTGTATTCTTGTATTCATGACTGAATAGATAGAAAATGTAACATGTCCTGCTTCTAAAACTGTATACCTGGTTGCTTCTGTGGAAAAGTGAGAAGACCGTGGATAACAAATTCTCTTAATCAGAGAAGGAGAGTTCTTTGTGCTGGCTGCCTCATAAAAAGCTGATGCTGTAACTCGTCCTGCTCTGTGATCAAACCACCATCTTGACTTCCTCTGTTCCCTTGTCTTCTCCTCAACTAACATACACTTTAAAAAAATTGGACTATTAAATAAAGAATAATAATTCCTTAATTTCATAATGTTACAACTGCAAGGATGCCACAATTCCTCTCTTATGCTAACACAGGACTTTATTTTGTAATAATATTATCTTACCTGCTCCGGTGTGACATGTAGCTCCTCAAATATTTTAGCACCTTCCTCCGGCAGTGTGGGCAAATCCAATTGAAGTCTGGTGCTTGAGTACAGACAGGTGAGCAGTGGTGGCATGTCCAGCTGTGCAGTCTTTGGCATATATCTGGGGGAATGGCCCTCAATAACGGAAAGGATGGCACTTTTCTTGGGGATGGCTTCCTGGGTTTCACTCACATATAGCAGCTCCAAAAAATTTTGCAGTTCATCGGAAGATGGTGTGATGGGTTGGACTTGTTTTTCTGCCTTCTTCTTTACAAAGATGTTTGCTAATTCATCGTATTTTATATTCGATTGGCTTGGTTCTGCCCATGAACATGGTTCACTTGTACATGCCTGTCCTTCTCTGTGCTCAACAGCAGCTAATAGTGTGTACATTAGTGCTGCTGCATGAGAGCACACCTCTCCCAGTCCGGCAGTGTGCCATCACCACAGTCCCATTCTCCTGCACCACTATCCATGGCCATGTTGGTTTCACACTCAAGGCTTGGGAATGATGGACCTGTTCAATCAAGAACACGCTATTAGTCACTAACACTGACAGCCTACTCTGATCTTGTTCTAGTAGATAAACTCATGTATGATCTATGCTGTAAAATGACAAGACTAGGCCTACAACACAATGGGAAACTACATTTAGGAGAGAGCAAATTGTTATGAACATGTTGATGCGCCACTGGCTGGAGTCTTTAGTCATCCTATTTAACGGATTTGATATTAAATATTAGGTCAGTCGGATACGATGACTGGATACTTCAGTCAGTGGTGTATTGATGCATTCATACCGATTTTCTCTCTCCTAAATCAAATACATTTTGTTTTAGACACATCAAGACATCAAGGCTGTAGGCAAATGACATGTTTTACAATGTAAAAACATAATTAACAACAAACAAAATGTTTTTAATGTCATTTTGTCAGGATTGTGTGGCCAACAGTGCTGCATTTCTTATTTTGTTCTCTTGTAGCCTAATCTACAGAAGACTGAAACAAATGAATCGAAAGATGGCAACTGATCGGAAGAATGTAGCGACATGTAGTGGCACTAGTGTAACCAGTAGGCCTAGTGCTAACGTTAATTAAGCTGAAGTCTAGCTAGGCAAGATGAATTGTTCATTTGAGTTAACATGCTTACATTAAGAGTCACACAAATCCCTACTATTCTCACAATGTTTTCTCAATGACGGATTAACACATTCAACACTTAATCGGGGATTAATACATAACCATAACATTATCCAGTTTATTGACAGCTAGTGCTAGGCGCGAGCTCAGAGTTAAAGTTCTAGCGGCAGCTTTTCAGCTAACAACTGGCTGAAATGAATTGAATGAAGGACTGAATTAATTTGTGAATTCTCAATCACCACAGGTATGTTAGATGAGACAGGGGATTACATCCAAGACTTAGAAGCCAAGCTGAAGAAAGCCTTTCCACCCCGGACTTCTTCAGCCGGTATTGTGCGTCAGATGCCCAGATGAGATTTTACACCAAATTTCCATCTGAGCGTGTGTTTAAGATCTTCTGGGACTCCATTGTACCATCTGCCTCTCAACTAGTCTACTGGAGTAAAGCAAAGAGGATAAGTGAAGGCACCAGTGAAAACATCAGTCCCAGTCCCCCGTGCAGCATGCCATTAATTGATGAATTTCTTATGTACTGTATGCGAGTAGCTGTTGGCATGAAAGAGCAGGTAATTGCTGACATGTTCCAGGTGAGTTTAACCACTGTGAGCCGTGTGACCATAACCTGGGCCAATTACCTCTTCTTCATTCTGGGGACGCTTCCTCTTTGGGTGAGTAGGGAGAAGGTGAAGTCCGTCATGCCAGGAAAATTCAAGAAGTACTGTCCCAATGTCCGTGTGATACTGGACTGCACTGAGATTGCTGTGGCGGCAGCCTCTTCACTGACCCTGCAATCAGAAACGTTCTCCCACTACAAAAACAGGACAACCTTAAAGGGACTGATCGGAGTTGCTCCCCATGGTTTGTTGACATTCTTCTCGCCGCTGTACACTGGAAGCATCTCTGACAAGGAGATAACAAAGATCAGCGGTATCCTTCCCTTACTTGAGTCAGGTGATGAAGTGATGGCCGACAAAGGATTTATCATTGAAGATGATCTCCTTTCTGGTGTTGGGGCAAAACTCATCATTCCACCCTTCAAGCGTTCAGCCCAGTTCACAAAAGAGGATACTGAGAAGACACAAGCCATAGCGCGTCTCAGGATAGTGGTCGAAAGGGTAATAGGCAGAATTAAGTCCAATCACATCTGGGACTCACCTGTACCTCTCACTCTGATGGGCACTGTCAACCAGATCTGGCACAACTGTTGTGTTATGGTGAATTTTCAAGGACCTTTGTCTTATGAAGAAGACTGAGATCTGGAGAGTATATTGCATGTGATGTTGCATACTTACCCTGGTTTTGGGTTTGCTCTCTTTTTGTCGTGTGTGTGTGTGTGTGTGTGTGTGTGTGTGTGTGTGTGTGTGTATATAGCTAATAATTTATTGACATTAAAAGCCATTAACTGAATAAACAACCGATTTATTGCCATTTACTTTACACTTTACAGTAAGGTAGGTAGGACCATTAGCAAGGCAATGTGATTATACAGGTTAATTCATAAAATGTTAAATGAGTAAATGCAACTGATTGATAAACAATTCCCATTACAGCAACTTTTTGAAGACATACAGTGAGAGTCCAGGACAGTTAAGTGTAATTGTGTACACATCCATGTGTAGTTGTACAAAAGGTCTAACTGATTGATTGATTGATTAATTTAACTGATTGATTAACATGAAACCTATAGATCTAATGAGAGTCCAGGACAGCTCAGTGTGATTCCAAGTACACATCCATGTATGTGTTGTAATAGAAAAGGTCTAATTTGTTTTTCATTTTGAGTATGAATGAATCATTTCGCCAAATTCGTTCAATATATAAATTTGATTGAGTGTCCGTGACAAAGTCACACCACTCAAGGCCAGTTACTGCTAATTGGCCCTGAACCTGCCAGTAGTATCTGTGAGACTGCCTCAGGCTGACATACCCATTTTCCCGCTTAAGGTGCGCAACCTGTGAAGCATCGTGTTTGGTGGTGGTTTTCACTTCCACCAGTCCAAACGGCGGTGACTCTGAAGGGTCATAGACCCTACCGTCTGGACTAGCCCCAAGATGTGGTGCTTCTGGGGGTATCACAAAGCCAACAGACAGCACATTAACTCGCATAAACTCCGCATAATTGGTCAGGACTTCTGTCTCCATTTGTAGACCTCGTGTCATTGCCGCTGTTTGCTTTCTGGAGCCTCTTATCATTTGGCCAGCAAGGGCCTTTGCTGCAGCCGCTGGATCTGCATTTCCCTCCCAGGAAGAGCAGGCCTCACGAAATCGACTGGCAGTTAACCGTGGACGGCGTAACTGCACCCAGGCAGGACATTTGGACTGCTGCCTGGTTTCCTTTTCAATTTCGGTGGCCATTTGTGATGACACTTGCAATGAGTGTAGGTGCAGTTGTTGGTGTAATGTTGGCACAAAGTCCAGGTTAGATAAATGATTCTGATTTAAAGTCAACCATTTAATTCAACATTTTGATTTCATAGTAAAAGTAAAATTGACATAAGTTGTCACCTAACCTGAGTATGCCTGAAACAATGTGGACCTAATACCACTCTTGCCTGCTGTTGTTGGCTTTCGTACTACCACATCACTCACAAGTTCTGGATGGATTCCCTAAAATGCAGAATAAAATATGATCGCTGTGTGTGTGTATCTTGAGTGTGTAGCCTGGCTTGACCTGCCTATGTACTTCCACTTAATTTTCATTTTCCTTCAGTACTTGCACAAATCAAATGAAGTGAAGGGGTCTAATTAGGACCAGGCAGGTGTGTGTGTGGATCAGTATTTGAATAATCCATCCTTAAGTCATGTGAAAAAGAGGTTAAATAAACAACCTTATCTTACACCCACCTGTGTTCTCGGTCTGTGCCATCTCTGTAGATCGCTTGTACAGGCCAGAGGTAGAGGAACAGCTCTCACTCCCAGCTGCAAATAATGTGCGGTCTGGTACAACAGGGCCACAATATGATTGCAAAACCCTTTACCTGCTACACAGCTGCAGGAATAGGCCATCAGACACCCATTGTCAGTGGCAAGTGACATCTGCACACAAATAAAAACATAGGTAAATACTACTAACAATAGTGTACATGACATCACTGATCATAACAGTACATCACTGTCAGTGGTAAACGGAAGTAACAGTTTATGGAAACAGTTGAAATAGCAGTAGAGGTATAACTTATGAAATGAGATGGAAGAGAAAGAGTCAAAAGTCAAAGCTCCTGCACATAATAAAGGTAGATTTCCAGACTTATGCTGGATTACCTTATGTCACTCTTTAATCAAATCAATATAAAACACAGCACTCCTGTGGCCAGCAAGGCTACACAAACAATCAAGAGTGTGTGTGTGTGAGTGTTTCTAAATTGTAGCTGTGCAGAAACTCAGCAGAAAGAGCTGCAACTGCAGCGAACAGTACTGCAACGGCAGTAAGAAGTGCAGGTTGCTACCATAAAAACAGGGAACTTGTGCACTCAGTGGTCAAACCTCTAGTTTGTGAGGCTCCTCGTTTTTCCTCTGAGATGGGTAGCATCTAGCCCTCACAAAAACCTGCCCGTCTACTACATTTGATACTGACATGCAAACACATGCACATAAACACAGACATTGCCAGAGAAAAATGTTAACTGACGATGATAGCATTCGGCTAACATTATTATATAACACACACTAGGCTACGTTCACTTGGACAACCATAGACTGAACAAATTGATACCATAATGCTTCATTAAAAGCAGACTATAATGCTTTAGTAAGGTAGTCTATATCCTCTATACTATACATAGATTATGTCTAAAGTGGACACGCTATTTGATTTGTCATTCTAGTTAACACTTCAGTACGTTAGAGTTATAGCCTGATAGCACCGCCGTCATGCTATCCGGCAAAAGATTCTTTGGACGCCGCTATTTAAGGAATTCCGGCTCCCATTGACTTACATTGAACACATGTAAACAAAACGTCAATTATGTGCTCAAACTAACGCCGCTGACTTATGAAAGCAACCATTCCACTTTGATACGAAACTACATAATTGTATAACATTTATACAACAAAAATCACAGAATTTGGATCAAGTAATGTGGAGAAATCTTATGCAAAGTGTCAACCCCTAACAATGTGCCCATTGCCCAAATTTATGGTGGACTAATGTCGAATGTCAGAGTAATGACATTGAAAAAGGTACCTTAATGATACACTTCAATTCATAAAGGTACGAAGTATAAAAAGAAAAACACAATTTATCAGATGGATTACCCATATAATTTGTAACAAAGTTCAACATTTATTCGAGGGCACATCTATTCCCAGAACTATAATGGGTGTTAAATATTCCACAACCGCTAGATGGCAGCATGACACAGCACATAAAGTACACCTACGTGTCGCTGCGACCTGAAGGATGGCGTGGTTGAATATCCACTTCTCCTGCACTTCGGGTCTAATAGCGGGTGAATTGTATGACCACCAGATGACGCCATTTCACTGCACCTCGGGCCTAATAGCTGCTGTAACTTCGTTTAAGTAATAAGCCTCGAGGAGCCGACGGTTACACTTGTTTTAGGGGCGTTGTTAGCCACGCTGCGCAAGCCGGTTAGGCTACAGAAGAAG